>NC_045427.1:388376525-388690525 GCF_902635505.1 Sarcophilus harrisii | reverse complement strand
ATTGTAAAATCAATTTGTATTTGTGTTATAGATGAATATATGTATGTATATATTTTATATATAAACACACATATAAACACATGGATATTCTTTGTAATCTAGTTCCATATTTTATGCTAGTCCCTTCTACTTCCCAAGATGGCCCAATTGCTCCTCGTTAATCACTTTATATACCTTACTTAATGAGTTCATTTCTACCTCTGCTCATATCATTGAATAAGAGCCTACTTCATTTTACCTCTTAAAATCTGTCACGGCTTAGTGTAAGTCCCACAGCAGCGTAATAGTAAATGTTTAATAATAAGCTGTCTGGGGAAGGAGGGGAGAAGTATGGATGACACACTTTTAAGTTATTATTTACATTTTTCCATCACTCTCTTAAGTCTAGACAATCAACAAAGCAGCAAATCAAGCCCAGATTTTTATTTACTGACTATAACCTGTGAATATTCATATTGAAAATTGAATAATCATTTCTCTTGAAATATTTGGAGCAGCTCAAATACTCCCTTGCTATGTCCTCCCCACACTGATATGTCTTCTAACTCACATTGCTAATAAAGACTATTATAGACAGTTTAGTACTTAATTGTTCCCTGGGTGCTAGTTAATAACCAGAATGTAAGTACTTCAAGGGCAGGAACATTTCTTTTGTATCTCCCATAATACCTTCCTTCATGCTAGGAGTATAATATGTGTTTGATGACTTAATAAATATTTATTTTTCAGAGTTGAGAAGAATTCAGAGACTATATAATTCAACTCTCATATACAAGAAAACTGAGAACCAAGGAAATAATAAAAGCATAAGAAATAGAATTTAGACCCAGAGACTGAAATTCCAGAATTAATATTCTTTCCTCTATACCACACTGCCTCCTTTATACAATCATACTTTTCAGAGCTGAAAAAGATATTTAGTCTAACATTTGATCTTACAAAGATCAAGCCTAGGGAATGGAAGGAAAATAGGTAAGTGGTAGAACCTAGAAACAAATCCAGAACAAATTTTGGTATTCCCTAAATTTGGAGCAGGTAGGGGGCATAGTGGATAGAGTATGATATGAGGAACATTCCCCTTCCTGAGTTCAAATCAGGTCTCATATATTTATTAGTTGCATGAACCTAGGCAAATCATTTAACTCTGTTTGCCCTAGTTCCCTCGTCTGTAAAATGAGTCAAAGAAGGAAATGGCAAATCACTCTAATATATTTGCCAAGAAAACCCCAAATGGGTTCATGAAGAGTCAGACGTGACTAAAACAATTGAACAACCACAAAGTTAGCACTTTTCCATTGACTAGAAATTACAAACAAACATGTCAACCATCAAAACCTCTTTTTGTTTGCTGCATTTTACTCACTCCCCCAATCTCTGTATATACTGCTCACAGAGATAAGCATCACTGAGAAGATTCATTATTTTGTTCTGTCTAACCACTTTTCATAGCTTATTTTTTCTTGAAACTTCAATCATCAAGCAACTTGTCATTTGGTGTGGTCAGCCACATCAGCTCTATCTACCATAAACCGTACCCATATCTTCAGAACAGGTAGTGTTATAAAAGCTAATTTGAAAGTTGAGCATTTGAAATAGAGAATACCCCTGGATTATAGAAATAATACTTTAAAAACTAGGACTTGGGAGTACAGGATGTCCAGATGTGTGATTTCTTTGATATGAGAATCTCCCTGATATGAATATTCTCCACCAACATAGTTCAGCAACTTCTCTACAAATTATAGGCCTCCTTTGAGCACTGAAAGGTTGACTAACTTGCTATGGGCACAATGCTTATTTATGTCGAAAACAAAATTTGATCCTAATTTTTCACTACCACTGTTCCCTTTTTATAAAAGTTCACATTTATATTATTATGTTGTCAGTGTAGATAATAAGTGGGTTCCCTAAAATCCTATTTAATCCATAATATGACTTAATGGGAAATCAGTCAGGTATAGTAGAGAGAAAGCTATGTTCTTAAGTCAAAAATATCTGTTTTCCAGAATGATGGAGGGAAAGAAACAAAAAAGAAGATGCAGAAGGAAAGAGAAAATAATTTCAATCTACTTTCCTAAGGACAATAAGTCTAGACAAATTTTTTAAAATCAGCAATCCTCTCTATCTCTCTTATATCTTCCCTACTCCTCCCTCCAAAAAAGAGGGAAAAAAAAAACATAAAACATTCCATTCTATAAAGCTATAAATCTTTCTACTTCCTTTTCCTTTCTCCACCCCTTAACATTCTCAATCCTTTCATTAATACTGGATTTCAGCTCAGCCCTAGGAAGAAAGTAACCTGATTGAACTAATTCACATCAATTCATATTAATCCTTTAACCACCCCAGAGGTTTCCGTATTTTTAAAAGAGGATGCTTGTTAACCCAAACGGATCTCTAATTGGTATAATTTCAGGCAGCACAACAAAGGGAAATGAACAAATTCTACAGCAGGGAAGGAGGGCACTTGATACTCATGCAACATCTTCCTATCCCCAAGATACTCTGAATAATTTCCATTTTAAATAAAGGAATATTTGACATTGCTTTTCTCACTTCCCTTTCCAAGAAGACTTATATAGGGCGAATTTAAAAATTGTGTCAACAACTAAGAAACCAACATCCTGGGTTAAACAAATAGAGGACTATTGGTAATGACTATCATTTACCAACTTCTCAGACTTAACCACTTTAGACAAATTCTAGAACCAACAATTTAACTGCACCTACATCCTGTTTGGCCAAACCCTCATGAAATATATATATATATGTGTGTGTGTGTGTGTGTGTGTGTGTGTGTATGTATATAGATTTGATGAGAGACTATGTTAACACACATACACATATAGTATCTCATCAAATTTCATAATATTAACAGCTGGCATTTATATAACTCCTTAAGGTTTACAAAGCATTATCTGATTTTAATTTTTTAACTAATGCAATTATAGTTAAGTGACTTGCCTAGGGTCATACAGCTAGGAACTGTTAAGTGTATGAGACCAGATTTGACTCAGGTCTTCCTGACTACAGGGTTGGTGCTCTATCCACTGTGCCACTTAGCTGCCCCCAGCACTATCTGAATTTTAATATCACAATAGCCCTAGAGGGTTTTTTTTACAGGACCCATAATTTCATTGGTATATAAATTTCCCATTTGAAAATTAATTCTATAAATGCAATTTTTAAAATGGATTTCATCCTATCTTCTTTTAAAAACGTTACCTTCCTTTCCCTTCATATTCTCTCAGTTCACCAACTCCTCTCTCAGAAAACATAATATATATTAATACATTTTTAAAAGAATATGAAAAAATACTCAGCAAAATCAATTAAAAATTTTTAAAATGTTAAATACTATGTTACACACCAAGAACACCCATACAGGAATTGCTATATCATATTTCTTCAGTTTCAAATATTTTATAGCAATCACTACTTCAGGGATGTAAGGTGGATATGAATAAGGTCCAAACATTTCTATTGAATTAATCAAATAATCGAAGGCATTAAACTAGATCTAAGAAGACCTTGAAAGCCATAGGATCATGCTCTACAGGAGATGTATTGGTTGAAGAAATTTGGTTGAGGAAATTTATTATATCCTTTGGATCTTCCAGAAATGGCAGGCCAGGTTTATAGCCTAGAAGTTTGAACATCTGGCAGCATAAAGGGAAAAATCATTCTAGCCAAGCCTTTCAAAAGAATTGCTTAATAGGGGTAAAGTCAATGACAAACATTCTTCTTCCTCCCTAACTTGACTAGAGGAAAATCATCTGAATTTTGGAAAATGTAAGAATTAGATTTTTTTAAAAATTAGTGTTTTTGGAGCATCTCTAGAACAGTAGTACTTAAAAGAAGTATCTGCACCAGAAACTGAGAACAAATAGCTCTCAAAGAAAAGGCAGCGTCAGGATTATATAAAGAGCCTAGAAAGCTACATCATACCTGAGGAATAGTACTTTAAGAATTCCAAGCGTTGTGAGTTACTCACTTCCTACTATCATGTATTCTCATTCTGAATTTACTTTACCCTGGATTTTCTAAGTACTTGTCAGTGAGTGTATCCCAATCTTTTTTTTGGCAGTCTTGTACCAACAAATTTTGCTATAGTTATTTGGTAAATATACTTTTAAAAGGTAATTGTCTAGCTGACTAATTTATATTAACTGTTAATTAATGGAGTAAGCACTAAATTACTTAGAATTTTCGGGTCAATCCCATCTCTAAAATTTCTCTAGGCCTAAAGTGAGATATTTACTGGTGACGTAGAATATCAGTATGAATGGGCATTGGGACATTAGCTCCAAAATCTGTGCTACATTTATGGTGCCTTCCTGGTTCTTCTTATTTTGTTTTGCATCCATATATGTCAAGATATATCTTTCTGTTTTTCTCTGTATTCTGTGTGTTCATCAATTCATTTATGGACTATAATTTGTTTAGTCACCAGATGATTGTCTTCTACTTTGTTTCCATTCTCTGCTACCATACAAAGGGTTGCTATAAATATTTGGATTTTTATTCAATGACCTCCTTGGTCTATATGATTAATAGTATAATCTCTACATCAAGTATTTGAATATTTTAGGCATTTTATCTACATAAGAAGTTATACCAACTCATAGCTCCATCAATAATGTATTATAATGCTTGTCTTTCCACTGCTTTTTCAATATTGAGTATTCTGTCCTTCTGTCTACTAACCAGTTTGAGGGGTAAAATTTCATTGTTGTTTTGATTTGATATTCACTTATCACTGATTTCAACTTCTTTCATGTGATTGTTAACATTTTCTTCCTCTGAGAACGATTCAAACCTTTTGACCATTTTTTAAATTGGGAAATGGCTTTTGATTTTATATATTTGTTTTCTATTTATTTTGATTATCAAACTTTTGTCAGAGATATTTGATTCCATGTTTATGGCTATAGCCTCCTTTTTATCAGAGAATTGTTCATTATTTAATTTGTTTAAAATTATTTGTTTAGGGGGCGGAGCCAAGATGGCGGAGAAGACACACGCGACTTTCTAAGCTCTTCTCTTACCCTCGTTACCAATATTATATCGAGCCTCAAAAATAGTCTTGACTGCTACAATTCGGAAAGATAAGAAGTAGAACAACTCACCTGCCAAAGAAAATCTGCAGTCTCGCCAAAAAAGGTTGGTTACGGGCCAGGGGGGATCAGGCAGACGGGAGAGAAATTAGGTTCCGAGGAGAGTCTCAAACCGAGGGTGAAAGCACAGATCTCAGCACAAGCGCGCAGCCCCAACCCGCAGTAAGGGCTTTTCCTTGGGGCAGTTGTGATCCTGCACGGCAGGAGGACGCAGCCCAGGTTAGCCTCCAATCTGCACAGTGGGGAGCTCGGCTTGGGGCCATAGAGCTTTTCCAGGGCCGATTTGCATTGGGCAGAGACACTGGGGCAGAGTTCCGGCGGTCTGCGGTCTGCGCTCAGCTGCTAATACTCACAGTCCCACAAGAGGCTCCGGCCTGGGGCAGTGACACTTTCACCACTTAGTCTCTAGCCTAGGGCAATCGATAATCCACTCAGCCCTACTAAGCCGTTTGATAGCTCGGCCAGTGCTGAATCCACTTCCTGTTGGGGGAAGGGAAAACTCACCCAGAGCACTCCCATACCTCGGAGCCGGAAATCGCTTTAAATCTTTCCCTGCTCTGCAGAGGAAGCTGGTAACCCCCTTGCCTAGGAGACCTACCCTAAAGGCTTTAAAACATGAATAAAAAGATGAAAAGAACAATCGACAGCTTCTATGCAGAAAAAGAGCAGGTCAGCAAACCTGAAGAGACCTCAAACAGCAAAAATGCATCAGACTGTCCTCCTTTACATAATGCTCTCTAGAAGAGACCATTAAAAGTCTCAAAAGAGAGTTAGAAGATAAATGGGGAAAGGAAAGAGAAGCCTTACAAGAGACAACAACTTCCTGAAATACGAATTGAAAAGTTAAAAAATTCCCAGGAAGTGCAAATTGGTGAATTGGAAAAATAAAAAAAATCACAGGAAAGTAAGAAGTGTGAATTGAAAAATAAAGAATTCACTAGAAAGTAGGATCCTGAATTGGAAAAGACAAAGAACACACAAGAAAGTAGGATCGGTGAATTGAAAAGAAAATAACTCACTAAAAAAAATTAGTGAAATGGAAAAAATTCCACAGACCAAAACAATACATTCAAAAACTCAATTGACATATACAGAAAGAAGTAAAAAAGCTAATGAAGAAAATAATTCTTTAAAATTAGAACTGAACAAATTGAAACTAATGATGCATTGAGACAGCAAGAATCAGTCAACAAAACCAAAAATGACAAACTGAAAAACCATGAATTATCTACTTGCTAAAATGACAGACTTGGAAAATAGATCTAGAGAGATAATCTGAGGATTATTGGACTTTCCGAAAACTATGATGAAAAAAGAGCCTAGATACTATTTTACAAGAAATCATCAAAGAGAACTGCCCAGATGTAATAGAATCAGAAGGTAAAATAGGCATTGAAAGAATTCATCGAACACCTTCTGAAAGAAACCCTAAAATAAAAACACCAAGGAATATTTGGCAAAATTTCAGAACTATCAGATAAAGGAAAAATTTTACAAGCAGCCAAAAAACATTTAAATACCGAGGTGCCACAATAAGGATCACCCAGGATCTGGCTGCCTCTACATTAAAGGAAAGAAGGGCCTGAATATGATATTCTGAAAGGCACAAGAACTTGGGATGCAGCCAAGAATAAACTACCTAGCTAAGCTGAGCATTTTCTTCCAGGGAAGAAGATGGACATTTAATGAAACAAATGAATTCCATTTGTTTCTGAAGAAAAACCAGAATTAAACAAAAATTTGATCTCCAAGAATAGAACTCAAGAGATGCAGAAAAGGTAAAAATAACTCTTGAGAATTGTATTTCTGTTTGGATATACAAAAAAATACATGTAAAATTTGATAGTACTGATATAACATAAAAAGGGAAGTAGATATGGAAAAGGGATGATGGCAGAATAAGGTGGGAAGGAGGGATAAAAGAGGAAACCACATCCCACAAAGAGGCTAAGGAAACTTATCATATCTGAGGGAATTTAGAGAGGGAGGAACATTGTGTGAATCTTACTCTCATCAGAGTTGGCTCAAAGGAAAATAATTGACATTTGTTTTAGAGAAAATTCTCTCTCGCCTCATTAAAAACGGGGAGAGGAAAAGGAAAGAAAAGA
Organism: Sarcophilus harrisii; assembly: GCF_902635505.1. Classification (NCBI taxonomy): domain Eukaryota; kingdom Metazoa; phylum Chordata; class Mammalia; order Dasyuromorphia; family Dasyuridae; genus Sarcophilus; species Sarcophilus harrisii. The sequence continues at coordinate 388,683,300 of NC_045427.1, read as the reverse complement.
GTAATAAGGGAAGGAAGGGAAAGACTCAAAGGGGGAGGGAGGGATTATAAAGAGGATAAGTATAGTGATACAAGAGGGTACATAAGTTTAAAAGGGGAAAGGGGTTGGGGAGGCAAGAATAAGTAAAGCACAATCTAGGGGTTATTAGGATGGCAGAAATACAGATTTAGTAATTCTAACCTAAATGTGAATGGGATGAACTCCCCATAAAGAGGAGGCAATAGCAGACTGGATCAAAAGTCAGAACCCTACAATATGTTGTTTACAAGAAACACATTTAAAGCAGGGGATACATATAGAGTAAAGGTAAAAGGCTGAGCAAAATCTATTATGCTTCAGGTGAAGTCAAAAAGCAGGGTAGCCATCCTTATCTCAGATCAAGCAAAAGTAAAATTGATCTAATTAAAAGAGATAAGGAAGGAAACTACATCCTGCTAAAGGGTAGCATAAACAACGAAGCAATATCAATATTAAACATATATGCACCAAGTGGTATAGCACTCAGCTTCCTAAAGGAGAAGTTAAGAGAGTTGCAAGAAGAAATAGACAACAAAACTGTAATAGTAGGAGATCTCAACCTTGCACTCTCAGAATTAGACAAATCAAACCACAAAACAAATAAGAAAGAAATTAAAGAAGTAAACAGAATATTAGAAAAATTAGGTATGTTGGATCTTTGGAGAAAATTGAATGGAGATAGAAGGAAAATACTTTCTTCTCAGCAGTTCATGGAACCTATTCAAAATTGACCAATATTAGGACATAAAGACCTCAAAATTAAATGCAAGAAAGCAGAAATAGTAAATGCTTTCTTTTCAGATCATGATGCAATAAAAACTACATTCAACAAAAAATTAGGGGGAAATAGACCAAAAAGTAATTGGAAACTAAACAATCTCATCTTAAAGAATGATTGGGTGAAGCAGCAAATTATAGATACAATTAATAATTTCACTCAAGATAATGACAATGATGAGACATCATACCAAAATTTGTGGGATGCAGCCAAAGCGGTAATAAGAGGGAATTTTATATCCTTAGAGGCTTACTTGAATAAAACAGAGAAAGAAAAGATTAATGAATTGGCTTGCAACTAAAAAACTAAAAAGACCAAATTAAAACCCCAATCAAATACTAAATTGGAAATTCTAAAATTAAAAGGAGAAATTAAAAATATTGAAAGTAAAAAATCTATTGAACTAATTAATAAAACTAAGAGTTGGTTCTATGAAAAAGCCAATAAAATAGATAAGCCTTTGGTAAATCTGATTAGAAAAAGGAGGGAGGAAAATGAAATTAGTAGTCTTAAAAATGAAAAGGAGAACTTTCCACCAAGGAAGAGGAAATTAGAGAAATAATAAGGAGTTATTTTGCTCAACTTTATGCCAATAAATTTGATAACCTAAGTGAAATGGATGACTACCTCCAAAAATATAGACTTCCCAGACTAACAGAGGAGGAAGTAAATTGCTTGAATAGTCCCATTTCAGAAAAAGAAATAGAACAGGCAATTAAACAACTCCCTAAGAAAAAATCCCTAGGACCAGATGGATTTACATGTAATTTTACCAAACATTTAAAGAACAATTGCCTAATGCTATATAAATTATTTGATAAAATAGGGAATGAAGGAGTCCTACCAAATTCCTTCTATGACACAGACATGGTACTGATACCTAAACCAGGTAGGCTGAAAACAGAGAAAGAAAATTATAGACCAATCTCCCTAATGAATATTGATGCTAAAATCTTAAATAAGATATTAGCAAAAAGACTACAGAAAATCATCTCCAAGATAATACACTATGATCAAGTAGGATTTATACCAGGAATGCAGGGCTGGTTCAATATTAGGAAAACTATCAATATAATTGGCCATGTTAATAACCAAATTAACAAAAACCATATGATCATCTCAATAGATGCAGAAAAAGCATTTGATAAAATCCAACATCCATTCCTATTAAAAACACTTGAAGTATAGGAATAAATGGACTTTTCCTTAAAATAATCAGCAGCATCTATTTAAAACCATCAGTAAGCATCACATGTAATGGAGACAAACTGCAACCATTCCCAATAAGATCTGAGTAAACAAGGTTGCCCACTATCACCGTTACTATTTAATATTGTATTAGAAACGCTAGCTATAGCAATAAGAGCTGAGAAAAGATTAAAGGAATAAGAATAAGGCAATGAGGAAGCAAATTATCACTCTTTGCCGATGACATGATGGTATACTTAGAGAACCCAGAGATTCTGCTAAAAAGTTATTAGAAATAATCCACAACTTTAGCAAAGTTCTGGTTATAAAATAAACCCACATAAGTCATCAGCATTCTTATATATCACTAACAAAATCCAACAGTCAGAGTTACAAAGAGAAATTCCATTTAAAGTAACTACTGATAATATAAAATATTTAGGAATCTATCTGCCAAGGAAAATCAGAAACTTTATGAGCAAAATTACAGACCACTTTTCACACAAATTAAGTCTGATCTAACCAATTGAAAAATATTAAATGCTCTTGGATAGGGCAAGCAAATATAATAAAGATGACAATATTACCTAAACTAATCTATTTATTTAGCGCTATACCAATCAGACTCCCAAAAACTATTTTAATGACCTAGAAAAAATAACAACAAAGTTCATATGGAAAAACAAAAGGTCAAGAATTTCAAGGAATTAATGAAAAAAATCAAATGATGGTGGCTTAGCTATACCAGATCTAAAATTATATTATAGAGCAGCAGTTACCAAAACTATTTGGTATTGGCTAAGGAATAGATTAGTTGATCAGTGGAATAGAGTAGGTTCAAGGATAAAACAGTCAACAAATATAGCAACCTAGTCTTTGATAAACCCAAAGATCCCAGCTTTTGGGATAAGAACTTACTGTTTGATAAAAAATTGCTGGGAAAATTGGAAACTAATATGGCAGAAACTAGGCATTGATCCATACTTAACGCGTACACCAAGATAAGGTCAAAATGGGTTCATGACCTAGGCATAAAGAATGAAATCATTAATAAATTAGAGGAACATAGGATAGTTTACCTCTCAGACCTGTGGAAGGGAAGGTCTTTATGACCAAAGCAGAACTAGAGATCATTACTGACCACAAAATAGAAAATTTTGATTATACCAAACTGAAAAGTTTTTGTACAAAACAAATCTAATGCAGACAAGATTAGAAGGAAGCAATAAACTGGGAAAATATTTTTACAGTCAAAGGTTCTGATAAAGGCCTCATTTCCAAAATATATAGAGAATTAACTCTAATTTATAAAAAATCAAGCCATTCTCCAATTGAAAATGGTCAAAGGATATGAACAGACAATTCTCAGATGAAGAAATTGAAACTATTTCTAGTCATATGAAAAGATGCTCCAAGTCATTATTAATCAGAGAAATGCAAATTAAGACAACTCTAAGATACCACTACACACCTGTCAGATTGGCTAAAATGACAGGAAAAAATAATGATGATTGTTGGAGGGATGTGGGAAAACTGGGACATTGATTCATTGTTGGTGGAGTTGTGAACGAATCCAACCATTTTGGAGAGTAGTTTGGAACTATGCTCAAAAGTTATCAAACTGTGCATACCCTTTGATCCAAAGCATGTTACTACTGGATTATATCCCAAAGAGATTATAAAGAAGGGAAAGGGACCTGTATGTGCAACGAATGTTTGTGGCAGCCCTTTTGTAGTGGCTAGAAACTGAAACTGAATGGATGTCCATCAGTTGGAGAATGGCTGAATAAATTGTGGTATATGAAAATTATGGAATATTACTGTTCTGTAAGAAATGACCAACAGGATGATTTCAGAAAGGCCTGAGAGACTTAAGAACTGATGCTGAGTGAAATGAGCAGGACCAGGAGATCATTATATACTTACAACAATACTAGATGATGACCAGTTCTGATGGATCAGGCCATCCTCAGCAACAAGATCAACCAAATCATTTCTAATGGAGCAGTAATGAACTGAACCAGCTATACCCAGAAAAGAACTCTGGGGATGACTAAAACCATTACATTGAATTCCAATCCCTATATTTATGCACACCTGCATTTTTGATTTCCTTCACAAGCTAATTGTACAATAATTCAGAGTCTGATTCTTTTTGTACAGCAAAATAATGTTTTGGTCATGTATACTTATTATGTATCTAAGTTATATTTTAATATATTTAACATCTACTGTCATCCTGCCATTTAGGGAGGGTGGGGGTAAGAGGTGAAAAATTGGAACAAGAGGTTTGGCAATTGTTAATGCTGTAAAGTTACCCATGTATATATCCTGTAAATAAAAGGCTATTAAATTAAAAAAAAAAAAAATAAAATTATTTGTTTATTTAAAATTTATTTGCTTAAAATTAAAGAGAAAAAAGAAAGACAGGAAAAAGACAATTATTTTTAAAAAAAATAAGCAAAATTTTTTCACATGTCCAGCAGAACAGGGAGGCTTTATAATATGTAACAATAAATTTCCATTTCAAGAAAGCATATATAATAATAATAAACATTGTATTCATGACTATCCATTTTTACTTTGCTTCCTTGTTGGTTATTGTTTTGTTCTCTGCTGTGTACTTTGTACTTTATTCTTTCACCCCTTTATCATTCCCTTCACCTCCCCCAAGCAGGCTCCAGTTAAGCACAGATTTCTTTATGTATGTGTGTATATGTATAAATGTATATATAAACATATATATATATATATATATATATATAGTGTGTGTGTGTATATTTTCACATACCTACATAGATACGTATATCTATTTATATGCAAAGTTTCACCTACATGCATACATATAAACATACGTATATGTATTTATATACACATACATTTATATATATAGACATGCTTACAAAACAATATCAACATGATTGATATATAATGTAGATTTCTGTTTTGATTGAATCTTTGTTTGAATTTTCTGAAATCAGTGATTACTAGCCTTACTTTTTTCTTCTAAGAAATTCTACTCCTGATTTTTGTTACTGTGTTTGACTATATTTTTTATTTTCCATCCCTCTTAATTCTTCAACTTTAGTTCTAGTCCTTAACTTGCCTTGCTATTAGTTAAGCTCCCAGCATCCATGGATCTCTCCCTTATCTTTTCCCCCAACTTTTCCCTCCTTTTTCCCATTCCCATTAATCTGCTCATCTTGTCCCATGGCCATGAATCTACATATCTATATCTATATCTATATCTATATCTATCTATATATCTATATATATACTGTATCCTATTTCCCTTCCCTCATTTCTTTATAGCTTTGTGGGGGAGGAAGTAGTGGGGGAGTGTATTATTCCTTCTTTAACCTATTCCCAATGTGAGTAGGTTTTCAAAACTACCAATCCTCTTACACTATCTAATACTTCTGAATCAATTCTTCCTCCCATATCTCACTGTATAGCATAAATACAATTTTGGCTTTTCTTTTTATGCTTTTTTTAGTCAGATCATCTTCAGTTCTGCCCAATATTTCTACTCAATTACTGATGTTAATCTTAAACACATGGTTTACATTTTCATATATCATACATACAGAGTTTGTCCTTATAAAGTCCCTTGATATTAGTCTTTTATGTCTATTCTTCAATGTTAAATTTTTGTTGAGTTCAGTTTTGGTTGAGACAAAATCTTGAAAATCTGCCAAGTTCATTGAAAATGCATTTTTTTGGTTCAATATTATGTTTAATTTTGCTGGATATGACATTTTTGGCTATAGGCCTAGTTTTCTTTATTATTAATTATAATATGCTAGGACCTGTTTTTTTTAAATTGTAGCTACTAATAAAGTCCATACAATTCTAATTGTAGCTTCAGCATATTTGAATTATTTGCTTATTTCTTTTAAAATTTTCTCTTTCATCTGGGGGTTTTGAAATTGAGCAATAATGTTACTATGTATTTTCCTTGTAGAATCTTTTTGAGATAGTGATTCAAGGGCAGCTAGGTGGTACAGAGGATAGAACAGCAGCCCTGAAGTCAGGAAGACCTATGTTCAAATTTGGTCTCAGATACTTAACACTTCCTATCTGTAATGATCCCGGGCAAGTCACTTAACCCCATTGTCTCAGCAAGAGAGAGAGAGAGAGAGAGAGAGAGAGAGAGAGAAAGAAAGTGTGTGATTGGTATATATTTTTTTCTATTCCTGCTTTACCCCCATGTTCTATCACTTCAGGACAATTTTCTTGGATTATTTCTTGAATTATTGTGTCAAGGTTCATTGACATAGACTACAGTTTTCAGGTGGTCTAATTATTCTTGTTTTCTCTTCTTGATCACTTCTCTAGATCTTTTGCTTTTCTTATAAAATGGTTTACATTCTGTTCAACTTTTTTCATTCTTTATAAGTGTTATGCTATTTTTTTGGTCTCATAACTTTACTTCATCAGTCCCCTTGACCAATTCTAATTTTCAAAGAATTAATTTTCTCTTTAGTTGGTTAACTTTTCTAGATGGTTAACTTTTTTCCTATAATCTTGTTTTTCTTGGATGGTTCTTTTTTTTTTAGATTTTCCTCAATTTCTCTCATTTGATTTTTAAAATGTTTTTTGAATTCTTATATAAATTCTTTCTGGACAGGGAGCCATTTAATGTTACTCTTTAGGTTAGAAGAAGCTTTTTGATTACTTCACTATCCTTCTCTGAAGATGAATCTTGGTCTTTCCCATTCCCATAATAATTTTCTGTGGTTGGGTTTGTTGTTCTTTGTCTACTCATTTATTTTTTAATGTATTAGTGTGATCACCTCTAATCCTGGAGTGGTGAAGGAGGGAATGGTGCCCCTGCCTTAACTTCAGCTTTCCCATTTAACCCAGTCCCTAAACCAAAAGTTGCACTCTCCTTCAAGTGCCCACATCCAGCCATGTCCCTGCCCTACTGCCTGTGCAAGAACTAGATTCCCTTTTGGCCAGGGCTGCATCTCTTGGTACAGCTGGGCCTGGCATTTCTTATCAGGAGAAGTTCCCTCAGTTTTCCTGGACTCAGATTCCAATTCTATCAGGGGTTAAAATTCCTGTAATTCTGGCTTAGGCTTCCTCTGAACTTAGCTCCCTGCTTCTAGTTTCTGAGGAGATAGCCTGGATGTATTTAGGTTAAATCTCAGTCCTTGGGTCAACCTTCTCCTAGAAGGATCTCTGTTCTGCCCCAAGTCTTATAAGTTTTTTACTTGTCTATTTACTTGTCTCAGGCACAAATTTGTTTTGTTTCTTGGGGAAGTCTAGAGAACTTGGAATTTTCTCACTATTGTATCATCTTTCCAGAATACTATCCCAAAATTGTTCATTTTTTGGTAGAAAAGTTTTAAAATTTTTTGTTTGAATTATCTTTAACCTTTCTACAGTTAAGAATTCATCCCAAATCCAAAACTAAGAAGGGTTCAAGATCTGCTTGTCTTCTAATTTTTCATATCAATGCATTTTAGCTCTAACTTGCCAATTTGTTCTCTTAAGGAGTTAGCTGAGGGAGGTACTGAGAGATTGAATGAGTTAGCTAGGGTCACACAACTACTATGTGTCAGAAATAGGAGTACTTATTTCCAGATTCTTTTGACTTACACAATTGGGATTATTATTTCTATTTATAAACCTCAAAGATGTACAGTGATTTGGGGCATGATAACAAAGCTAATATCACAGGCAAGATTTGAATATAGGTTCTCTTGAGTTAGAGTCCAACACTTTTTTCATTATATCACATTATACTTTAGACTTTTTATGTGCCTATCACATTCTTCCTTTTATTACAATGATCTGTTTTATGAAGATACAGAACAAATTCTGAATTATTTGTTCTAAATATTCAAGACAAGATTCAGAGCACATAATCTATCAATTCAATTCAACAAGCACTTACTAAGCTATCTACAATATACAGAGTCATTCCCATGTTCAGTACTTAAAATATGAAGATTAAATAAGGCACAGGGCTATCTACAGGGAATTTACTCTCTGACAGGAGACATGTGACAGATAAACAATTGTAATGCAAAATAGAAAATTAATACAAAATGGAGGAGGAGGATTCTGAGGAGATGATGGAGTAGATCAGTAAATTTCAAGCTCTCCAGATTTTCCCCACAAACAGAACCAATTTTCTCTTCAGGGTGGATGTGTACTAGTGAAAAACCAAGAAGACTTGGGGCCAAACAGGGATCCTCCTGGTACAACCAGAGAATATCTGAAGAAACACCCCAGGCCAAGGATTAATCAGAAGTGCAAATACTTCCAAGCCTCTGCAGAAACACCAAGTGGGGAGCCAGCTGAGTTTGCCTAGAGTCTCATTCCAAATCCCCAAAACCTTCACTTCCTGAACAATCTCCTGAGACAAGGGTCTGAGTCCGAAAAGATGGAGGGAACTTCTGCTTATTAGGAAATTAGATTCAGCTGTGCAGCAGAGATACAATTCTGGGCAAAAAGGAACCAGCATACCCAGTGAATGCAGAATCAGTGGGGCAGAGATGCTGTTGGCTGCCAACATTTGCAGAAGTCTGAAACTTTTTGTTTGGGGTTTCATGTCAGAGGAGAGAGCCAAGGTAAAGCTAGAGGCACCACCCAAACCCAGGATTAGAGGTGCTTACACTAATACTTCTCATCTTAAAAAAAAATTAATTGGCAAAGAAGAAAGAACACAAGCCATAGAAAGTTACTATGGGAATAGGGAACGTGGGGATTTATCTTCAGAGGAGAAAAGTGAAGTAAAAAAAAAGCTTCTTCTACCCCCCAAAAGTAATGTTAAATGGCTCCCTACCCAGAGAGAATTTATAGAACCCTCCCAAAAAGACTTTAAAATCAAATGAGAGAGATTGGGGAAAATACAGAGATACAGAGTCTTGAAGAAGAAAATAATTCTTGAAAATTAGAATTGGGTAAAGGGAAGTCAGTGACACTATGAGACACTAAGAAATAACAAAACAAACATAAAGAATGAAAAAATAGAACAGAATGAAAAACATAAGAAAAACAACAGATCTAGAAAACAAAGCAAGAAGAGAAAATAGAAGAATAATTAGAGGAACTGAAAGTTGTGACAAAGAAAAGAATTTTGACACAATAATGCAAGAAATAATCCAAGAAAAATTTCCCAGAGTGATAGAACATGATGGGAAAGTACAAATGGAAAACCCACCAATCACCATGTCAAAGAGGTCATTTGTAGAAAATACATAGAAATATCATTGCCAAATTAAAAAAAAACTCCCATTATCAAAGAGAAAATTTTGCAAAGAACAAAACAAAATAATTCAGATATGCTGTTGCTACAATAGAATTGTACAGGACTTATTAGAAGCCACATAAAAGACCATATATCCTAAAATGCTAAATGCTGGTAAACGAAAGAATTAGGTCTATGGCCAAAAAAATCATATTCAGCAAAATTATCCATAACATTGAATGGAAAAAAATGGATATTCAATGAACTTGCAGATTTTCAGTACTTTTTTTCTCAACCAAACCCGACCTTACTAGAAAATTTTAACGTATCAAAGATTAATTTTAAAAAACTTAACATGGACAAATTATTTATATTTTTCACATGAAAATGTATGACATGTTTAAGTTTGACATCAGTAATTGGGTAGCTCAAAAGAAAGATGGGGCAGAGTTGAGTATGATCTGACTCTAAGAAACAAAGCTGTTTAGAAAAGGTAAAAATAGTTATTATTTATACAAATGAGGTGCAGAAAAAAAATAGACACAGAAGCATTGGGGGGAAGAGGGCTCAGAGTTCTGAAAACCTACTCACATTGGGAATAAGTTAAATAGGTGATACTACATACATACCACAAAGGGTTATAGCTCCCTCCAAAATCTATAAAGAAATAAGGGTAAAGGGATGGGGGACAACAGAAGCAAAGAACAGGGAAAGAAGACAAGGGGGGATTTATGGGGGAGGGAGAGGTTAAGTAATAGTAAGGCAAGCTAAGGATTAGAATTAAAGCAGAAGAGTAGCAGGAATAGGAAAAGAGAAATATACACAAACACAACAAGAATCAGGAGTAGAATTTATTGGGGAAAAAAAGGGCCAGTAGTAATCACTTATCTTAGACAAAATCAAATGTAAAAGATTCTATTACAGGAGAATCCACATTATATGTCAGCCATCAAATATTATTTTAAATGTATGTTTACATATGGGTACATGCATGTGCATGTGTGTATGTGTATGTGTTTGTGTCTGATTATATGTAGATATATATGCATATAGCTCTATGTATATGTGTGTGTGTATGTGTGTGTGTGTGTGTATATATATATATATATAGGTATATGTGTGTGGGTCTGTGGGTGAATATGAATGTATATGTATGTGTGTGTGTGTGTATATATATATATATATATATGTGTGTGTATGTATTTATATATTTGTGCTTAACTGTGGCCCACTTGAGGAGGTCAGGAGTAATGAAAGAGGGGAAAAAAGAATGACATAAAAAAAGTACACAGCAGAGAACAAAAGAACAACCTACAATGGACCCTTATGAATGTAATTTCTTTTATTATTATATATGCTTTCTTGAAATGGAAATTTACTTTTATTTTGAATTCTCCCTAATATTCTGCTGGGCACATGATATGACAATGTTCTGTTTTGTCTTGTTTTATTTTGTTTTCCTTTTCTATATTTTTTTCCTATTTTTCTTATTTTGTATTTAGTGCAAAAAGAAATTTTAAAATAAAAAAAAATAAGCGCAGTAATAAAAAGTAAATACTGATAAGAATAATAAAAGTGTATGTTACAATGCCTGGGAAAGGTATATACACTAATATGCTATTGGTACAGTTTTAGATTTATGTATCAGTTGTGAGAGGAAATTATAATTATTCAAGAAAAGAGGAAAATAAAAGTCAAAGTGCCATATATATTAAAATATTTGTGGCTATAATTATTACTAAAAGAAATTAGAAGTGAAGTCGGTACCTGCCAATTAAGTAATGGTTGAAATAATTGTTGTTTCAATATAAATGCAATAAAATATTGTTTTTATGTGAAATGATAAAAATGAGGAATTCAGAGAATTATGAAAATCATGTGTATTTATTAAGAGTAAAGAATTAGAGCCAAAAGAATAGTAAGTACAATTACAATGCACTCTGTAATTCAGGAATATTGTTTTACTTGCTTCCCTTGAATACATCATATCTCTGTTCTTCTTATATATCTGCTCTTCATACCTTTTCTATGTCACTGCCCCACATCTAGAAAGTTTTATCCCCTGCCCCCATGCCATTCAGTTTCCCTGATTTCCTTCAAGACATCTCAAACATTGCCTTTTTCCCAGTCATAGATTTATATTATAGGTATCTATTTAAATGCTGTTTTCTCCCTCTAAGGATCTTTATTTGTATCTTTAACATTTAGCATAGTATCTGGTCCAAAAAATAGTTAAATTACTATACGAGAAAGGAAGGCCATACTAAAAGACATCAGAATTAAAAATAATTCTATAACCAATTTTGATTAAAAGAACTGATACTGAAGTATTTCCTTCCACTAGATGCAAGATTAGTTATAGAACATTTATTTTGCTTAACTGTTATAAAATAAAATGAATATAGCTGAAAGCCACAAAGTAGCAAAATCAATTTCAAGTGCACAAAATCACTTCAAGGTAGGTTAGAGCAAAGCTTCTTAAACTGTGGGTTAACTATGGGTCACAACCATGTGGGGTTGCTAACTGACTGTGAGGAGGTCATAAAATTATGATTTATTATTAGTAAATGTTTGATTCATATACCTGTTATATATCTATATCTCTGGGGTAACATGAAAATTTCTCAGTAAAAATGGGGTCAGGAGTGGAAAAAGTTTAAGAAGCATGGTATTAGAGAAGGCTCCCAGCCAAGTTTGACCTTGAAAGAAGAAAAGGATTTAGAGAAGAGGAAAGGGAAAAGGTGTGTTGTGGAAAAGGGAGAGAATCCATATGGAGTAGGGGGAAAATGTTTTGATGGTAAATTCCTTGATGACATGGACCAGGTGTTACTTTTTTTTTTTTTTTTTTTTAAAAACATCACCTCATCACAGGTCCTTGGACTAAGTGCAGCCAATTGTATAAGGAAGGTACTTGGCAAAAAAAAAAAAAAAAAAATAGACCTGCCTTAAGCAAAAGACAGTTATTGTACATAAGTCTAAAGTATAATTTTATCTCTCACTTTCCTGACCAGCAGGAGCTGATAGGAAACTTTTAATGAGAGCAAAATGCAACAGGATTCATTTACTGAGTACTGCTGCTTATGCTGTGTAAGCACCTTTTTAAATAGCAGTTTTTTAAAAAATGGTTGAAAAAGTAGAATTCTGAAATAAATGACGGGAAAAATTCAAATTAAGGGAAAAAAAAGAAAAAGAGAAAAATCTCAAGGCTGGTCTGCCAACTCAGCCTTCCTGAGCCCAGTGTAAACAGCAAGTAAAATACGGCAGCTGGTGTCTATGCCTGAATTGTAAACAAAGCGTGGAGATGGAATTGTTATTTATTGCATTTGAGCTCAGACAGAAACTGCTGTACATCAAAGAAAGGCTCATCCCACCCCAGGCTCATTCTTAATACAGGTCACTGACAAAGCAATCTTCGTTAATACCTTTCTAAAGCACCAACTCACTCCTACCAAACATGCAGTACTATTTTTATTCCCAAATAATGAATGCAGCTTCATTTTCTAATTATGTAGCTGTGGAGCATGGTTTTGTTAGCTGGGCTCAGCCTAACAGAGAGAAAAGAAAATTATCTTTTTTTTTTTTTTCAGTAAGAGAGACTTTTCTAGGAGTTGCAATGAGGTATACCAGTGGCTCAGAAACAATTTCACTCTGTTAAATAAAAAAATAAAGGGCTAGAACCACATTTCCATCTAAATAAGACCATTCTTCCCCCCTCACAAGAGATGGGAACTTTCTTTTTTGAAAAAAAAAAAAAACAAACCTTAAATGACCAAGAAAAATAAGATGTTTTACAATTGGGAAGCTGATCTAAGCAGGATGGGAGGGCAAGCTTTTTGGCTTGAAACCTCATCTTCAATAATGTAACAAATTTATATCATAGACAATTCTCAATTCAAATAAAGTTTTTCACTTTTTTAGTTTAGACTTTTATGTGAATGATTCAGTAAATTAATAAATATTTATTTAGTGCCCACTGTGTGCTAAGTATATAATGTCAAATATAAAATAGGATATAACGAGGATATAATGTTAAATTTCAAATGTCAAAAATAAAATAGTTCTTGCCCTTAGGGAGTTTACATTCTTTCCAAGTACACAGTATTTACATAAGTAAGGATGTGCAAAAATGTACTCCCAAAATACAAGATTGAATTTTTAAGAAAGAGGGGGGACATTGGGGAAAGTTTAATAAAGAAAATATGAACACAACATACCTGTTTGTATACAGTTGGTTATATGGGAAGAGGTACACCCAAATCTCAATGTTGGTGAGACATTTGCTGGTCCATAAGGAAATAGTTTTTCATCAAATTACTGTTATAGCTTTTCTTTATATATCCAGGATTTATTATGGTGCCTGGCACACAATAAGTACTTACAGAATGTTTGTTGATGATGATTTTATGCATTTGTCCAGTGAACATTTATTAAGTAACCATTAATGCATTATGCTAGGTACATTGAAAGATATAAGGCAAAAGTAACCAATAAATATTTTTTAAATTCATTTGAATATTTGATTGACTGAAAGACTGGTGATTTTATCAGCGCTAGAGTTCTCCAGGCAAGGAAATAGTTTTTTTACAATGTAGATCTTACCTATGAATTAATATGTCTAAAGGAGATAATCTTATGCATACATGTCAGACAATTTGCAGAGCATCACAAAACTAGTGTAAGAATCAGAAATGAAGCTAGGTCTTCCTGTCTCTAGACCAAGAACTCTATCCATTACATAAGAAGTATCAATCAGCAGCCAATGACCATATGGAGCTAGTTTAATATAATTGGGAAATATTTAAAACAAATGAAAAAAAATTTTTTTTAGTCATATCTGACTCTTCAGGACCCCATCTGGAATTTCCTCAGCAGAGTTACTGATATGATTTGTCATGTCTTTCTCCAGTTCATTTCACAGATAAGGACACTTAAACAAATAGAATTAAGAGACTTGACCATGACTATACGGCTAGGAGGAAGTGTCAGAAGTTAGAACTGAACTGAGAAAGAGGAGTTTTTCTGAATCCAGGCCCAGGTTTCTATCTATTGCCCTACCTTAATGACTCCCAAATAAAATGGAACAAAGAAAATATTAATATGTGGCAACTTTTAGGTAGCTTATTTAAAGTTCAATGGCCACTGTTTCTATTTGAGTTTGACACCACTGGGCTATGCAATGATGTCTCTACACTATGAAAACAAATAGCTTAGATAAGTAAAAGATGAATACTTTTCCTTTCAGAAAGTTGTAATCCTGGTGGATATTCAAGAATAACCATCCAGCAAGACCAATCAGTATGTTGCTATCATTTGTATCCTTCCTATTTTGATTCTCATAGGAGTTAAAGAAGGAATTTTAGAGAACTATAATCTCCTTCCCCAAACCACCTCATTTTACAGATTTGAAAGCTAAAGTCCACAAAGAAGTAGCTTTCCTAGGATAACACAGGTAGTATAAGAAGCAGAGAGAGGACTCAAATACAAGTCATCTCACTGCAAATTCACCATCCTTTCTATTATTTCCTCTGATTTCACAAGATACCAAAAGGATTTGAAGAGGACAAGGTAGCAAGTTCTAAACCACTTGGCAGAATAAACAGTGAACAAAATTCAGTTAGGTAGCCTGTTGGGGATTCTTGAGAGTAGCTCATCTCCCTGCCATCATTACCATCTTAAATCATTACTATAAGGATCGGGGATTTTGTCAATATGATCATACTATCCATTAACCAAATCACAACCCCTTCCGAATTTCTGAATGGAAAATCATCCTAAATTGTCATGTTAAGAAATATCATTATACTGTGATTATTCAGATAAGCCTTTCAGAATTTAGCTAGATTAAACTCTCATGCAACAGTCATCCAGTCTACCAAAAAGTTCATAAATTCCTCTCAAGGATGAACTTCTCATTTCTCTCCTCCCCTAAACTCAGAGCCTAAGTAAGTCAACCCAATATTATCTCTGCCCTGAAGGTCAAACTTGTCCTGAATATTCAGAACTTTAGTTTATAATCTGTTAGATTATAAACTAATGCTAATTAGATCATGCAGATGTTCTGAATTATAGCAGTTTGACTTAATGAACTAATCACATGGCTTGTAAAAATTAATACAACAGAAAAATGGTTTCTAAAAGAGGTAACAGCTTTGAAATCATAGGTTTTCCATTTCTCTATTGCTGTCATTTTGTGATTCACAAGGTATTTTTATCAGGTAATTATAACTATTACCATTCCTGTTTTCATAACATTCATGAAATTAACTAATATTCTTCTAGCAACATCTTTATTTGGTAACTTTTGAAATGAAAAAAAATACCTACTATTTCTGAATTCCATCAAAATGTTCCATGATCTAACATGAAGTAAAAAATTATATTCTTGTCCCCTTGCCTCAATTCAGTATTAAACTGGAAAGAAAGAAAAAAATTCTGGACTTGTTATTCAGCTAATCTTCATTTAAAGTCATTCATGGTAAGAATGTTTTGTTTTTTTTTCCCACTTGAGCTATGAAGTGCAAAATGCAAAATCAGTAATCACAAAAATAGCTCTTTGGGCCATCATTTCAGGGAATTTTTTGTCCTTTTTTATACTGCTATGATATTGCCATTGGAAATACACTGCAACTTCATGTGTTATCTTCAAAGTTTTAATACAGGAGAATTGAATAGTGCTAAAGTTGATGTCATCTGAAGGATTACAACAAAATTAAAGGACTAGATTGAAGAGATTCAAGCTTGGAGTATTACGATTAACCTAAAGAACTTAACTGGTAGTTAATATAAAAGGGAATATAATGATAAGATATTAAGGCTTTAAGTTAAATACCATCACTTATTAGCTATGTTATTAATTGTAAATGATCCTAACCTCTTTAAACAAGTTTCCTCATATTAAAATCAAAATTTGTGATACTTGTCCTGCCTATTTCAAATAAGATAATGAAGACAAAGATTTCTGCAAAACCAAAATATTAAATAAATTGATGATGTCATCATTTTCAAAATTTCCTCCAATAATATGGATAATAGTAAATCTAAGCTTATCCTTTGTTATTCTTTTATATTTTCCTACAATTAGTTCATCAATAGAAGTCTACCCTAGAAGCTAGTGGTCTTCCTTAGTTTATATCAATGGAGCATTCCAGCTCTTTGCCTATTTATTCCTCATCCTCATCATATGATCTCTCTTTCTAGCATATAATTCTTTCATGACACCTTTTATTCCTGTTCTTCAATATTCCTCTTTGGTTAAATGATCATCATCACCTAACAGGAAAATTGAGAGGATCAAACAATGAGGAATGATCAAGTGACTTGAAAACTATGAAACTTCAGAATTAGAAGGACCCTCTGAGATCATTTATTCCAATATCCACCTGAGGGATGCATGTCATTCTATTGCATCCTCAACAAATAGTCATCTGGATTAAGGTTGATATGAAATGTGTGGCAGAAAAAATCATTTTATCATGTTGTCATATAGCAAGAATTCTTCTTTAGGAACTTCTTCCTTATGATTGAGTTGAAATCTACTTCCCATGAAATTTCTACTCGCTGGTTCAAGCTTTCTTTTCCGGAATAATGGAAATCAAGTTTGATTCCTCTTTCTTTCTATATATACATACATACATATGTGTGTGTGTCTAAATTATTATTATTATAGCTTTTTATTTACAAAAGGTATACATGGGTAATTTTTTAACACTGACCCTTACAAAACTCTCTATTCCAACTTTTCCCTTCCTTCCCCCTCCTCCCCTACCTAGATGGCAGGTAGCCCAATTTACATGTTAAATATGCTAAAGTATATGTTAATATGTGTCCAATATATGTATACATATTTATACAGTTATTTTGCTGTACAAGAAAAATCGGATCTAGAAAGAAAGAAAAAAACCTGAGGAGAAAACCAAAAATACAAGCAAACAATAACAAAAGAGTGGAAATGCAATGCTCATTTCCCATAGTATTCTCTCTGGGTGTAGCTGACTCTCTTCCTTACTGAACAATTAGAATTGATTTGAATCATCTCATTGTTGAAGAGAGTCACATCCATCTTATAATTGACCATCTTATAATTTTGTTGTTGCAATGTATAATGATGTCATGGTTCTGCTCATTTCACTTAACATCAATTCATGAAAGTCTCTCCAGGTGTCTCTCAAATAATCCTGTTAGTCATTTCTTAAAGAACAATAATATTCCATAACATTCATATACCACAATTTACCCAACCATTCTCCAATTGATGTGGCAGCCCTTTTTGTAGTGGATAGAAACTGTAAACTGAATGGATGCCCATCAATTGGAGAATGGTTGAATAAATTGTAGTATATGAATGTTATGGAATATTATTGTTCTGTAAGAAATGACCAGCAAGATGAATACAGAGAAGCTTGGAGAGAATTACATGAACTGATGCTAAGTGAAATGAGCAGAACCAAGAGATCATTATATACGTCAACAACAATACTGTATGAAGATGTAATCTGATGGAAGTGGATTTCTTTGACAAAGAGACCTAATTCAGTTTCAATTGATCAATGATGGACAGAAGCAGCTACACCCAAAGAAAAAAACACTGGGAAATGAATGTGAACTGTTTGCATTTTTGTTTTTTTTCCCGGGTTATTTCTACCTTCTGAATCCAATTCTCCCTATGCAACAAGAAAACTGTTTGGATCTGCACACATACACTGTACCTAGGATATACTAGGACATATTCAACATATATAGGACTGCTTGCCATCTAGGGGAGGAGGTGGAGGGTGGGAGAGAAAAATCGGAACAGAAGTGAGTGCAAGGGATAATGTTGTAAAAAAATTACCCTGGCATGGATTCTGTCAATAAAAAGTTACTATAATAATAAAAAAAATTATTCATGCATATGTTTTGAAAATAAAAAGCTTTCATAAAATTTTTTAGAGGCAAAAAAGGGCTGCCACAGACATTTTTGTACATATGGATCCCTTTCCCTTCTTTAAGATCTCTTTGGGATATAAGCCCAGTAGTAACACTGCTGGATCAAAGGGTATGCACAGTTTGATACATTTTTTAGCATAGTTCCAAATCACTCTCCAGAATGACTGGGAGTATTCACAATCCCACCAAAAATGTATCAGTGTCCCAGTTTTCCCACATCCCCTCTAATATTCATCATTATCTTTTCCTGTCATCTTAAAAAAGATGTGTAGTGGTATCTTAGAGTTGTCTTAATTTGCATTTCTCTGATCAGTAGTGATTTGGAGCATCTTTTCATATGACTAGAAATAGTTCAATTTCTTCATCTGAAATTGTCTGTTCATATCCTTTGACCATTTATCAGTTGGAGAATGGCTTGATTTCTTATAAATTTGAGTCAATTCTCAATATAATTTGGAAATTATGCCTTTATCAAAACCTTTGACTGTAAAAATGTTTTCTCAGTTTATTGCTTCCCTTCTAATCTTGTTTGCATTAGTTTTGTTCGTACAAAAGCTTTTTAACTTGATATAATCAAAATTTTCTATTATGTGATCAATAATGATCTCTAGTTCTTCTTTGGTTACAAATTCCTTCCTCCTCCACAAGTCTGAGAGGTACACTGTCCTATTTTGACATTATCTTGGTATACAATGTTAAGTGTGGGTCAGTGTGATTCCTCTTTCATAAGCAGATTGTCAAGAATAATGATTATTATAACTAATATGAAAGGCAGGTGAGAGAAAGAGGTACTTCTCTTCTTCTCATACACAACATAAAGGAGCTGTTTGTTTTTTCCACCTTTCTTCAATCTTAATAAGAAAAAATTATGGCTAGAGGTGATTGGTAGCAGAGTGGAAAAAGAGTCAGGCCTACAGTCAGGAAGACCTTTATTCAAATCCATCCTCAGATTTATGACTTTGGGCAAAAACTATTTGTTCCCAGTCAATCATAAAATGGGGATCATGACAGTATGTTCTTCATGTTAAGAAGAAAAAAATGAGGTAACATTTGTAAAAAACATAGTACCATGTTTGGCACATAGTAAATATCATATAGATGCTCATTTTCCCTTACTCCATCTCCTAGAGGAAAGCTTGGTTATCTATCTATTCTTCAATTGTTTTGGGCTTTTTATACTGTTAGGTTCTAAGAAAATGGGAAACAATAAACTCTGGATACTTCTCATGTTTCTTTCTCTAGAGGACTAGTGAAGAAGGAAACAGAATAAATGGCAGCCATCATTTTCTCAGTTTAGTAATAGTACTAGTAGTAGTTGTTGTTGTAATACTAGGAGTAGAAGGAGGAGGATGAAGAGAATGAGGAAGAAGAGGAAAAGGTCATAAACTTGAGAAAAAATATCAAGAGATTAATTGTTTCAGCCCACTTACTTCATCATACATATCTGAGAATTTCCAATCATTTTTTCCTTACCTATTTAATCAATCCTTCTCAGTCTCCTTTGCAGAATAGATTTATGCCCCACACTTTTTATGGGTAGTTGTCCTAGACTCTGTTTTGAGCCCTCTTCTCTCTCTTCTTTCCCCACATATTTTCTCTTGATGATCTCATCACATTTTATATATTCAGTTATCATTCTAAGCAAATGATTCTCAAATCTCTGCATCCAGCTTTCATCTCTCTTCTGAGCTCCAGTTCCACATTAACAGTTTCCTTATTATTCACCACATGAATATTCCATTAAAAATATCAAACTTGACATGTCTCAAATAAAGCTCATATTTATCACTAAACCGTTCTTAACACCCAATTTCCCCATTTCTGTCAAGAGAACCATTGTCCTTTCTTTTTTTCTCTTTTTTCCCCTTTTTATTTTTTAAATAATAGCTTGTTTTTTGAAATATATACTAATATAGTTTTCAACATTCACCCTTGAGAAACCTTGTGTTTCAAATTTTTCTCCTTTACTTTCCCCACTCCACCTGACAGCAAGTAATCCAATATATGTTAATTATGTACAATAATTTTTCTATACATATTTCCATATTTATCATGCTGCATAAGAAAAATCAGACAAAAAGAGAAAAAATGAGAAAAAAAGCACGCAAACAATAACAAAAAAGGTGATCCACGTTGTCCCCATAGTCCTCTCTCTAGATGCAGATGGCTCCCTTCATCCCAAGTCTTTTGGAATTGGCCTGAATCACCTTACCATTGAAAAGGACCACAGCCATCAGAATTGATCATCATATAATCTTCTTGTTGCTGTGTACAATGATCCCCTAGTTCTACTCACTTCATTTAGCATCAGATCATGTAAATCTCCCCAGGCCTTTCTGAAATCAGCCTGCTGATTGTTTCTTACAGAACAATAATATTCCATAACATTCATACACCTTAACTTTTAAAATCCTTCCCCAATTGATGGGCATTCACTCAGTTTCCACTTCCTTGCCACTAGAAAAAGGGTTGATACAAACATTTTTGCACATATGGGGACTTTTCCCTTTTTTATTATCTCTTTGGGGCACAGGCCCAGTAGAGACACTGCAAATATTATCCTTTCAGTTACCTATATTTACAATCTAAGAATCATCCTCAGACCTTTATTCTCACTTATACTCAATCAGTTGCCAAGTCTTATAATTTCTACCTCAACATTTCTAGTATCAAGAGTTTTCTCTCTATTTACAACACAACTACTTTTATCTAGGTTCTCACGATCTCTTGCATAATTATTGCAATCCTTTATTAAATGCTCTTCCTGTATCCTAACTCTCCTCTCCAGTCCATCCTGCAAATTGATATTCTTATAGCACAAGACCATGTCACTCAACTGATCAAGACACTTCAATAACTTATAACAATCTCTAGGCTAATTGCAAACTTCTCTCTCATTTAAAGTACTTAAAAGTCTAATTCCAGTACATTCTTCTAAGAGGTTTATCCATTAACCCTCATACATGCTAGATGTCCATCCAGCTAGCCCAGTTACAGACCCACAAATATAAAATTTCATCTTTTACCTCTTTCTTTACACAGATTATTCCCCAGTTTAGAATATTCTTCCTTTTTAGCTCTCACACCATTTAAGTCTCAAGTCCTTCAAGAGGCCTTTCTTGGTGACTACCACTAACTGGTATCCCTCTCCAAATCACAATCAATTTATTTTGTTTATATTCTTTATTCACTTAACTGTGAAAAGGTTGTATTGCTTCTATGGAATGTAAGCTCCTTGAGGATAGGGACAGCTTCAATTTTGTGTTTGACCCTAAATACCTAGCAAAATTCATGGTCCAGAGTAGATGTTTAATAAATGTTTATTTAGTAATTGGTTGGTACATAGGTTTATTTGTGGACTGTTACACAAAGGTTTTGTTCACTAAATTCAAAACAAGTATCATCAAATTAATCAGAGGCTATTCTACTGCCTAGAGGGTTTGCAATCTACAATGTGGAGAAAGTGCTTCCATTAATAAGATCACAATAGCATTGAAGTCAAAGTAAATGAAAGGGACACATTATCATTAGAGACACAGAAGAAATGAGTTCATATGCAAAATAATGACAAAAAAAGAAATTACATTTGTACAATACCCAAACATTTTCTCAATTGATATAAAAATGAAAAATATATGGTACTTTTATTATTCCCATTTGAAAAGCAAAGGAACTGAGATGGAGACAACATACTCTTAGTCATAACAATCTTGTTAATAAAAGCTAAACATGAATGTAGATTTCCTGACTTTTAGTTCTTTTCCCAAAAAACAAAACTGCTTCTTTTTTAAGTGAATCTGTGATAGAATAAGGCATTTTTATAGTGGGCTGTAAATTATAACTGTGGAAATTGGTGAGTCAGAAATACTGAGTGGATACTGATTAACAGTCTTCTCATTCTTTCCTTTTTGTAGGTATAATGTAGCATATAAAGGAGTCCTTTAAGGATATAACTGACCCTAGAAAGTACTATAATACGGTCTGTTTCTTAAGGATACTGAACTGATATGTAGACATGAGTTTAGGAAAAGAAGGAAATGGTTTTTGACCTTGTATATACATCAGATTCACAAACACAAATATAACTTTGTTTCTCCAGCTCAATAAACATGTGGTTTCCAAATTGTAGCAAATAAAAGAAAGAATTGGAGAGTAACTTGTCCTAAAGCATCATAGAACTTCAAAGTTGAAAGGGGCCTCAGAGGCAGCTAGCCAAAACTCTGCCTTAAAAAGAAACTGTCATACAAAATAGCTGACAAGTTTCACCTGGCTTTTGAAGAGTTGCCTTTTAGGGAATGCTGGCAGTTTCAGGTTAAAATAAAGGAAAACAAATTTGGGTATCTTTTTATATGTAGAACATTCTATTCTAGCCTTTTCCCCTTGCTTGTACATCTATGAACATACACTATTCAATATATTTGCAAACCTACAGATTTCTGATTGGAACCCCTTTAGGAAATCATAAAACTTCATATTATAAAAGTCTTTGACACTGGTATATAGTAAAAGATTAAAGGGTTGGTTTCTGTAGGAACCCTCCTGTTCTTTGCTATTCCAGAGAATAAAGAAACCTACCTACATGTTTCACAATGGGTTTGTACATATCAGAAGTAACTCAGCTGGACTTTACTCTGACCATAGAGGAGCATGGCACCATTGGCTGTAGAGGGGATAGCCAAAATCATTTGAAATTTATTTCATTAATGATAAATTTATTGATTATTTCTTACATTGACATTAATGACAAATACTTTATTAATGATAATTTTAAGATATTTCAAACACAATACTAGTGAAACTTGACCCCTGTATGATCCGTGGGTTGGAAATTAATTAAGGAATACTTAATAAGGGAATGTATATTATTTGAAAGATTTCTGAAATACGATTCTAGAAACCTAGGTTCTAAATCCAGAAACTGTCAATAACTATCTGTGTAGTCTTTGGCAAATCACTTTATCAATCAATGATTTTATTTTCTTATGTATAAAATAGAAATAATGATGGCTCCTAATCAGCTTTATAGAAATTCTGTCAGGAGAAAATCCAATAAAAATTGTGAAAGAATTGTGCAAATGCTAAAGCTTTATTTTGAAAAGTGCAAAACATATTATATAAATGCAGAAGCAAAGATCATTATTTTAATAGTCATAAAATATTGAGCTGAAAAGGACTTCAGGAATCACTAGTCCAACTTCCTTACTTTCACAGAGGAGTCTTAGTAATAATAAAATCATAAAGGGAGCAATTAGTAGTCAGGATTAGAATCCAGACCCTATGCCTCCAAATCAGGCCCTCTTTCCAGTCTTTCCTGCTTAAAGTTGGCCATGCTCAATTTTTTAAAGGAATTTTTCAAGTATTTCTCTACCCTGGTTTTCATTTTCATAAGCAGATTGTGCAAATAACAAATGCTTATTTATTCATTAAAGCAGGTTTGGCAAGATCTCTACTAGTAAACACTCAGTACATTTCAAGTTATTCTCTATATTAATGTTTGGTACTTCAATGGATCTTTCCTTCATATAATTTGAGCACTTAATAAATGCCTTTTTTATGCACTCAGTCATTTGTCTGTGATCTCATTGAAACAAATGCTCTCTACAATAATATAGACTATAATCCATCCTACAGAATATAATCTATCAGTATGTTTTCATCCTGTGGAATTTTTGTTCCTCACCCAAAAAAATCTCCCAGAAATATCTGCCTAGTGAGACAGAACTCACTCAGAGATCTGCCTTCTCTACAGTAGAGCATTTTAACATTTTGGGGCTCACAGGTCCTTTGGCAGTCTAATGAAACTTATAGTACTCTTATCACAATAATGTTTTAAAACAAAAAAAAATACATACCATTACAAAGGAAATAAATTATATTGAAATAAAGGTATCAACTTTTAAAAGTTTATAGACTGCTTTAAGAATCACTACTCTAGTATATGTTTTGAAAAATAAAAAGTTTTAATTTAAAAAAAAGACTCACTACTCTAGGTTTTTGTTATAATTTTTTGTTGGTAAATTAATTGGGATAAAGTGACTTGCTTTATTCACACAGCTAGGAAGTATTAAGTTTCTGAGCCCAGATTTAAACTGCGGTCATGCTGACTTCAGGGCCGATGCTTTATCCACTGTGCCATCTAGTTGCCCAATAGGTTTTTTTTTTTTTTAATATTGTGAGAGTTCTAGTCTACTAGTACTCTGGCCTTTCCATTTGTTATTTGTACCATTAAATATTATTGATGTTGAGGTAATTGTTGTTTTCTGTTTCCATATCACAACTATTTCTGAGTGCTCTCTTACCTATTGCTCAATCAATAAGTATTCATTAAGCGACTACAATGTGACAAACACTCTGCCATTAGCTGGGAACATAAAGACAGAAATGAAATAGTTTCTACGCCCATAGTGCTTATATTCTATTGGGAAAATTAACATGGATAGATAGATACATACATGGATAGACAGATAGATATAGAGATGATATAGATAAATACAGATATCAAAGGAGACAAAATAAATAGAATTTACTTAAGTAGGTAAGAGGCAGGACTCAAGCAGCTGAGGGCATCAATAAGTCCTCATAGAAGAGATAACCTTGGCCTGACTTTAAAAGTTAGCCAGGGTTTTTAAGAGGCAAGAGTGAAGAAAAGGCTAGATATAAAGGACAACTTATGTAAAAGTATAAAGACAAAAGCTAAAATCTTACTTTTAGACCAAGAAAACAGTTCTATTTTCAATATTTGGAATTTGAGATGACTACAGTATATATATTTTGAAATGTCCAATATGATGTGATGTGCTTGTGTGTGTGTGTGTGTGTGTATGTGTGTATAAACACACACTTATAATGCTTTGGGATTACAATTCAGGAGACACTATGAGTCACCTGCATAGAGATGTTAACTGAACTCATGTGTACGGATGAGATCATTAAGAGACAGTGAAGAGAGAGAAAAGAAAAGAAGCCAGGGCAGAACCTTGATATATTTAGCTCACTCTTCTAACAAAACAAAAAAAAAGGAGAAAAAGAAAATAAATGTTAATATAAGTCATCCAACATATTGACTTTATCTTTCTGTATTCTGTATTCGTAGACTCAACCTTTCAGAAAAAGAAAAAAAGAAAAAATTTAAAAAGAAGAAAAAGGGGAGGAAGGAAGGAAGAAAGGAAGAAAGGGAGGGAGGAAGGAAGGAAGGAAGGAAGGAAGGAAGGAAGGAAGGAAGGAAGGAAGGAAGGAAGGAAGAAAAAGAAAAAGAAAAAAGAAAAGAAAAAGAAAGAAGAGGTAATTCATTTTTTTATTTGTTCTTCAAGGCCAACATGGATCATTATGATTATCTAATTCAATTGTAATGTTCCCTTCATTTATAAATCAATCTACAAGTGCCTCTGATTCATTTTGTCTACCTCTGAAGTAGTCAGCAAAACATTAAATATAAAAAAATAATAACAGGACAATGACTTGCCTTCATACCATTTCTGTACGAGTCCCATTGAGGGTCAGGAGAAAGGAAGGGTAGAAGAGAGAGAAAGATGAGAAGAAAAACATAACCACAATAATAACACAAGCATGCAGGACTTTTGTATTTGCAAAGTACTAAGCATAATTATTTCCTTTAAGCCTCATACTAACTCACAAGGTAGATACTACAGATATAATGATTTCCATTTTATAGAATAGGAAAATAAGACTCAGAGAATTAAAGGGATTTGCCCATTGTCACAAAACCAAAAGTAACAAAGGCAGGATTTGAACCAAAACCTTCTGGAATCTACGGTTAGTATACTATTCATGCTACCATGTTTCCTCTTTAAGTGGAAATATGTTGTAACCTAATTATGTTACTCAATATGATTGATATTTTAATAATAATCAAGAAGTATTGATTCAGAACTAATATTCCTAAGAACTATACCAGGAATTTAGAACACATAAACAAAATGTAACTTTTCTGTCCTCAGGGAGTTTACATTCTATATGTATATTATATGTACTTGCTTACAAAATTATTTCCACAAGACCCTGTCAATTGAATCAATATTAATTTTCATTTTATAGATGAGGAAAATAAGCTTCAAAAAGATTACATGACTTTTCAGATGATGAAATTGAAATTATTTCCACTCATATGAGTGTTCCAAATAATTATTGATCAGAGAAATGCAAATTAAGACAACTCTGAGATACCACTACACACCTGTCAGACTGGCTAAGATGACAGGAAAAAATAATGGTGAATGTTGGTGGGGATACAGGAAAACTGGGACATTGATGCATTGTTGGTGGAGTTGTGAACAAATCAAACCATTCTGGAAAGCAATCTGGAATTATGCCCAAAAAGTTATCAAACTGTGCATACCCTTTGATCCAGCAGTGTTACTACTGGGCTTATATCCCAAAGAGATACTAAAGAAGGGAAAGGGACCTGTATGTACCAAAATGTTTGTGGCAGCCTTGTTTGTAGTGGCTAGAAACTGGAAAATGAATGGATGCCCATCAATTGGGGAATAGTTGAGTAAATTGTGGTATATGAATGTTATGGAATATTATTGTTCTGTAAGAAATGACCAGCAGGATGAATACAGAGAGGCTTGAAGAGACTTACATGAACTGATGCTAAGTGAAATGAGCAGAACCAGGAGATCATTATATACTTCAACAACGATACTGTATGAGGATGTAATCTGATGGAAGTGGATTTCTTTGACAAAGAGAAGATCTACCTCAGTTTCAATTGATCAATGATGGACAGAAGCAGCTACACCCAAAGAAAGAACACTGAGAAATGAATGTAAACTGTTTGCATTTTTTTTTCTTCCCAGGTTATTTTTACCTTCTGAATGCAACTCTTCCTGTACAACAAGAGAACTATTTGTTTCTGCACACGTATATTGTATCTAGGATAAACTGTGACGTATTTAACATGTATAGGGACTGCTTGCCATCTGGGGGAGGGGGTGGAGGGAGGGAAGGGAAAAGTCGGAACAGAAGTGAGTGCAAGGGACAATGTTGTAAAAAATTACCCAGGCATGGGTTCTGTCAATAAAAAGTTATAATTATTAAAAAAAAAAAAAAGATTACATGACTTTCCCATGGTAATGCATTTAAGTAGAAGAGCTGAACCTGGAACTTAGAACTTTTAGTTTCAACTCCAAAATTCTCTCTAAAATGATAGTAATAAAAGTTCATCCTTTTAAAATATTCTATAATTCATATTTGTTCCCTTCCTTACTGTTACTATTATTCCAAAACCCCCAAATTAAGTTGTGAAGGTATGGGGCAAATTCCAAAAAATTTAGGTCAAACATGTTACTAGTCATGGTCCTTCACAGTATTGAATCAATTGATTAGATTTCATTATTTTGTCCCTAACTTAGAATTAAGGAACTGAATTGCTAGTGGGTAATTAAGTAACTTAATAATCAAAACAAGAAGTAGCATTAATACATCAGAATCCACAGTTCCTGAATTTCCAACCTGCTCCCTAGACAAAATTATTTCAGTTCCCTCATCTGCAAACATCAACACTTGAAAAGTATGGTACATAAATATTTTCCATGTTTCTATTTTAATATGGAAATCTAAAGAATCAAAACATCCTAGTCACCAAAGGAAATCACTCAGAGAAAATATATTACTTTAAAGTCACAAGAGAAAAACACATGGACTTAAAAATATGTCTTAGCTTCTTCTTCTGGAAAATGAAAAGACAGACTGGGTTGTTTTTGCAAATATTGGTTCCCTCCTTTCCTTCTAATGTACTTTTTTTCAACTCAGTCAATATGCTGTATAGACTAAGACAATATTATCAAACTCAAGTAGAATTGTCCTCTAAACATATATAAAGATCTCTAAAGACCACATTTATAAAACTACCTTACATATCTATATTCTAATATGTTTATTTCTTATTTACATTTAAATCTGGTTCATCTGAACTATTGACTTTGTTGTGTCTGACACCTGTGTGTAGAGGGCCACAGACAGTGGGGGAACTCTGAGTGAGATAGAAGACCCTTCAGCCCAGAGGGAACCTGTTAACAATGTCTGGTTCAGCTCCCCATCTCCCCTAAGGGCTCTTGGCTTTCCTGAGAAGTCAGGGGGCAGTGACAGATGACAACCTGTGTTGCAATTGAAGCAGAGTGATATCAGGTGGCAAACTACATACAATAGCAAGTTGTTTATATATACTTAGTGCATGCCTAGTGTTGTTTTACATAAGGATATGAGGGTATAAAAGGGTGAAAGAACTAGGAAAAAACAGACTCCATATTTTCACCATCCTTGGGAGTTTTGCCTCATTACTTCTCCATTAAGATAGTATATTTTAATCACCCTGGCATGGGAGCTCTAGAAAGCACTATACATTTTGTCACCCCAACTCAGGGGCTCTAAAAAGCAGGACATAATATTTGGCACCTAAACGTGGGGCCCTAGAAATGCAGGGCCTTGCAAAGCAGGGCACAAATCAGCTTGATTGACTCAATCAGCTAAGTTCAGTGGCGAAGTCCCCATGACCAGGGAAAAGGGTAAATATAAAAATAGGCAAGGTACTCCTCCAAAAATAAAAGAAAGGGGGAGCCAAAGGTAACCCTAGAGAACTTCTAAACTTAACTCTATACATTAAAAATTTTTAAATTTTTGATGGAATGCATTGGCTCTGGCAGATAGGTTTCATAACCAACAGGAAGGACAGTGTCCAGGGCGAGCACCTTCAATAGCTTTAGATAATCATTAGGTAATCTGGAAAGATCCAAGAAGTGGTGAATGGGAGGGACCAGAAAGATTATTTTACCAGATACAAGATTATATTACCAGAAAGGGATCTTTGCTTGGGGGAGAGAGTTTATGTGTATCTCAACAGATGGAGAAGGAACCCAATGGGTGCCAATGAGCCATATCTGTTTTCACCTTTGGAGAGAGACAGAAAAAGAGAAGATCCTTGAAATGGATAGGACCCAAGAAACATTAGATGGCTCCATCACTGACTGTGCCCACCACTGAAAAAGCCTAACAGTTAACCCTATATGTGTGGCAATTAACTAATGAACATCAAAAATAATTGTCAATGAGACTGGTGCAGGACTTCAAAACCTGCAGGAATCATTGGATTCCCTGACACATGAAATAATGTACAATAGATTGGCTTTGGACTTTCTCTTGGTTGTTGAAGGAGGTGTATGTGTGGTTGTGAATTGATAGTTATTTTCTACATCTTCCTTTTGGGACTCATGAAAATCTTTATAGTATGTTGTTTATTACATTGTTTGTTGTATTACTACTTGCTTGCATATTACAATTTGCCTGTGTGATTCCTCCCGTGGTGATGGATTCAAGCCATTGATATATACCTACTTCAATTAAAACAAAAGAGGGCAAGATGTAGAGGGCCACAGACAGTGGGGAACTCTGGGTGAGGTATAAGACCCTTCAGCCCAGGGGGAACCTGCTAACAATGTCTGGTTCAGCTCCCCATTCCCGCTAAGGGCTCTCAGCTTTCCTGAGAAGTTGGGAGGATGGTGACAACTTGTGTTGTAATTGAAGCAGTGATATCAGGTGGCAAAAAGTGATACCAGGTGGCAAACTACATACAATAGCAAGTTGTTTATGTGGTCCCACATGCACAGTATATACTTAGTGCATGCCCACTATTTTGGTTACATAAGGGTATGAGGGTATATAAGGGTGAAAGAACTAGGAATAAATGGACTCCATATTTCCACCATCCTCAGGAGTCCTGCCTCATTACTTCTGCATTAAAATGGTATGTTTTAATCACCCCTACGTGGGTGATATAGAAAGCAGGACACAATATTTTAATCACCCTGGTGTGGGAGCTCTAGAAAGGGCAGTATGTTTTGTCACCCCAGCTTGGGGGCTCTAGAAAGCAGGACACAACACCTGTGAACATGAATTCCAGAATTCTTTCCAGATATTATAAATTCAAAAGTCCACATTCTAAGTTCCCTTCCACATATGGTATTTTATATTTTACATTCAAATACCCATAACAACTATCACAATCAAAGTTCTATGTTTTCTTCTGGTTCTAATGGTTTTTATTCTAAAGTTTGAAATTACTTATTCCAGAATTGTCTATCATTAACATTCTTCATTCTAAGATCCCTTCAAAACTCTGACAAATTTTGTTTTGTGGAGATAATCCAATATTTTATCTAATATTCTATATTTTATTCCAGATCTTTCATGAGTACTTTAAGCTCTAACTTATTTTTAAAGTCCTTCTCATTCATTCCTTATTCTGAATTGGAGGTCTAACATTCTGGAACATATGGGATATTGATTCTCTAACTTTAGTCAATCCTATTAAGCCAAAATATGTTTTAGTCAATTCAAACTTGATGTATGAGATGATGATTTGCAAGAAATGTAACTACATCATGAATTATTTTGCAATAAATAATGTCATCCAACCTACTTGATTTGAAAAAAAACCTTAGAAAAAATAATACAAAGTAGCACTGTATGCTTTTCATTAAAAGTACCTGTACCTCTGTAAAATATGGCTTAAAAAAGTTTTACTCCCTATCAATATTATGTACTTTCTTGTTTTTTCTACCATATTTTATTTTATTTTTAAGAATTTGTGAGTACAGCTAGATCCCAATTAGTGCAAATAACAAGTCCTCTGAAGTGATTGCACTTTCATAATTATGTGAAATTGGTAATGTGGTATTTGGCTCCAATGCAATGTAAATATATAATGCAAACTCAAAAAATACAAGCACTTCAAGAGTATATATTACATGTAATAACTGAAATGTAGCTTTTTCAAAGATCTTGATATATATCACAACAAATTTATGTTTTTGAAATATATGAATGTATATGTATATATGTGAAACACACACATGTTATATACACATCCATAGAGGTATATATACATACATTATATGCATATGCACACAAACATACATATGTACATATAGTTTTGAAGATAACTATAGAAACTTTGGGAAGTTTGGAAAGAATTTCTTGATTTACAAAAGACAGTATATAAAGGGGAGTGAAAACAACCAAGAAACCAAAGCAAAGCAGGACCAATTATACAATTTTAATAATAGCTCAGCATTATGAAGTCATAGCAAAAATGTTATTAATCTCAGAAAATGGAAATTAAGAAAACATAAGTAATTTTATCAGAATCATATATACCTAGGAAATGTCCAAACTAGGACTTGAAACAAGGTCCTAAATTCAATGCTCTTTTTACTATAACAGATAATATTTTCAGAGTCAAAAGACCATCTATTTTTTTGCATCCTCCATATTTGCCCCCTTCCAACTCTTAATAATCATATCCCCATCTTTTTTTTTTTTTTTGATCTGAACCAATTTTCTCCAAAAGTTAATTAATTGTTCTTTTCATGGGATTTTCTTAAGATGCTAAGGAGCCATTTGGGGAGAGAAAATAAAAGTTATACCAAACAATAGCAAGCAATTTATAGTCTGAATGTTACCCATACTGTATTAGCTTATTTTTATTTCACAGTTAATCTCCTAGCTCACAAAAGTTTTATCGGATTGGAGGCATGTGCTGTATTCCCTTTATAAAATTTTATAGTCCCTTGCTATTTTCAGGGCCTTGTTTTATGGGCACAATTTGCTGCTTTAATCTCACCCAATTGTCATGTTTTAAATCATGGTGTATAAAAATGTCCTAAAAGGAGAGATGTGCTGAAGGGTAGTACTTAATTACACTTAGTGCCTGATTTAAATGTTATCTGTGCTTTGCCAAGTGCCAGACACAGAGTAACCCTGGCCGTGCAAATCTGCATAAACTGATACAAGTCATTACTGGGCTTTTAATAGCAACTCACTTGGGCTTGGGCAGCATTTTGATGAAGGTGGGCTCTTTCTCCTTCCATCAGTATCTGTGCAAATTAAGATGGCTAAATGAACCGGCTCCAATCACTGATATTATGAAAATGGGAAACTACAAGTTGTATTCTATAATCCATCATGGAGTCCTTTCTCAAGTCATTCTTCAGATCATCTCCTGGACTAACTTTAGAAATTCATATCTACCAAACTCAATGAAAATGGAAATTTGGTTGGAGCAGAAACAGGTAAAGGGAAGCAAAGAGCAAAAGTCTACTTCTATAAATTTGCATTATATATTAATAACCTTGAAAGGCTTAATTTCTTTGAAATTTTATTTTAAGATACATGCAGCATTAATGATCAAACTTGGACCTGGAGAAAAGAGGAGAAAAGGTACTTTGTAAAGATGAAGGACTATGGATATGGAACACTGAATACACTGTCAAACTCCATTAATATGTTGCTTAGTTTCGCTAAATTGTTTTTCCTCTCTTCCTCTTTCTTTTTCATTTGGTAAAAGGAACTGCTGAAAGAAACAGAGATTTTGGGGCAAAATCAACATAGGAATTTTTTTTTATTTGACTGCATATATATGACAAGGGTTTTGTTTCCTTTTTTTTTCCTCTCAGAGAGTGAGGAGGGGGGAAGTGGGAAAGAAAGACAAAAATGCTTATTTAGTCTTAAAAACATATAATTTTAAAATAAAAACAAAAGAAATTGTTCTTTGGAGAGCATAGGGAGAACAGATTTGGAAATAAAGGCAAAATCAAAATAAAAAATATTCGATTTTTAAAAAAAAATTAAGTGCACTGTATTTATTTCTCGTATTTGGAAAGGTTTGATCATGAACTCAGCTTATTTGAAAAAAACAAATACAGCTTTCTCTTTTTTTGTAAGCTTTTTCAAAGAATGCTCAGTAGGGCAGAAATATGACTGATTACACATTCTAAACAGCTGTTAGCATCCACGACAAACAGTTTTCACCTAGTCCAAGGCAATATTGGCTAAATACCTATGGGTCCTCCCATCACAGCAGGAACCTTTAGGGGAAAAAAAAATTACCAGCTGTACACATCCAGAGACTGGACCTGCCCTGCTACTTAGATAAATGTGTACCATATTTCCCCAAGAAAGCCCATTTTAGGAGGTAGACTAGAAGGGACAAAACACTGATGTAATAGGAAAATTTCTCACATGCCATGAACAGAGACAGGAAATGACAATTGTGATCACTACTTTTATGTCCTGTCCAAATGAAATGGAAATAAATGTCTTGAATTAATTGACTAAATTCAGGAATCTGAGATTCAGAATGGCCTTGGATTCAGGAAGACATCTTGAAATCCAGCCTTGAGACTGGCTTCCCATTTCTAAACAACTCACTTACAGTACCTGAGTCGACTATCTATAACTATAAATTTCAAAGGAGTAGCTAACCTACTGTACGTGGAGAGAGGTTTCCCCATCACTGATGAGACTACAAATTAATCAAGCAAACAAAAGCCATGAAAATCTTCCTTCAATGCCTCACGAGAACAGGTGAATTCTCAGTGTTACTATCAACACAGCACAAATTCTGACATGTCAGGTTTTGAATAGTTGCCCAGGAATAAACTATCATCTAAGGATATGCCTATATGTGTGGAGAAGTTGTGTAATACAATGGAGTGAATACCAAACTTGAGATAAATCTGGACTAGTCACTTTATGCCCTTAAAATCCAATTTATTTGACTTCTCAATATCTATTTCTTTATAAAATGAAGTTATTAACTGAACTATATGACTCTTGAGGTTCCTTCTGGAGCTAGAGTCCTGAAAAACTTATTACCAACTATTTTATTAGTTTATTTGGGTTTTTTTGACAGTTTCTGTCCGGAAACAACTGCTCATGAAGACTATTTACTTAGGCAATAATTGGTTACAAATTTCATTAGTGAAAGAAGTGACCACACCAGTTGGAGCAGTGAGCAGTGTGCCAAGCATGGAATCAGGAAGACTCGTGCTCTTGAGCTCAAATTCAGGCTTAAACAATTACTAGTTGTGGGCAAGTCCCTTAGCCCTGTTTGCCTCAGTTTTCTCGTACATAAAATGAGCAGAAGAAATAGCAAATCATTGCAGTATTTTTGCCAAGAAAATCCCAGATAGTCAGGAAATGTCAAACTTGATTGAAAATGAATGAAAGACAATATAAAACAGATAGCTGTCTCTTTGAACCATGAATGTCTCTGAGTCAATCATTTCATCTTTCTTGGCCTTCATTTCCTCAATTTTAAAATGCAAGGTTATAGTAGCTGGAGAATAACTAGACATATTTTAATTGTGGCATAATTGAACATTACATTATAATATTTGATATAAAAAATTCAAAATAATATGGAAAACCTTAATGAATTAATATAGACTGAAATATGAATTAAGAAAATGAAACACACGATGACAAAAAAGATAGTAGAAAGAATAGCAACAACAAAAAAAATGCTGTATAATTTTAAGGATCAAACTTGGCCCTAAAGAACAGATGAACCAACACATCTCTATCTTTTCTTTGTAGAGGTGGGAGATTAAAACTATAGAACCTTGTATATACTGGGGGTCAGGAAGAATTTTTGTTGTTGTTGTTTTAAACATTCCTTTTTGTTCTTTGGTACAAAAAATAGCTCCATAGAAAGGAAAGGAAGAGATATGTATTATGAAATAAAGATGATATAAAAAAACCCAGTCAATAGAACTTTTAAATATTTTAAATATTTAATATATTTAAATATTTTAAATATAAGTTTGTTTGCTAGAGGCTCTTTTTCAGCCCCGAAACTCTATTGTTCTGTCTATGAGAATCTCTTAATTTCTATCAAATAAGACCATATTTAAAATTAAATAGAAAGTAGAGAATCTAAATACCCCAAATTTTTATTATTTCCTCTAGTAAATTTATTTATTTTTAATACACATTTCTTTATGAATCATGTTAGGAGAGAAAATTCAGAGCAACAGGGAAAAATCATGGGAGAGATTTTTTAAAAAATGAAAAAAAGAAGTAAATATACCATATGTTGATTTGCATTCAGTCCTCTTAATTCTTTTTCTGGATGCAGATGACTGCAGATTGGTTTGGATCACTGAACCACTGAGAAGAACCAAGTCTTTCACAGTTGATCATCACACATTTTTGCTGTTATTGTGCACAATGTATTGCTGGTTCTGCTTGTTTCACTCAGCATCAGCTCATGTAAATCTTTCCAGGCCTTTCTAAAATAAGCTTGTTCATCATTTTTTTATAGAACAATAATATTCCATTATCTTCATATACCACAACTTCTTCAACCATTCTCCAACTGATGGGCATCTACTCATTTTCCTTTTGCATATGTAGGTTCTTTTCCCTCCTTATGATTTCCTTGGGATACAGACCCAGTAATGACACTGCTGGATCAAAGAAAGAGTAAGCACAATTTTATAACCTTTTGGGCATCGTTCCAAATTGCTCTACAGAATGGTTGGATCATTTCACAACTCCACTAACAATGCATTAGTGTCCCAGTTTTCTACATCCCTTCCAACACTTATCATTATCTTTTCCTGTCATCTTAGCCAATATGAGAGGTCTGAAGTGGTATCTCAGACTTATTTTAATTAGTTTCCCTAATGATTTAGAAAATTTTTTTCATATAACTATACATGGCTTTAATTTCATTTTTTTAAAATTGTTTATTTATATAATTTAATCTACCTGAAATTTTTAAAGGTTTCTGCATCCTGCAATTATTTATTTGTGAAAGTTTATTTGAGAAAATCCTAAGAATTAGTGGTTTTTATCCAAATCTTATATTAAGTACATTAAATAAAAAAATGTGAAAGCTTCATATTTTTTTTAATGTGAAAGAATCCTTACATCTAGGTGAAATATCCTTTGTAACTCATCTTCTGCTGCTCTATCTCTAGTATTAATTCAACAAGTATTTATCAAGCAGTTGTTGTGCTGCCCACTTTGAAGATAAGAAGAAACAATACAATGAAGACTGCCAAATTTAGTCTTTATTCATGAGGAGCTCATAGTTAGGTGGCACAGTGGTTAAAATGTGAGACTTTGAGTTTGAAAGACCCAAGTTCATATCCTGACTCAGATGTTTACTAATTAAATGATCACAAACCTTTCTATGTCCCAATTTCCTCATCTGTAAAATGGAAAAAAACAATAGCACCTAACCTCCAAGATAGGTTACCATATGTATAGCACATTGCAAAACTTAGTAATTATAATAGTTTGAGGATCACTTTGAGAGGTAGCCTAGTGACATGAATAGTAAAAACCTGGAACCAAGAAAACCTGATTTCAAGTATTTCTTCTCTAATATACACTGATTGTATGACTCTGGGCAATCCATATTCCTATTTACATGTGATTTGGCTAAATTGTGAGTTCATTGAGAATAAGAATCACATTGTATGTAGCTCCTCACAGTAGCATAGGTTTTATGCTTAATGCCACTTCAATGCCATTGAATTAAATTGAACTGGGAAGGACCACTGTATGTGGCAAAATATAGTTTGTAGAGTTAGAGTCTTCCCATTTTGGCATGTTTCTTGTGCTCTAGTCCTGCTGCACCTCTGCTGTGCTTTGCCATCATTTGCAAATCACAGGATCATTGTCAGGCAATTTCAAAACATGTTCCAATATTTTGAATATAGCAAAACTCAGTTATTCAGTCTGACTCCTTGGACTTTGGTACATGGAAATTTTTTCAAGAGTCATCATAATTGGCTATCATGTCCTATCAATGAAAAAGGAAGTGTAGTATGAAGGAGAGAGCACTTTAATATAGGGTTGGAGAATTTGAGTTTGAACATTAGCTTTAATATTTATTGTCCATAAGATATGTCATTCCATCTTTTTGAGGCTCAATTTCTTCATTTGCAAAATGAGCAAATTAGAATAAGTGAACTTTTAATTAACTTCTAACCCCAAATTTATCATCCTAAGACCCAAAAATTAATAGGTGCCCCAAAAAGGGAGAGTTCAGTTGGAGCTGGATTAATAGGATGTGATTTATTGAAATAATACACTTAATGTATGACACATTTGCAAATGTTTCTTAAATTTGAATGAGTGGAGATAATACCTGGAATTCAAATGGTACCTCACTTACCTTTTGTTCCTTTTACCTACTCCAATCCAACTTGATTTGCTATTGTTCTTCTAAAGACTAGTCCTTCCATTCACAACTAATCTTCAATCCAATAAAAAATAGTTGTCTTTGGGTTTCAATGCTGTGGGATCCAACAAGTAAAATTTTAGCACTAACTTTGAATTTCTAGACATGTTCTGGATTTTCTAGAGAGTCTTCTGGTGTTATTTCAATGCCATTTTTCAGCATGTAAATTCTAGCGTGAACAAATATTATTATTATTATTAATCTGAGACAAATTAATCTTTCCTATTCTAGGCTGTCTTGCTTCATTATGTTTTATTATCTTCTATAGTGAAAGTACAGCATGTTTGTGGCTAAGCTTTTCCCCCCTTGTTGCATCTTGCTAATCATTCAAAATCTAAATTCTTAAATCCAAGTCCATTTCCAAGAATTAGGGTATTAGATTTGTCATATTGCTTTTGTTCAGTGTTGCATCAACCAAGTAGTCAAGTTCTGCTTAAGAATATATTTATCCTATGGGACCATAAACTTCACATCTTCAAGATATGTTGCAAATACTGTAGTCTTCTGTGCTAATTTATAATAAGTCTATCTCTCTATTATCTATTAATAAGAGACATAAATGACATGTGGATAAATTACATATGTATGTATCCATATATATTCTATATAAAAATGTACATTATAATAGTGTTATTTTATTTATTACAGCGATAGCATTATATACATAATTTATATTTATATAATATAATGCATATATGTGTATTCATATATACATACATAGGTATGTACATGTCTATGCATATAAACATACATGGATATATGCATTGTGTATATATATATGTGGGTGTGTGAGAGAGAGAGACAGAGAGAGAAAGAGAGATAAAGGGAAGGAGGCAAGGATTGAAGGAAAGAGGGAGGAAGGAAGGGGAAGAAAAGAAAGATAAAATATATATGTATGTATTTTTGTGAGTCTGTATGGAAGTGATCTGCAGACAGCTATAGTGGATAGATTGTAAGCCTGGTGTCAAAAAGAGCTAAGTTCAAATCTCACCCCAGACACTATTTTTTTTATAAATCTGTCCAAGCTCTTCAGTCTCAGTTTCATCATAGTAGTACTCATCTTCCAGAATTGCTGTACTTAGTATAGTACATAGCATATAGTAGGTGTTTAATGAATGTTTTCTTCTTCCCTCGAACTGATTTCATGATACTTTATGTATTTTTTTTAATTAAGACATAAGCATATATCCATTGGAAGTGAAAGGCAATATAAGATAAAGTGCTGGGATTAGGAAGAACTTAATTTAAGTCACACCCATTGTCCTTATTAGTTATGTAAAGATGGTCAAGTCACTTAAATTCTATAAGCTTTAGGCAATTATCTAAAGCTTATATAATAAGTTATAATTATTTTGAGATCTGCTTCAGA
This sequence comes from Sarcophilus harrisii, assembly GCF_902635505.1. NCBI lineage: Eukaryota > Metazoa > Chordata > Mammalia > Dasyuromorphia > Dasyuridae > Sarcophilus > Sarcophilus harrisii. The sequence continues at coordinate 388,644,767 of NC_045427.1, read as the reverse complement.
GTTCCCATATCAATCAAATAATAAATCCTTGATGTAACATAACCTTGGGAAGTAATGAAGTAAATTGGAAAGACTGAATGGTTTAGAGTTAAAGAACCTGGGTTCAAATCTCAATTCTACTTATTACTTGAGTGATCTCTTACAATGGGTCATTGTCAGTCATCTTGACTCAATGTTTTGCCACTAGATTACAATGACTCTAGAGGACAGAATAAAACTGATGACTTTGCACAGCTCTGGATCACTTAAAGCCAAGTCACTTACAAGTTAAGACATCACCCTCCTGATGTCATTGGTTCGCTTCAAGAATGAAGGATGAAAATGATCTTGCACAAGCCACATCTCTAAGCATCAGTTTTTTTTTAACTGTCAAATGAGTAGGTATGATTGGATGATCTCTCACATTCCTTTGAGCTCTAAAATCTGGGATTCCCCTGTACTTATCTCCCTTTCCTAAATTCTTACTTTGAAGTCTCTCTATGGGGTAGAGGTGATGCTAGGTTCTCAAGCATTATACCTGTTGAGTCTAGAAGGTTCTATTAACTAGAGGGCCTTTAAGTTCATTGATGGACTGCATTTGTTATTAAGGACGTCCCTTGCTACTTTCAGGGAGATTTATCACCAAGTTGACTTCAAAATAATAAATTCTTTATGGTCATATTGTTGTGTGTCAGTTTCCCTAATTGTCCTGCCTCAGTTTCCCTGAATTGTCCTGCCTCAGTTTCCCTAAATTGTTCTGCCTCAGTTTCCCTAAATTGTCCTGCCTCAGTTCCTTAAATTGTTCTGCTTCAATCCCCCTGGTTGTAACCCCCCTTTTCTGCTCATTAGAACTGAGATAGATAATTAGGGCTGTGGAGATCTGACATTTCATAAGATAAGATTCCAGATGTCCTATCTCAGATACCTAGTTGGCATTGTCTCTGTCTCTAAGTTTCAAACATCCTGGCCCTAGTTGGACAACATCTAAGTCCTTCCAATTAGTAAGAATTTATGATCCTACCCCCAACCTGTTAGAATCAGATTGATGTTTCCTTCCTGGAGATTCCTGCTCACCAGAGTTCGGACTCCATTCCCCCCTTCCCCCGCCTTTGTCTACCCGAGATTAGAGCCATATATATGTCCCTGAGAACTCACATTCTCTGCTGGATGTTTTGAGACATCAGCCCTGAGGGCAACATTCCCCCAGCACAATCTCTTCCTCCCAAATAAAATATTAAAAACTTTCTAATCTCTATTTTGCCTCAGTTTCTCTGGCATTCTAATATCACAGTCCTCAAAAAGTGCAATGGGGTAGAAATCAGCTAGTGGCAAGAATGCCCACATCAATGACATTGAAAATCCCTATAGCACAGGGTGAAAAACAACAAGTATATGCTTTTTATAAAAGACTGTATTTATTAGACTATAAACTTGTTGAAAGTATTCACTACAGCATATGTTTTATATCTCCATTAGTGCCTAGGATAGCATATTACACATAGTAAATGCTTAATAAATATTTGTTACATGAATAAGTCTACCTAAACCATAGGCTCATAAAATTTATAATTGAAACTGATGTTAGAATGCATGTAGCTCAACTCACTCATTTTATAAATAGGGGAAAAAAGATTCATAGATGAGCAAAATCATATAAGTACTAATAACAAAACAAGGATTCCAACTCAGGTTCTCTGAATATAACTCCAGGACTAATTATTTCATAATGAACTATTTGTAACATATTTTTGTATATTATATACTATGTAGGACTTTTGTTTTTCCAATTTGTTCATCTTTTTTAGCCTTTACATAACATAGGATTGTTTTATATTGGTTTGAGTGGTTCAATTATCTTTTTTTGTTTTCAGTTCTGAATCTCTCCCACCCACCTGCTTGAATCCCACCAATTGATAAAACAATAATAAACAAAAATCCCATTATGCAGATGTGTCATAAAAAACATTTTCCCTATATCTGATATGCTGTAAGAAAAAAAAAAACTTTAGAAAGACCTAGAAAGATTTATATGAACTGATGCTGACCAAAACAAGCAGAACCAGGAATACACTGTACACAGTTAAGAGCAAGAATGTATAATGATCAACTATGAAAAACTTGGTTCTTCTCAGTAGTTCAGTGATGCAAAGTAAGCCCAATAGACTTTAGACAGAAAATGCCATTTGCATCCAGAAAAGAATTAAGGAGACTGAATGTAAATCAACACAGGATAGGTTCACTTCTTTTTTCTGTTTCTGTTTTTTAATCTCTCTCTTTTTTCCCCTTTGCTCTGAGTTTTCTCTCCCAACATGATCCATAAAGCAATGTGTGTTAAAAATAAATAAAAATTAAATTCAAAAGAAAAACAAAAACAAAGCGGAGGCACAGCTCTGATTGGAAGCTTGGTAATGGGGGTTAACAACAAACTCATCTTCTCTCATGAAACTAAAAAGTGCCCGTTGTTTGAGTCCAATTGTGAGATACCAATACAGAGTTGGATAGCAAACCAGACATCCTTGAAGGATAGAGTGACAGTGTAAAGATATCAGGCCTGACTCCCTTTCTGTTCACATTCATTCTCCAAGGTCAGTTAAATTTCTTGAACAAGAGAACTGAATTTTTAAACAACCAATTATAGCCCTGCTGAACTCTGAACTAAATTCAGAGACAAGTAACCGTTACTTAAACGGGAACAGGACAAAATCAATTAGTTATAAATAGAATGAGTAAGAAAATAACACATAATCAGTCAATTTTCTCAAGTGACTTGTCTAGGGTCATATAATTATTATGTATCAGAGGTGGCCCTTGAAGTCAGAACTTGATGATTCCAAGACTGCTACCCCATGCTACCTAAAGTTATGGTAAGAATAAATGTTTGTTCATGTGAAGTAAAGTTAATTATAATAAAGCTCCAATATGCAGACGTTGGTCAGAGGTTGACTGAATCATGTTTACAGGCCCATAATAAATCTATACACATAAAAAAGCAATAAAAAATGCTTTAATCTGTACTTAAAAGTTCATCACTTCTCTTTCTAAGGGTGGATATCATTTTATATTACATTATGGTTTCTTTGGAGTTGTGATGGACCATTTTATTAAAGAGTTATAATTCATTGTTTTATTTATTTATTTTGCTGAGACAATTGGGGTTACGTGACTTGCCCAGGGTCACATAGGAAATGTTAAGTATCTGAGCATTGTTGACTATTGTTGCAATATTGCTGCTACTTTATGAATTATTCTCCTGGTTCTGCTTGCTTCATTTTGTATCAGTTCATATAAGTCTTGCCAGACTTACTTGAAACTATGTCCTTTATCATTTCTTATAGCATAATAGTTTTTCCTCACATCATATATCATACTGGTTTAGTCATCCTCACATTCCCTCAGTTTCCAATTTTTTACCACAACAAAAGAACTGCTCTCTCTCTCTCTCTCTCTCTCTCTCTCTCTATATATATATATATATATATATATGTGTGTGTGTGTGTGTGTATTTGTATACATGAGTCCATTTCCTTTTTCTTTTAGGCCTTTGGGGTACAGACCTAATTGCAGTAGTTCTGGGTCAAATGGTATGCATAAACTTATACCTTTGGGCATAGATCCAAATGGTTCTCCAAAATAGTTGGACTAATTCACAGACTTACCATGCATTAGTGTATCTATTTTCCCACAGTACCTCCAGTATTTATCGTTTTTCATTTTGGTCATTTTAGCCAATATAAGTGTAAAGTGGTACTTCAAAATTATTTTAATTTATATTTCTCTAATTATTATGATTTAGAGCATTTTTCACATAGATATTAAAAGTTTTAATTTCTTCTTCTTAAAACTGCCTTTTCATATCCTTTGACCGTTTATCAATTAAAGTTTAGAGTACAAACTTTAAAATACTTAAAAGAAGCTATTATTATAAATTTGACTCAGTTCATATTTGAAAAATTAGACATTAGAAAATCATATTATAAAATTATTTATTATTATCCTATAATCCTCTCTATTTTATATTTGGTTATGCTTCTTGCCCATCAACAAATCTGACAGGTAATTTTCTCTTTGCTTTCCTAATTTGCTTATAACATCTTTATGTCTAAATCACATACACATTTTGAACTTATCTTGTAAAGTGGAATTAGATGTTTTCTATGTTTACTTTCTGCCAGACCACTTTCCATTTTATGTTTTGTTAGATGGTGAGGACTTGGACCCAAAACTTGGATCTTTGGGTTTATAAAACATCAACTTACTGTACTCTTTTGCTTCTTTGTAGCATATATCTAATCTATTCCTTTAATTCACCATTATACTTTTTTATCCAAGACCAAATTGTTTTGATGGCAACAACTTTGTGGTATAGTTTAAGACCTGGTACTCTTAGGTCCTCTTCCTTCTTGTTTGTTTTTCACATATCTTTTGAGAATTGAGCTTTTGTTCTCCCAGAAAAATGAAAAAGCAATCCTTTGTTGTTTAAGTGGCATGCCATTGAATGAGTAAATTAATTCAGCTAGCATTGTCCTTTGTGCATATTGTCTCAGGCAACCAATGATAAAATAATGTTTCTACAACTGTTTAGATCTGTCTTTACTTGTGTGGAGGGTGTTTTGTAATTGTGTTCATATAGTTCCTTGTGTGTGTCTTGGCAGGTAGAATCCCAAGTACTTTAAACTTTTGCAATTATGAAATTTCTCTTTCTATCTTTTCCTGCTGGGTTTTGTTGTTAGCAGGTAGAAAAGCTAATGATTTGCAGAATTTTTTTTAATATTCTACAATTTTCCTAATGTCCTTAATTGTTTTCCCCTAGGTTTTTAGTTAATTCTCTAAAGTTCTCGAAGAATATTACCATATCATCATAAAAAAGTGGGAATTTTGTTTCCTTTTTGCCTACATTTATGCCTTCAATATCTCTTTTATCTAACTGCTGATATGACTAGCAATTCTATTAGAATATTATATTATAATGGTGAAAACAAATATCTTTGTTTCACTTTAGGATTTATTGGAAAGATTTTTAATATTGAACCAGCCCTGAATTCCTGGTAAAAATCCAACCTAGTCATAGCATATGATCATTGTGATGATATAGGATATGTGTATATATGTATGTGTGTGTGTGTGTGTGTGTGTGTGTGTGTGTGTAAATATATAGAGTATTCTTGTCAGAATTTTATGCAAAACTTCTGCATCAATATTCATTGAAATAATATGCAATAATAATCAATGGTTAATAGTTTTCTTTCTTTTGGACTCACTTGTTTCACTATCAAAACTATATATATATTGCTGAGGAAATTGGGGTTAAGTGACTTGCCCAGGGTCACACAGCTAGGAATTGTTAAATGTCTGAGGCCAGATTTAAACTCAGGACCTCCTGACTTCAGGGCCAGTGCTCTATCCACTGTGCCATCTAGCTGCCCCCCTCAAAACCATATTTTTCAGAACAGCTAGATGATACAGTGATTTATTTTATTTCTTCTTTCATAAACCCAGCTAAGTTTTATTTATTAGTATACTGTTGTTTGTTTATAATTGTTTGAATTGTTCAATTTTATGAAACTCTACTTTGATTTTAAGATATCTAGTTTTCTGTTTGACAATTTTTAATCTTTTTTTATGTTTTTTTTAATTGCACACCCAAATTGTGGATTTTATCTTTCTTCCTTTACTTATTTGTTCTTGATAATCTTCATGACAATATCTTGATGTATATTGTTAATCTTACCTACTCATTTTTGCAACAGGTTAAAATCCTACCCAATAAAATAAACATGTATCAATATGGTAACATATGAGATAGCATAATACATTGAGTGTTGGACTTTCTTTCTTTTTTTTTTTTTTTTGATTTGTTTATATATGATCCTTTTTTTTAAAATAACTTTTTATTGACAGAACTCATGCCAGGGCAAATTTTTACAACATTATCCCTTGCACTCACTTCTGTTCCTATTTTTCCCCTCTTTTCTTTCACCTCCTCCCCCAGATGGCAAGCAGTCCTATACATGCTAAATAGGTTACAGTAGATCTTGAATACAATACATGTGTGTAGAACAGAACAGTTCTCTTGTTGCTCAGGGAGAATTGGATTTAGAAGGTATAAATAACCCGGGAAGAAGAACAAAAATGCAAGCAGTTTACATTCATTTCCTAGTGTTATTTCTTTGGGTGTAGAGTGTTGGACCTTCATTCAGGAAGATTTGGGTTTGAATCTTACCTCAGGCATTACAAGTTGTACAACCCTAAACACAATTTAATTTTCTTTTTTTTTTTCTTGTTTATCTTTAGCATTTAAAAAAAATGAGTTCCAAAATCTCTCTCTTCCTCCTGCTTCATTGCAGCTAATTGAGAAGACACACAATATGATATCAAATATAGATGTAAAGAAAAAAAAAACACTTCTTTTATTAGCCATGTTGAAAGAAATAAAAATAACAAATAAAAAAAAGCAAGAAACACAAATAAAGTAAAAAAAATTATGCTTCAATCTCCGCTCAGAATTTGTTAACTCTCTCTGGTGGTGGAAAGCAATTTCATTATAGATTCTTTGGAATTCTTTGGGATCCAAGGAACTAAGTTTTTCATAGTTGACCATAATTGAAATATTACTGTCACTGTAGAATTTTTTTCCTGTTTCTGCTCATTACATTTTGCTTCAGTTTATATTTCTTCCCAGGTTTTTCTGAAACCATCCTGGTCATCATTTCTTATACACAATATTTTATTTTATTTTTTAATTTTAATAGCCTTTTATTTACAGGTTATATGTATGGGTAACTTTACAGCATTGACAATTACCAAACCTCTTGTTCCAATTTTTCCCCTCCTTTCCCCCAGATGGCAGGATGACCAGTAGATGTTAAATATATTAAAATATAAATTAGATACACAATAAGTATATATGACCAAACCTTTATTTTGCTGTACAAAAAGAATCAGACTCTGAAATATTGTACAATTAGCTTATGAAGGAAATAAAAAATACATGTGGGCATAAATATAGGGATTGGGAATTCAATGTAATGGTTTTTAGTCATCTCCCAGAGTTCTTTCACTGGGCATAGCTGGTTCAGTTCATTACTGCTCCATTGGAAATGATTTGGTTCATCTCATTGCTGAGAATGGCCCTGATCCATCAGAATTGGTCATCATATAGTATTGTTGTTGAAGTATATAATGATCTCTTGGCCCTGCTCGTTTCACTCAGCATCAGTTTGTGTAAGTCTCTCCAGGCCTTTCTGAAATCATCCTGCTGATCATTTCTTACAGAACAATAATATTCCATAATATTCATATACCACTATTTATTCAGCCATTCTCCAACTGATGGGCATCCACTAAGTTTCCAGTTACTGGCTACTACAAAGAGGGCTGCCACAAACATTCGTGCACATACAAGTCCCTTTCCCTTCTTTATGATCTCTTTGGGATATAAGCCCAGTAGTAACACTGCTGGATCAAAGGGTATGCACAGTTTGATAACTTTTTGAGCATAGTTCCAAATTGCTCTCCAGAATGGTTGGATGTATTCACAATTCCACCAACAATGTATTAGTGTCCCTGTTTTCCCATATCCCCTCCAACATTCCACATTATCTTTCCCTGTCATTCTAGCCAGTCTGACAGGTGATACACAATATTTTACCACTTGTGCAGATCACTCTCCAACTGATGGGTACTTCCTTAATTTCCAATACTTTGCCACTCTACAAAAGCTGCTGTGATTTTTTTTTTGCATAAATAAGTATTTCCCCCTTTTCTTTGATCTCTTTGGGATACAGATCTAATAGTAATATTGCTAGGTCAAAGGTTATGCATAGTTCTATAGGACTTTGGGAATACTTTCACATTGTTCTCCAGAATGGTTGGACCAATTCACAACTATACCAGCTGTACATAGTCCTGATTTTTCAACATCACTTCTAACATTTAATATTTTCCTTTTCTATCATATTTGCCAACCTGAAGGGTTTTATCTGTTATTTTAAATTGCATTTCTCTAATAATTACTGGTTTAGGGTATTTTTATGAGACTATTTGTAGTTTTGTACCCTTTATTAAAGAAAATTGCTATTAAATTTTTGCCAATTTCATTTTTTTTCTAATTTTAGCAACATTGGTTTTGTTTCTGTAAAACCTTTTTAATTTCACATAATTAGAATTTTCCTTTTTAATTCCCATGATCCTTGCTATATCTTGTTTGGTTATAAATTCTTCCCTTGTTTATAGTTCTAACAAGTAAAATTTTCCATGTTACCCCTTATATATTTATATTACCCTTTATGTCTAAATGATGTACAAATTTTGACTTTATTTTGGTATGAGGTATAAGATGTTGGTTTATACCAATTTTCTTCCAAACTAGTTTCCAAATGTCTATTTGCCTTTAATTCTTGTCAAATGGTAAGTTCTTATCCCCAAAACTTGGATCTTTAGAAATATAAAAATGGATTAATATGGTCATTTTCTATTATGTATTATGTTTTTAAAACATTTCCCTGATCTCCCACTCTATTTCTCAGATAGTACTGAATTGATTTGATGATTAACATTTTGTAATATAATGTGAAATATAATACTCCTAAGTTATCTTCCTTCACATTTAAAAATTTGATTTCCTTGATATCCTTGATTTTTTTGTTCTTCTGAATGAATTTTGTCATTCTTTTTTCTAGCTCAAGACACTCACTTGCTGAATGACCCTAGAGAAATCACTTAAAGTTGTTTGCCTCAGTCTGCTCATCTATCAATTGAGCTGGAGAAGAAAATAGCAAACTATTCTAATAACTTTTCCAAGAAAACTTCAAATGGAATTAGAAAAAGTGAGATATAACTGAAACAACTATCAACAAAATTTTTTGCTTTTGCTCTGTCATCATAATGACTACCTCTGCCTTTAAAAAATGTATCTAGAGAAAATTATAGTTAACTATATGTGTGTTCCTATTTTATCAGCTGTCTTCCTTGTAAGCAACATATTGTTGGATTCTTGTTACTATCATTTTAATGCATTCATAATAACACCCCATTCATTGTATTCATAACAGTTATGGATACTAATTTCTATTTTCTTCATCCTATTTTTTCAAACCCTGTTTTCTTCTGTTTATGCTTATCAACTTTTACCCTTTTCTTATTCAAGAGTCTGTTTTGCTTCTGACCACTGCCTCATTTATTCTGCCCTCCCTTTTATCACTTCCCCTTTTTTCATATCTCCTTGTCCTTCTAGTTCCTTATTGGGTAAGATAGATTTATACACCCAACTGAATGTGTAATAAAATATATATGTACATATAAAAATTTTCTTCCTCTTTTTTTTTTCTTTTACAAACTTAGAAGAGAGTGAAGTTCAAGCTTTGCCTGTCCCCCTCCCACTATTTTCTACTTCACTGTACTCTTCCTTGAATGTCTTTTTTAGGTAAGTTTTCTTCATTCTTCCTGTATCTTGTTCCTTCCACCAGTACATTCCTCTTTTTCAACAATTTACTTTTTTTTTAATATCACCTCAACATAATTGACTCATTCTTAAGCTTTCTTCTATGTGGAATCTTTCTGTACTTTTTTTTTTTTTTTTTTTTTTTTTAATTTTGCTGAAGCAATTGAGGTTAAGTGACTTGTCCAGGATCAGACAGCTAGAAGTGTTAAGTGTCTGAAAACAAATTTGAACTCAGGTCCTCCTGACATGAAGATTGTTACTTTATCCACTGTGCCAATTATCTGTCCCCTAAGTATCTTAATAATGATAAAATCCTTAGGAGTAACATGTATCCTTTTTCTACAGGGGAATGAAAATATTTTAATCTTATCATGTCCCTTATGATTCTTCTTTCAAATTTATCTTTTTTATGCTTGCAGAGTCTTGTATTTGAAAGTAAAATTTTCTTCTTATCTCTGATTTTTTTTTCATTGAGAATGCTTGAAATATCCATTTTTCTCCTGAAGGATTATATTCTATTTTCCTGGGTAGGTTATACTTGATGGTAATCCTAGTTTGTTGTTGTTGTTTTCCCTTTACATACATCATATTCCAAAATCTCTTCCCTCATTAAATGTCGTAAATGATAAATCTTGTATGATTCTGACTATTGTCTGAATGTTTCTGGAGTTGTGGTTTTGTTTTTGTTTTTGTTTTGTTTGCAGTCTTTTCTCTTTGACCTGGGAGTTCTAAAATCTGAGTATAAAATTCCTGAGAGTTAACATTTTAGAATTTCTTTAAGGTGATATATTCTTCCAATTTCTATTTTGCCTTATGGTTCTAGATTATTAGAGCAGTATTCCTTTAAAATTTCTTCAAATATTATGTCCAGACTCTTTGTTTGATTAGCATTTTCAGATATTACCATAATTCCCAAATTATCTTTGTGAGTTATTTTCTAGTTCACTTATTTTCCAATCAGATATTTCATATTTCTTTTATTTTTCATTTTGTATTGTTCCTTGATGTCTCAGAGAATCATTAGCTTCTATTTATACAATTCTGATTTTTAAAAAGTTATTTTATTCAGTATTTTTGTACTTCTTTTACTGAACTGCTAAATGTCTTTTCATAATTCTTTTGCATCACTCTAATTTCTTTTCCAACTTTCCGTCTACTATTTTTATTTGATATTTTAGCTCTCCTATGAATTCTTGTTGAGCTTGTGTTGGATTTATATTTTTCTTTGAGTTATTATATCCATGTTTATATCATTTTCTTACTGTATTTGTATCTTAAGGTTTTGATACTATAACAGCTTATTATCAGATTTTGTTGTTATTGTTGTTTGCTCTTTTTTTCAGCTTATTTCTGGACTTTGAACTTTATGTTAATTAAAGTTGAGCTCTGATCCCATGATAAAGGAAGGGTAATTGCCCCAACTTTTTTATTCTGCTATTTTCGGAGCTAGTTCAGGGGCCTTCAGAGTTTTCAGTAATTCCAAGGATATTGAAATACAAAGGAAAGATGTGGTTACTGCTCATTTGGCTTGTTTTCTGGTCTTTACCCCAGAAGGGTTTCTCATACTGCTCCTCAAAGACTCTGCTTCTTTGTAATTGAAAATTATAATGTTCTTCAGGAGCCCTGCTTCCTTGCCACTGCTCTCCACCCTGAATTGCTTTCCACCCTGGAACTGTGATATGAAAATGGGTATAAGCAATGGATTTGCCAAGCAGTGCCATATCCTATGCTCAGAAGTCCCTTGTTATCTCTTTATGGCCAGGTTCAAGATCCCTGCACCTTCTCTTGCTTAAGAATTCCTGAAGCTTCTATTTAATGATTTAAATGACATGTTGCTGTCGTTTAAGTTCCGTACCAGTCCCCACCCTTGTGTCACAGATCCCTCCTTCCAATATCCTTAGACTTGGATGAAAAAAAGTCTCATCTCAACATTTTGTTGCATCTGCTACTCCACAATTTGATTTGAGGCTTTAATTTAAAGTGTTTAGAGGGAAATGTTGGAAAAAACTTGGTTTTTTTCTTTATTCCACCATCTTCAAATTCTCTCTAGAACAATAATTATAACACTTACTTCATAGGACTTTTGTGATCATCAAAGGAAAATATATGTATATATCGCATTTTGCAATCCTTAATATATTCTTTGAGCTAATGATTGTCTTTTATTGTCAAATCCCATGCTATTCAATTTCATCTTTTTTTTTTTTTTTTTTTTTTTTTTGACAAAGATGAAATTAACACTAGCCCTTTCCAAAAGCAGACTGTAATCTATTTGGAGAGATAAGATGTGCATGTTGATAACTATAAAACAAGTAAGTTCACACCCAATGCTTTAAGAGAGGGGGAAAAAGAGTTATTACATCCAGTTGTTAGGGTCAGTTTAAATTTGATGGAAGTAGTGGTATTTAAGTAAAACTTTTAAGCAGAAGGTAGAATTTTAATAGAGATTATAATAAAAGAAGTGTACTTAGAGAATGAGATGGAAATATCATTTCCATATAAAGGGAATAAAAGGCAATAAATTAAAAAAAGTAAACAGCTCAGTATATCTCTACATACATAAGGTACTGTGATATAAGGTAAATCGTGGATGGATTGATACCTCAAAGCATCATTGTAGAAGTAGAATTTAGAATACTTTGCTCTAGTATTATCACATTATCTAAGCTGTCAATTATTTACTCCTTCTTACCCCTTTATGAAATTAGCCCACAGATGATCCTTATCAATTAGTATTTCCTACCTGGAATATTTAAGCATTATCTGTAATCTTAATGATTAATGATCATGTCCACTTCTAATCAAATATGGAATGTCCTAAAAGTTATATCCTAAATCCCAGTGCTTATTCTTCTCCATTCAGAAAGACTCCCTTTTTTCACTCCTCTATTTGCTTCCTTCAAGTCAATTTGTTTCCCATCATGACACATTGACATGACAACATTCCTGTTACTATCATAGTAATGCCATTAAAAAAAAAAAAAAAAAGCAACAATTGCCACTGTCAGACCTTAATGAAAATAATTTTGGGATGAGGGAAATCATAGAAAATGGAAAACATAGCTCATCTTGGTGAAAGAAAGCTTTGTTTTTATAAACCATTTTATTAGAAGAAAAATCTATTTTAAATAGTTAGGACTGCTCAGTTTCTTTGTTTCCTCCCCTAACTTGAACTGGTCGTGGTAGGTCGAGTCTCCAATGGATTGGCAATTACTGCTGCTCTCAGAATCTTTGGAATAAACTTTAAAACTAGTTGGACTTTTAATATTGTTAAGAAGCCCTGACCAATATTTTTCCATTAAAAACCAATCAAATCAGATTGACTTCCCATTAACATCCAATTGATGCCAATTAGCAACTAGAAAAGTAAAATTTAGTAAGAAAGCATAGAATGACAATAATTACAAAATATTCATCAAATACATGTATGTCACACTCCCCTGCCACAAAGACATGCAGCATCCATGAAGAGAATGGGCATAAAGTACAAAGGCAGCAAGGAACACATGTAGAGAACATGTAGAGAACTCCCTTTCCCCGAACTTTTTTATGAGGTACCTCTTAAGAATGATGAGGCAGCTAATGAGAAGGCAGCTGAGCTAGAGTTTGAGGGTCTATGCTTCCCTTGAGTCCATAGCTTGCACTTTTCAAGGAGTTAGGAAGGATCCCATTTCCATTGCAAACTCTGCTGCAATCTCAACTGCTTCATTAAATGCTGCCCCAGAAACTACCACCTGGTCAAAACTTGCTGTGGCTTTTCGGAGTATAGTGAACTGTGTAGAATAAAAGACCAATGAAACAGGCAAACTGGAGTTAATATACAAATCACCTTCGACCAACTATCAGGTATAGGTCAGTATGTAGACACTTTAGCACAAATTAATTACCCTTTGATATCATATAAGCAAAATGCTGCTGTTGCTGCTATAAAAGCATTGGGCACCCTCCCAGGAAAACAAGATAGAGGGGAAGCCTTCCAAAAATAGCCCAAGGTTCAATTGAACCCTTTGCTGATTTTGTGGGACGTCTGCAGACAGCTATCATACAAACTATTGGTGAAAATGCAGCAACAAGAATAATGAAAACAACTTGCTAGAGAAAATGCTAATGAGGTTTGTAAAAGAACTATACTAGGACTACGCAAAGATGCTCCTTTAGAGGAGATCATAAGACGCTGTACCACAGTAGACAGAAATGCCTTTTATACCCAGGCTATGATGCAGAACATGGGAAGACAGGGTCCCTCTCGGCAAGGGACTTCCAGAGAGACTCATTAATGCTTTCAATGTGGTAAAATAGTGCATCTAAAAGTTCAGTGTTTGCATGAAGATAAAGTGAGAGGACAGGGTGGGAGAACAAGACCCAAAATCCTATGTCCAGAATGCAACAGAGGCTTCCATTGGGCCTCAGAATGTAGATTAATTCAGGGAAATGAGAGACAGGGCCTAGCTCCAAGACCCCAGACAAAAAACAGTTGGGGCATAATGGCAGCTAAGATTACACCCAAAGAGTCTTTAGAAGCTCAATATTCTGATATGCCCGACAGCCAAAAAGCAACCTGATGGGAGAAAGGAATTACAATTGGGAAGAATACAGGTTTTATAACCTGACAGAAGGGCAGTGTCCAGTGAGAGCAGCTCCAATATAATCACCAGGTGATATGGAGAGATCCAGAAAGTGGTGAATGGAAAGGACCAGACAGGTTAACTGCTTGGGGGAAAGGGTTTGCTTGTATCTCTACTCTTGGAGAAGGAATCAAATGGGTGCCAATGAGCCATATTTGCCTTGTCCATCAGAGAGAGACAGAAAAAGAGGAAAAAAAAACTCAAAACAAAGGAGAAGACCTAAGAAATATCTGACACTGAAAGACCTTGGCTGATAATGAGACCTGAATGAAATTACAGAACTTCAAAACCTGTAGGAATCATTAGATTCCTTGAGATGAAAAATTATTGATAAGACTGTTGCAGAACTTCAAAAACAGAAAGAATCATTGCATTCCCTGACACATGATGAGAATATTACAGGACTTCAAAACCAGCAGGAATCATTGGATTACCTGACACATGATGATACTATTGTAAGACTTCAAAACTTGGAGGAATCATTGGATTCCCTGACACATTAAGTAATGGACAATAGATTGGTTTTTGACTATTTCTAGAACTTATGGTCATGTATAATTTCTCATGTTGATTCACGTTGGGTTTTTTAAATCACTACTAACCTGTGCTATATTGCTATGTGCTTATGTAATACCTCCCATGTTGATGGATTTATATATATCTTTTTAAAATGAGACCCTTCAGAAACCTGGTAATCTGGTTTGACTCTCCATTTCCCTTTGGTGTTTTCGTCTCCCTTCCTGAGATGTCAGGGAGGGCATGATCACCCCCTTTTTAGTGTTTTCACCCCCCCTTTCTGAGAAGTCAAAAGGGGCATGATCACCTGCTTTTTGGAGTTCTCACCTCCCAAGAAGTCAGGGAGGGTGTGGCCACCTATGTTCTAAAACAAAAGAAAGTGGGAGATGTAACAGGCCAGAACTTTGGAGAAGTATACTTAAGGCTCAGTATGATTAATTAGTCCTACAACAAGGTGTTAACTAAGTGGAATTGATAAGACAATGGTTATCTAGTTTTATATGTACTTAGTACTTAATATAGTTCTACAAGATTGACACCTATTCTACAAGATTGATACCTACCATGATGTAATTATAATAGAGTATATAAGAGCCAACAAGGACTGGACCAGAGACATTCACTCCATCTTCCACCACTGTGGTGGCTGGCCTGTCCTCCTTCATTTCTCCACTGAGACCAAGGCCCATCTGAAGGGCCTCCAGAAAGCTAGCCCATGCCCCAGGCAAGAAGTCAGACTGTGAAGGAAACAATAAAGAATTTGGACTTTATCCCTGGCTATTCTCATGGTGATGACTCTGTTGAAACAAAGGCTGGTCCCAAGACCTCCAGAAAGCTAACCAGAACATTACATATCTGTTATCTTTTACTGATCTATTCTTTCTGATAATAAATGATGGGGAGAAGGGCGTGGACAGGAAATTAACAATGTAGGCTCTACAACTTGCTTCTTACTGACACAGATAGAAAAATCTACCTCTACCACAAAGCACTTCCAATGTAGATTTACTTGTTTCCAGACTGGTTTGCTGTTATTATGCAGGGAGCATGGTTGATTATCTTCAATAATCACAAGATATTTTCAGTGATTTAATTGAAGAGGCTCTACACCTAATATAGTTATCAAGCTATAAATGCATACTGTTTATATATTTAAAATTTCATCATACATTGGTGGAATCAATGTTATTCAGAAATTGAGCAAAATTAAATATGCTTCCCTATAATACAAGATTATACAGGAAAGACTACTGGGAGACATATTTGTACTTTTCTTTAATATATCTTTGAAGTAAATATCTTTGTAAAAGCTAAAAATATAAAAATAATTTATTTTTTAAAAATGTAAACTGTAACAGGCAGAAACAATATGGCAGACAGAAGCCAGGAAGTTACCAGAGGTATCCCTTTTTCTTTTGAAACAGCATTAAATCAAGTCTTTATAAGTCTGAAGTGACAGAATCCACAAAAATATAAAGTAGGGGCAGTTAGGTGGTGCAGTGGATAGAGCACCAGCCCTGAAGTTAGGAGGAACTTAATTCAAATCTGGCCTTAGACACTTAACACTTCCTAGCTGTGTGATTCTAGGCAAGTCACTTAACCCCAATTGCCTCAGTGCAAACACACACACACACACACACACACACACACGCAAAGTAAAAATGTTCCAGCTTAAAATAGCTTAGAATTGGGCTGTTAGCTATAACACAGATCAGGAACCAAAATCCTTGGACAATAATTCTAGTTCAACAGGCCAAAAGCATAACAGGGCAGTTGTGATACTTCTAGTCCCAGCACACAAGGCAAATTTCCAGTCCTAGAAAATCTACACCACAGGCAAGACTATGACAAACCACCCTAGCATAATGAGCTAGCCACCAGCACCTGAGGCCCCAGAGTAGAAAGCTAGTAACCAAGACCCTGACCAGTAGTAACACAAGAAGCTTGGAAGAGTGACAGCTGTGTCTCAGGAATAAAACTCAACTTTTAAAAATGAACAAAACAAAAATCAAAAAGATTCCTGTCTAGAGAAAGATACTGTGACAGAGAAGATCAAAACAAAAACTCAGAAAAGACAACAATGTCAAAATATCTACATATGAAGCCTCAAAGAGGAATATGAATTGGTGTCAATCCCAAAGTCCTTTTGGAAGAGCTCAAAAAAGATTTTAAAAATTAAGTAAGAAAGGGAGAGAAGAAAAAAAAAAGGAAAATACATAAGTGCCATACAAAAAATTGTGAAAAAATTAGAAAAGGAAATAAAAAAATTGACTGAAGAAAATAATTCCTAAAAAATAGAATTGCCCAAATAAAAAAATCCACTGAAGTAAACAACTCCTTTAAAATTAGAATTAGCCGGGGTGGAGCTAAGATGGTGGAGAAGGCAAAAGCAACTTTCTAAGTTTTTCTCATGCCCTCACAACCAACATTAAATTCAGCCTCAAAAATAGCACTTGATTGGTAAAACCCATGAAGATTAGAAGCACAACAACTCACCAGAGGAAGATAATCTGGAAGATCGCCAGGAAAGGTTTGTCCTGAGGGGCTAGGAACAGACCAGCACAAACAGGGAGAGACAAGCATCCCTAGCAGACCAAGGCCAGAGGTTACCTCTGTGGCTAGAGAAGTTATAGAGATGACTCTGCTATAGGCTAACTGCTCTGCCTTAATTATAAAGCAGTAAACTGGAAGAGAAATTAAAGCCAAAAATAGAGGGTACACTCTAAAAAATGCAAGAACCTAACAAGATCTGGCTATAACCACCCAAAACCAGAAGTGACTCAGGCAGGCCTGTAAAACAGGCCTGTAAAACAGTTCAGGGCTTTTGTGAGGGCAGTTACAAATCTATAAGGCAGTGGGGAAAGCCTGGGGCACCCTCTAATCTGCACAGTGGGGGGATCAGCCTGGTGCAATAGAAGTTTGGCAGTATAACTGTGCTTCCTGGGGCAGAGACACTTCCAACCCCTGCAAGGCTATTCACTGATCAGCTGCTAATATCCACAGCCCCAGGGTGGGCTTTGGCTTGGGATAGTAAAATTTTCACTTCTCAACATCTAGTCCCAGGGCTGTTGTTAACCCACACAGCGGGGTCCTTTACAGGGCACTTCCCCAGCTCTGCAGTGCAGGCCTGAGTTACTTGGGGGGAGGGGAACTCTTTCTCAGAGCATTTCCATACCTCTCTATTCTTTGTAGCTGGTTGGCAGGACAGCTACCCATCCATACATCTATCACTGCTCTGCAGAGGCAGCTGGTAACCTCCTGGCCCTGAAGGCACACCCTACAGGCTTTAACAAAATGAGTAAAAAAAAAAATCAAAAGGACAATTGATAGCTTTTATACAGAAAGAGAGCAGCTTTTCAACCCTGAGGAGACTAATAGCAGACAGTCTCCAGACAATTGTTGATCCCCAACACAAAAGGCTCTCCTAGAAGAGACTATTAAAAACCTTAAAAGAGAACTAGAAGAAAAATGGGGAAAGGAAAGAGAAGCTATGCAAGAGAGCAACAATTTCCTTAAATGTGAATTGGAAAAGGTAAAAAAACTCCCAAGAAGTGCAGGGAAACAGAATTTATGAACTGGAAAAGTTAAGAATTCCCAAGAAAGTAGGATTTGTGAATTGGAAAAATAAAATAACTCACTTAAAAAAATTTAGTGAAATGGAAAAAAGTTCCATAGAGCAAAACAACTCATTTAAAAACTCAATTGGACATATAGAAAAAGAAGTAACAAAAGCTAATGAAGAAAATAACTCACTAAAACTCAGAACTAAACAAATAGAAATGACTGATTCATTGAGACATCAAGAATCAGTCAAGCAAAACAAAAAAAAATGTCAAATATTTACTTGGAAAAACAAGAGACCTGGAAAATAGATCGAGGAGAGATAACCTGAGGATCATTGGACTACCCAAATATTATGATGAAAAAAAGAGCCTATATACTATTTTACAGGAAATCATCAAAGATAAGTAAAAAAACAGAAGGTAAAATAGTTGTTGAAAGAATTCATCGAACACCTTCTGAAAAATATCCTAAAATAAAAACTCCAAGGAATATCGTGGCCAAATTTCAGAGCTATCAGACTAAAGAAAAAATATTACAAGCAGCCAGGAAAAAACAATTCAAAACCAAGGTTCCACAATAAGGGTCACTCAAGATCTGGCTGCCTCAACATTAAAGAATCAAAGGGCCTGGAATCTGATATTCTGAAAGGCAAAAGAACTTGAAATGCAGCCAAGAATAAACTACCCAGCTAAGCTGAGCATTTTTTTTCCCATGGAAGAAGATGGACATTTAATGAAACACAGAAAATTCCATTTTCTAAGGAAAAAGCCAGAGTTAAACAAAAAATTTGATCTCCAACCATAGGACTCAAGAGAAGCAGAAAAAGGTAAAAGTCACTCTGAGAACTGTATTTCTGTTGTGGATATACAAAAAAATCATATGTATAATTTGATTTTACTGATATAACATAAAAAAAGGGAAGTAGAAATGGAAAGAGGATAGTGTCAGAAAAAGGGAAAAGGGGAGATAAAAAGAAAAAAAGTACATCCCACATTGAGGCAAAGGAAACCTATCGTATCTGAGGGAACTTAGAGTGGGGGGGAGTGGGGGAGAACACTGTGTGAATCTTACTCTCATCAGAGTTGACTCAAAGAGAAAATAATTGACATATTTATTTTACCGAGAATCTTCTCTCACCTCATTAAAAAGTTGGAGAGAAAAAGGGAAAAGGAAAAAGAGTAATAAGGGAAGGGTATGAGAAAGGGGAATGGATTCAAAGGGAGGAGGAAGGGAACCTAAAGAGAGAGAGATCCGTGATACAAGTGGGGCCCATAAGTTTAATACTAGGGAAGGGGGGAAGGAGGAAAAAGAAAAAGAAAAGCACAATCCAGGGATATTATGATGGCAGGAAATACAGAATTAGTAATTTTAACCATAAATGTGAATGGAATGAACTCTCCAATAAAGCGGAAGCAGATAACAGACTGGATCAAAAGTCAGAACCCTACAACATGTTGTTTACAGGAAACACATTTAAAACAGGGAGATACATACAGAGTAAAAGTAAAAGGCTGCAGCAGAATCTATTATGCTTCAGGTGAAGTCAAAAAAGCAGGGGTAGCCATACTTATCTCAGAACAAGCAAAAGCAAAAAGTGATCTAATTAAAAGAGATAAGGAAGGAAGAAATCTTAAAGAAGGGAAAGGGGCCTATATGTGCACGAATGTTTGTGGCAGGTCTCATTGTAGTAGCCAGAAACTGGAAACTGAGTGGATGCCCATCAATTGGAGAATGGCTGAAAAATTGTGGTATATGAATATTATGGAATATTATTGTTCACTAAGAAATGACCAGCAGGAGGTTTTCAGAAAGGCCTGGAGAGACTTACATGAACTGATACCGAGTGAAATGAGCAGTACCAGAAGATCATTATACACTTAAACAACAATACTATATGATCATCAATTCTGATGGAGGTGGCCCTCTTCAACAATGAGATGAACAAAATCAGCTCCAATAGAGCAGTAATGAATTGAACCAGTTACACCCAGCGAAAGAGCTCTGGGAGATGACTATGAACCATTACATAGAATTCCCAATCCCTCTATTTTTGTCCACCTGCAATTTTGATTTCCTTCACAGGCTAATAATACACTCTTTCAAACTCTGATTCTTTTTGTACAGCAAAATAACTGTTAGGACATGTATACTTATATTGTATTTAATTTATACTTTAACATACTTAACATGTATTGGTCAACCTGCCATTGAGGGGGAGGTGATGGGGGAAAGAGGGGAAAAATTGGAACAAAAGGTTTGTCAGTTGTCAATGCTGTAAAATTAGCCATGCATATAACTTATAAATAAAAAGCTATAATAAAAAAAAATAGAATTAGCTGAATGGAAAAGAGGGTACAAAAGCTAACAGAAAAAAATAAGTCCTTAAAAATTAAAATTGGGAAGTGGAAGCTAATGACTCTATGAGACATCAAGAATCAATTAAACAAAATCAAAAGAATGAAAAAAAAAATAGAAGTAAATATAAAATACTTCATTAAAAAATAACCTGGAAAATAGATATAAAGAGAAACAATGTCAAAAGTATTAGACTTCCTGAAAACCAGAAATATATCATGAGGATAAATCATAGGATTTTTACCAGGAATGCAAAGCTAGTTCAATATTAAGAAAATTATCATTTGCCATAGTGGCTAGAAACTGGAAACTGAGCGGATGCCCATCAATTGGCGAATGGCTGGATAAATTATGGTATAAAATATTATAGAATATTATTGTTCTGTAAGAAATGACCAACAGGATAATTTCAGAGAGACCTGGAGAGATTTACATGAATTGATGCTAAGTGAAATGAACAGAATCAGGAGATCCCTATACATGACAACAACAAAACTATATGATCATCAATTCTGATGGATGTGGCTCTCTTCAACAGTAAGATAATTCAAACCAGTTTCAAATGTTCAATAATGAAGAGAGTCATCTACACCCAGAGAGAAGACTATGGGAATTGAGTGTGGACCACAACATAGCATTTTCATTCTTTCTGTTATTGTTTGCTTGCATTTTTGTTTTCCTTCTCAAGATTTTTTCTTTAAACTTCCGATTTTTCTTGTGCAACAAGATAATTGTATAAATATGTATATATATATTGGATTTAACATGTATTGGATGACCTGAATCTAGGGAAGAGTGTGAGGGGAAGGAGGAGAAAATTTGGAACAGAAGATTTTGCAAGGGTCAATGTTGAAAAATTACCCATGCATATGTTTTGTAAATAAAAAGTCTATAGTAAAATAAATTTAATAGAGTAGAGTAGTGGATCAATGAAATAGGTTAGGTACACAAGCCACAGTAATAAATGACTGTAGTAATATTTTGCTTGACAAACTCAAAGATTCCAACTTTTCAGTTAAGAATTCACTATTTAGGACTTCTGGCCAAGATGGCAGAGAGGAAGCACACATCTGCTTAAGCTCCCCATTTTCTCTCATAATTTAATTCATGACAAGCCTCAGAATTAGTGCTTGACTGAAAAAAACCCACAAATAATTACCAACAGAAGACATCCTTGAAATTCGCCAGGAAAGGTCTGTTTTTGCTCAAAGGCAGAGACGGTTTTAGATTGGGTGCAGGCTGAGGGCAGGCAGCGGCAGCAAGAGCACAGCAGGCAGCTCACAGCAGAGCAGACTGGAGGAGCAGACTGAGAATGGGGTGTGATCTCAGCCTTCTCTGTGGGGAGAGCTTTACTACAGTATTGGATACTTTGCTCAGGCAGCAAGCCAGTAGACAAGCAGAGAAGCTAAAAACACAGGGGGTGAAGAATACAACCCTGAACAGCTAGGGTCTCTTGGGACCTGGCCACCTTCCCTCCCCCCAGTGTCTCAGCACGCTCTTAGAGTCTCAGAGCACAGGCGCAGCACAGCCATTGCTGCCCTGCTACTGCCTCGGTGCTGCCCCCCCACCCCTGCAATCTGTAGAAGAAGCTTGGTAACACCACTCAGCCCCATTGCCCACAAAAAAAGGCAGATTGCATTTGTTGTGTGTGTGTGTGTGTGTGTGTGTGTGTGTGTGTGTGTATTTTGTTTTGTTTTTTGCTAGTTTGTTTTCTTTGATTCTTCTCTGACAAAATGAGCAAAAAATGGACCTTAACCATTGATAGCTTTTATATGGACAGAGAGCAGACTTTAAACCCTGAGGAGACTAAAAACAGACTGTTTTCAGATAAATCCCCAGAGGAGGATATGATTGTGGTCTCAACACAGATGATTGTCCTAGAAAAAATTAAAAAGGCTCTAACAAGAGAGCTAGAAGAAAAATGGGAAAAGGAAAGGGAAGCTTGGCAAGACAGTCTGGATAAGTCATCCCACTCATTTAAAGACAGAGTGGATAAAGAAATCAAATCCTTGAAAAATAGAATTAGTGAACTGGAAACAGCAAATAGCTCTCTAAATAATAAAATTGGCAAAATGGAAAAAAAAAATTCCACAGAACAAAACAACTCACTTAAAAACTCAATTGGAAAATTAAAAAAAGATACAAAAAAGCGAGTGAAGAAAATACTTAATTGAAAATCAGAATGGAACAAATGGAATTGAATGACTCGAGGAGACACCAAGAATCGTGAAGCAAAACCAAGAGAATGAAACAATGGAAAAAAATGTCAAATACCTTCTTGGGAAAACAACAGACCTGGAAAATAGATCTAGGAAAGAAAATCTGAGAATTACTGGACTCCCTGAAAAATATGA
Organism: Sarcophilus harrisii; assembly: GCF_902635505.1. Taxonomy (NCBI): domain Eukaryota; kingdom Metazoa; phylum Chordata; class Mammalia; order Dasyuromorphia; family Dasyuridae; genus Sarcophilus; species Sarcophilus harrisii. Next base: position 388,621,935 of record NC_045427.1, on the reverse strand, counting down.
TGAAAAAAAGAGCCTGGGCATTGTTTTCCAGGAAATTATCAAAGGGAACTCCCCAGAAGTTATAGAAACAGAGGGTAAAATAGACCTTGAAAGAATTCCTCAATCCCCTACTGAAAGGGATCCTAAAATCAAAACACCAAGAAATATAGTGGCCAAATGCCAGAAATATCAGACAAAGGAAAAAATACTGCAAGCAGTTAGAAAAAATCAATTCAAATGTAGAGGAGCCACAATAAGGATTACTCAGGATCTAGCAGTATGCACATTAAAGGATCGAAGGGCCTGGAATATGATAGTTTGAGAGACTAAGGAACTTGGTATGCAACCAAAAATAACTTACCCAGCCAAAATGAGCATCTTTTTCCAGGGAAAAAGATGGACATTCAATGAAATAAGCGAATTTCACCTATTTTTGATAGAAAAAACAGAACTTAACAAAAAGTTTGATCGACAAAAATAGAAGTCAAAAGAAACCTAAAAAGCTAAAAAGAAATCTTGGGAACTATATTTCTGCTATAAAGATATATAAAGAATACATGTATACCTTGTTTTAGAAACTAGAGGTGGAAAGGAAATTGTACCAGAAAAAGAGTAAAGTGGGTGTACTAGATCTCATGAAGAGGCAAAGGAAACCTATTATGTGTGAAAGAAAGAATGGAGGGGGATGAATATAGTGTGTATCTTACTGCCATCAGAAATAGCTTAAAAGAGAAAAAAATTAGACATATTCGATTTATGATGAAACTTTTCCCACCTCATTGAAAAGTGGGAAGGGAAAAGTGAAAAGGGAACAAGCTAAGCGGAAGGGAATACAGAAACTGTGAGGAAAAGGAGTAAGATAAGGGGAAGAGCTCTAAGGTGGGGGGAGGGATGCTAAAAAGGGAGGGCTGTGAGAAGCAAGTGGTGCTCACAAGTTTAATACTGGGAAGGGGGGAAAGGGGGAAAGAAGGGAGAAAAGCATAAACAGGGATTAACAAGATGGCAAGTAATACAGAATTGGTAATTTTAACCATAAATGTGAATGGGGTAAACTCCCCTATAAAGAGAAAGCAGTTAGCAGAATGGATTAAAAGCCAGAATCCTACAATATGTTGTTTACAGGAAACACACCTGAAGCAGGAAGATACATACAGAGTAAAGGTAAAAGGTTGGAGCAGAATCTACTATGCTTCAGGTGAAGTCAAAAAAGTAGGGGTAGCCATTCTGATCTTAGATCAAGCAAAAACAAAAATTGATCTAATTAAAAGAAATAAGGAAGGACACTATATCTTGCTAAAGGATAGCATAGAAAATGAAGCAATATCAATATTAAACATATATGCATCAAGTGGTATAGCATCTAAATTCTTAAAAGAGAAATTAAGAGAGCTGCAAGAGGAAATAGACAGCAAAACTAAAATAGTGGGAGATCTCAAACTTGCACTCTCAGAATTAGATAAATCAAACCACAAAATAAATAAGAAAGGAGTCAAAGAGGTAAATAGAATACTAGAAAAGTTAGATATGATAGATCTCTAGAGAAAACTAAATGGAAACAGAAAGGAGTACACTTTCTTCTCAGCAATTCATGGAACCGATACAAAAATTGACCATATATTAGTACCTAAAAACCTTAAACTCAAATGCAGTAAGGCAGAAATAGTAAATGCATCCTTTTCAGACCACAATGCAATGAAAATTACATTCAATAAAAAGCCAGGGGAAAATAGACAAAAAACAATTGGAAACTAAATAACCTCATGCTAAAGAATGATTGGGTGACAAAGATCCTAACTTTTGGGTAAGAATTTATTATTTGACAAAAACTGTTGGTATAACTGGAAATTAGTATAGCAGAAATTAGGCATGAAGCCACACTTAACACCATATACCAAGATAAGATCAAAATGGGTCCATGATTTAGGCATAAAGAACAAGATTATAAATAAATGAGAGGAACATAGGATAGTTTATCTCTCAGACCTGTGGAGGAGGAAGAAATTTGTGACCAAAGATGAACTAGAGACCATTATTGATAACAAAATAGAAAATTTTGATTACATCAAATTAAAAAGCTTTTGTACAAACAAAACTAATGTAAATAAGATTAGAAGGGAAGCAACAAATTGGGAAAGCATCTTCACAGTTAAAGGTTCTGATAAAGGCCTCATTTCCAAAATATATAGAGAATTGACTTTAATTTATAAGAAACCAAGCCATTCTCCAATTGATAAATGGTCAAAGGATATGAACAGACAATTTTCAGATGATGAAATTGAAACTATTACCACTCATATGAAAGTGTTCCAAATCACTATTAATCAGAGAAATGCAAATTAAGACAACTCTGAGATACCACTACACACCTCTCAGATTGGCTAAGATGACAGGAAAAAATAATGATGAATGTTGGAGGGGATGCAGGAAAACTGGGACACTGATGCATTGTTGGTGGAGTTGTGAATGAATCCAACCATTCTGGAGAACAATCTGGAATTATGCCCAAAAAGTTATCAAACTGTGCATACCCTTTGACCCAGCAGTGCTACTACTGGGCTTATACCCCAAGGAGATAACTAAAGGGAAAGGGACCTTGTGTGAAGCAAATGTTTGTGGCAGCCCTGTTTGTAGTAACTAAAACTGAAAATGAATGGATGCCCATCAATTGAGAATGGTTGGCAAATTGTGGTATATGAATGTTATGAAATATTATTGTTCTGTAAGAAATGACCAGCAGGATGAATACAGAGAGGCTTGGAGAGACTTACATGAACTGATGCTAAGTGAAATGAGCAGAATCAGGAGATCATTATATACTTCAACAACGATACTGTATGAGGATGTAATCTGATGGAAGTGGATTTCTTTGACAAAGAGAAGATCTACCTCAGTTTCAATTGATCAATGATGGACAGAAGCAGCTACACCCAAAGAAAGAACCCTGGGAAATGAATGTAAACTGTTTGCATTTTTGTTTTTCTTCCCGGGTTATTTTTACCTTCTGAATCCAATTCTTCCTGTGCAACAAGAGAACTGTTCGGTTCTGCACATATATATTGTATCTAGGATATACTGCAACATATTCAACATATATAGGACTGCTTGCCATCTAAGGGAGGGGGTGGAGGGAGAGAGGTGAAAAATCAGAACAGAAGTGAGTGCAAGGGATAATGTTGTAAAAAATTACCCTGGCATGGGTTCTGTCAATAAAAAGTTATTAAAATTAAAAAAAAAAGAAACCAAAAGGGATAATGGTGTAAAAAATTACCCTGGCATGGGTTCTGTCAATAAAAAGTTATTTAAAAAATAAAATAAAATAAAAGAATGATTGAGTGAAACAGCAAATCATAGACATAATTAATAACTTCACACAAGAAAATGACAATAATAAGACATCATACCAAAATGTGTAGGATGTAGCCAAAGCGGTAATAAGGGGAAATTTCATATCTCTAGAGGCCTACTTGCATAAAAAAGAGAAAGAGAAAGTCAATGAATTGGGCTTGCAACTAAAAATTCTAGAAAAGAAACAAATTAAAAACCTCCAGTCAAACACTAAACTTGAAATTCTAAAATTAAAAGGAGAGATCAATAAAATTGAAAGTAAAAATAAACTATTGAATTAATTAATAAAACTAACAGTTGGTTCTATGAAAAAACCAACAAAATAGACAACTCTTAGTAAATCTGATTAAAAAAAGGAAAGAGGAAAATCAAATTGTTAGTCTCAAAAATGAAAAGGGAGAACTCACCACTAACAAAGAGGAAATTAGAGCAATAGTTAGGATTTACTTTGACCAACTTTATGCCAATAAATTCAACAACTTAAATGAAATGGAAGAATATCTTCAAAAATATAGCTTGCCCAGATTAACAGAGGAAGAAGTAAATATCCTAAACAGTCCCATATTAGAAAAAGAAAAAGGACAAGCTATTGACCAACTCCCTAAGAAAAACTCCCCAGGACCAGATGGATTTACATGTGAATTCTACCAAACATTTAAAGAACAATTAATTCCAATGCTATATAAACTATTTTAAAAAATAGGGATTGGATGAGTCCTATTAAATTCCTTTTATGACACAGACATGGTACTGATACCTAAATCAGGTAGGTTGAAAATAGAGAAAGAAAATTATAGACCAATCTCCCTAAAGAATATTGATGCTAAAATCTTAAATAAAATATCAGCAAAAAGATTACAGAAAATCATCCCCAGAATAATACACTATGACCAAGTAGGATTTATACCAGAAATGCAGAACTGGTTCAATACTAGGGAAACTATTAGCATAACTGACTATATCAATAACCAAATTAACAAAAATCATATGATCATCTCAATAGATACAGAAAAAGCATTTGATAAAATCCAATATCCATTCCTAATAAAAATGCTTGAGAGGATAGGAACAAATGGATTTTTCCTTAAAATAGTAAGGAGCATATATTTAAAACCGTCAGTAAGCATCATATGCGATGGGGGAAAACTGGAATCTTTCCAAGTAAGATCTGGAGTGAAGCAAGGTTGCCCACTATCACCATTATTATTCAATATTGTATTAGAAACACTAACCTCGGCAATAAGAGTGGAGAAAGAGATTAAAGGAATTAGAGTAGGTAATGAGGAAACCAAACTATCACTTTTTGCAGATGATATGATGGTATACTTAGAGAACCCCAGAGATTCTACTAAAAAGCTATTAGAAATAATTCATAACTTTAGCAAAGTTGTAGGGTTCAAAATAAATCCACATACATCCTCAGCATTTTTATATATCATCAACAAAATCCAACAGCAAGAGATACAAAGAGAAATTCCATTCAGAATAACTGTCGATAGCACAAAATTTTTGGGAATCTATCTATCAAAGGAAAGTCAAAAATTATATGAGCAAAATTACAAAAAACTTTCCACACAAATAAAGTCAGATTTAAATAATTGGAAAAATACTAAGTGCTCTTGGATAGACTGAGCGAATATAATAAAGATGACAATACTCCCTAAACTAATCTATTTATTTAGTGCTATACCAATCAGACTCCCAAGAAAATATTGTAATTATCTAGAAAAAAATACCAACAAAATCCATTAAATAATAAAAGGTCAAAATCTCAAGGTAATTAATGAAAAAAAAAAAAATAAGGTTTGGCCTAGCTTATGCTCTAAAACTATATTATAAAACAGCAGTCACCAAAACCATTTGGTATTGGCTAAGAAATAGATTAGTTGATCAGTGGAATAGATTAGATTCACAAGACAAAATAGTCACCTATAGCAATCTACTGTTTGACAAATTCAAAGATCCTAACTTTTAGGATAAGAATTCATTATTTGACAAAACCTGCTGGGATAACTGGAAATTAGTATGGTAGAAATTAAACATGGACCCACACTTTTTTTTTTTTTAATTTAATAGCCTTTTATTTACAGGATATATAGATGGGTAACTTTACAGCATTAACAATTGCCAAACCTCTTGTTCCAATTTTTCACCTCTTACCCCCCACCCCCCCTAAATGGCAGGATGACCAGTGATTTAAATATTTAAAAATATAACAGATACACAATAAGTATACATACCAAAACATTATTTTTGCTGACAAAAAAAATCAGACTCGAATTATTTTACAATTAGCATGAAAGGAGATCAAAAGGACAGGTGTGCATAAATATAGGGATTGGAATTCAATGTAATGGTTTTTAGTCATCTCCCAGAGTTCTTTTTCTGGGAAAGTGGTTCAGTTCATTTTACTGCTCCATTAGAAATATTTGGTTGATCTCGTTCTGAGGATGGCCTGATCCATCCAGAACTGGTCATCATCTATTTGTTGTTGAAGTATATAATGATCTCCTGGCCTCCTCATTTTCCTTACATCAGTTCTTTAAATCTCCCAGGCCTTTCTGGGAAATCATCCTGTTGGTCATTTTTCAGAACGTAATTATTCCATAATTTTCTTATACCACAATTTATTCAGCCATTTCCAACGTGGACATCCAATTTCAGTTTCCAGTTTCTAGCCACTACCAAAAGGGCTGCCACAAACATTCTTTGCCTAATTTTCCCTTCTTTATAATCTCTTTGGGATATAATCCAAGTAAGTAACACTGCTGGATCAAAGGGTATCCGGTTTGATAACTTTTTGAGCATAGTTCCAAACCTCTCCATAATGGTTGGATTCTTCCAACTCCCAACAATGAATCAATGTCCCAGTTTTCCCCTTCCTCCAACAATCCTCATTTATTTTTCCTGTCATCTTAGCCAATCGACAATTTTGGTAGTATCTTAGGTTGTCTTAATTTGCATTTCTCTGATTAATAATGACTTGGAGCATCTTTTCAGATGATAGAAATTTCGATTTCTTCATCTGAAATTTCTATTCATATCCTTTGACCATTTTTCAATTAGAGAAATTGGCTTGATTTTTATAAATTAGGTTAATTCTCTATATTTTAAATAGGCCTTTATCAGGCCTTTGACTGTAAAAATGTTTTCCCAGTTTATTGCTTCCCTTCTAATCTTGTCTGCATTAGTTTTGTTTGTAAAAACTTTTCAGTTTAGTATAATCAAAAATTTTCTATTTTTGGATCAATAATGTCCTCTAGTTCTTTTGGTCATAAAACCTTTCCCTTCCACAAGGTCTGAGAGGTAAACTATCCTATTTCCTCCAATTTATTAAATAATTTCATTCTTTATCCTAGGTCATAACCCATTTGACCTTATCTTGGTTCGGCATTAAGTATGGATCAATGCCTAGTTTCTGCCTATTGCCAATTTTTAGCAATTTTTATCAAACAGTAAGTTCTTATCCCAAAAGCTGGGATCTTTGGGTTTCAAAAGACTAGGTTGCTATATTTGTTGACTTTTTATCCCTTGAACCTAATCTATTCCATGATCCAACTAATCTATTCCTTGCCAATACCAAATAGTTTTGGTAACTGCTGCTCTATAATATAGTTTTTAGATCTGGTACAATAAACCATCATTTGATTTTTTTCATTAAATTCCCTTGAAGTTCTTGACCTTTTGTTTTTCCATATGAACTTTGTTGTTATTTTTCTAGGTCATTAAAAATAAGTTTTTTAAGTCTGATTGGTATGGCGCTAAATAAATAGATTAGTTTAGGTAATATTTCATCTTTATTATATTTTTAACCCTATCCAAGAGCATTTAATATTTTTCAATTGGTTAGATCAGACTTAATTTGTGTGAAAAGTGGTCTTAATTTTGCTCATAAAGTTTCTGATTTTCCCTTGGCAGATAGATTCCTAAATATTTTATATTATCAGTAGTTACTTTAAATGGAATTTCTCTTTGAACTCTGAACTGTTGGATTTTGTTAGTATTATAAAGAATGCTGATGACTTATGTGGGTTTATTTTATAACCAAACTTTATAAAGTTGGGATTATTTTAATAACTTTTTAGCAAGAATCTCTGGGGTTCTCTAAACCATCATGTCATCGGCAAAAGGTAATGGTTTTTTATTTTGCCTTATTCTTATTCCTTTAATCTCTTTCTCAGCTCTTTTCTATAGCTAGCTTTCTAATACAATATTAAAATAGTAACTTGATAATTGGGGGCAACCTTGTTTCCCCAGATCTTATTAGAATGGTTTATTTTGTCTCCATTAATATGATGCTTACGTGGTTTTAAATAGATGCTTGCTGATTATTTTAAGGAAAAGTCCATTTATTCCCTATACTCTCAAGTGTTTTTAATAGGAATGGATGTTGGATTTTATCAAATGCTTTTCTGCATCTATTGAGAATGATCATATGGTTTTTTTAATTTGGTTATTAAATGGCCAATTATATTGATAGTTTCCTAATATTGAACCAGCCCCCTGCATTTTATAAATCCTCTTGATCATAGTGTATTATCTTGGGGAGATGATTTTCTGTAGTCTTTTTGCTTTAATATCTTATTTAAGATTTTAGCATCCAATATTCATTAGGGAGATTGGCCTTAATTTTCTTTCTCTGTTTTCAACCTACCTGGTTTTGAAATTATCAATTTAATGTCTGTGTATAGAAAAGGAATTTGGTAGGACTCCTTCATTTCCCTATTTTATCAAATAATTTATAAGCATTAGGGCCAATTGTTCTTTAAAAATGTTTGTTAAAATTCACATTAAATCTATCTGGTCCTGGGGATTTTTTTCTTAGGGAGTTGTTTAATTCCCTGTTCTATTTTCTTTTTCCTGAAATGGGACTATTTCAAACAATTTACTTCTTCCTCTGTTAGTCTGGGAAATCTTTATTTTTAAGGTGGTATCCATTTCCTTGGGTTATCAAATTTATTGGCATAAAGTTGGGCAAAATAACTCATATTATTTCTTAATTTCCTCTTCATTGGTGGAAAGTTCTCCCTTTTCATTTTAAGATACTAATTTCATTTTTCCTCCCTCCTTTTTTTCTAATCAGATTTTACCAAGGCTTATCTATTTTTGGCTTTTCATAGAACCAACTCTTAGTTTTATTAATTAGTTCAATAGTTTTTACTTTCAATATTTTTAATTTCCCTTTTAATTTTAAATTTCCAATTTAGTATTTGATTAAGGGGTTTTAATTTGGTCTTTTTTTATTTTTTAGTTAAACCCAATTCATTTCTTTTCTTTCTTGTTTTATTCAAGTAAGCCTCTAAGGATATAAAATTCCCTCTTATTTTCCACTTTGGCTGCATCCACAAATTTTGGTTATGATGTCTCATCATTGTTTAATCTTGAGGTGAAATTATTAATTGTATCTATAATTTTCTTCACCCAATCATTCTTTAAAGATGAAGATTTTAGTTTCCAATTACTTTTTGGTCTATTTCCCCTAACTTTTTAGAAATAGTTTTATTTGCATCATGATCTGAAAAAAAGCATTTACTATTTCTGCTTTCTTGCATTTAATTTTAAAGGGTCTTTATGTCTAATATAGGTCTTTTTGAATAGGTTCCATTGGAACCTGGAAAAAGTATATTCCCCTTTATCTTATTCAATTTTTCTCCAAAAGATCCCATACCTAATTTTTCCTAATAATTATATTTACTTCTTTAATTTCTTTCTTATTTGTTTTGTGGTTTGGTTTGTCTAATTCTGAGGAGGTGAAAGGTTTGAGATCTACTATTACAGTTTTGTTGTCTATTTCTTCTTGCAACTCTCTTAACTTCTCCCTTTAGGAAGTTGGTGCCCTTACCACTTGGTGCATATATGTTTAATATTGATATTGCTTCTTGTTTTATCTCCCTTTAGCAGGATGTAGTTACCTTCCTTATCTCTTTTAATTTAGATCAATTTTTACTTTTTGCTTGATCTGAGATAAGGATTTCTCCCTAACTTTTGACTTTCACCTGAAGCATAATAGATTTTTGCTCCAGCCTTTTCTTTTTTCTTATAACCCCTCTTTAAATTGTTTTCTTGTAAAACAACATATTGTGGGTTCTGACTTTGATCCAGTCTTATCTGCCTCCCTCTTTTGGGGAGTTCATCCCATTACATTTACAGGTTGAATTACTAAATCTGTATTTCCTGCCATCCTAATAACCCCAGATTTTCTTTACTTATTCTTGCCTCCCCCAACCCTCTTTCCCCTTTTAAACTTTGTCCCTCTTGTATCCACGATACTTATCCTCCAATAATCCCTCCCTCCCCCCTTTGAGTCTTTCCCCTTCCTTCCCTTATTCTCTTTCTTTTCCTTTTCCTCTCCCCCGTTTTTAATGAGGCAGGGAAAATTTTCTCTAAAACAAATTCAATTATTTTTTCTTTGAGCCAACTCTGATGGAGTAAGATTCACCAAATTTCCTCCCCCTCCTCTAAATTCCCTCAGATATGATAAAGTTTTCCCTTAGCCTCTTTGTGGGATGTGGTTTCCCTCTTTTTATCCCTCCTTCCCCCTTATTCTGCCATCATCCCTTTTCCATATCTACCCCATGTTATATCAGTACCAATCAAATTATACATGTATTCTTTTGTATATCCACAAAGAAATACAATTCTCAAGTTATTTTTACCCTTTTCTCTTCTTGGTTCTATTCTTTGAATCAAATTTTTTGTTTAGTTCTGGTTTTCTTCCAGAAAAAATGGAATTCATTGTTTCATTAAATTCCTCTTCTTTCCCTGGAAGAAAATGCTCCAACAATGGGTAGTTTTATTCTTGGCTGCATCTCAAATTCTTGTGCCTTTCGGAATATCATATTCCAGGCCCTTCTTTCCTTTATTGTAGAGGCAGCCAGATCTTGGGTATCCTTATTGTGGCCTCGGTATTTAAATGGTTTTGGCTGTTTAAAATTTTTCCTTTAATCTTATGGTTCTGAAATTTTCCTAATTTCCCTTGGGGTTTTATTTTGGGTTTCTTTCAGAAGGTGTTCGATGAATTCTTTCAATGCCTATTTTACCTTCTGATTCCTATTACATCTAGGCATTCTCTTTTATTGATTTCTTGTAAAAATAGTATCCTAGGCCTTTTTTTCATCATAGTTTTCAAAAGTCCAATAATCCTCAGATTATCTCTCCTAATCTATTTTCCAAGTCTTCGTTTTTGCAAGTAGATAATTCTTGGTTTTTTCAATTTGTCCTTTTTTTGTTTTGTTGACTGATTCTTGCTGTCTCAATGAATCATTTTAGTTTCAATTTGTTCAGTTCTAATTTTTAAAAGAATTATTTTTCTTTCCAATATTTTTTACTTCTTTCTGTATATGTCAATTGGGTTTTTGTTTTTTTTTGGTCTGTGGAATTTTTTTCCATTTCACTAATTTTTTTTTAGTGAATTATTTTCCTTTTTCAATTCCAAGATCCTACTTTCTTGCAAGGTTCTTTATTTTTTCCAATTCACCAATTTTGTTTCCCTACTTCCTGGGAATTTTTTAACTTTTTCAATTCGTATTTCAGGAAGTTGTTGCTCCTCTTTTAAGGCTTTCTTTCCTTTCCCCATTTATCTTCAACCTCTTTTTGAGGACTTTTTGGCCTCTTCTATGAGAGCATTATGTAAGGAGGGACAGTCTGATGCATTTTGCTGTTTGAGGTCTCTTCGGTTTTTTGACCTGCTCTTTTTCTGCATAGAAGCTGTCGATTATTTTTCATCTTTTATTCATGTTTTAAAGCCTTTAGGGGGTCTCCTAGGCAAGGGGTTCCAGCTTCCCTCTACCAGAACAGGGAGGGTAAAACCGATTTGGCTCCAAGGTATGGGAGGTGCTCTGGTGGGGTTTTCCTTTCCCAAAGGAGGTGGATTCAGCACTGGCCGGAAGCTATCAAACTGCTTAGTAATTTTAGTGGGTTGGCATTGCCCTCAGCTAGAGACTAAGTGGTGAAAGTGTCCTGCCCCAAGGCCGGGCCTCTTGTGGGACTGTGAGGTATTAGCGGCTGACTGCAGACAGCCACAAACTCTGCCAAGGTTTGCCTGATGCCAAATCCAGCCCTGGAAAAGCTCTATGGCCCCAAGCCAGGCTCCCCACTGGCGGTTGGAGGCTAACCCGGGCTGCGTCCTCCTGCTATGCAGGATCACAAACCCCCAAGAAAAAGCCTGTACTGCGGGTTTGGGGCTGCGGCGCTTTGCCAAAGATCTGTGCCTTCACCTTTCGGTTTGAGACTCTCCCCGGAACCTAATTTCTCTCCCAGTCTGCCCGATCTCCCCCTGGCCCCGGAACCAACCTTTTTGGCGGACTGAAATTTTCTTCGGCCGGTGAGTTGTTCTCCTTTTATCTTTTACTTGAGCAGTCAAGATAAGAGGGCTCGATATAATATTGATAAAGAGGGTAAGAAGAGCTTAGAAAGTCCTTGTCTTCTCCCCAATCCAACTCCCGCCCCCCAGGACCCACCCCAACACCATACAAGATAAGATCAAAATGGGTCCATGATTTAGGCATAAAAACAAAATTATAAATAAATTTAGAGGAACAATGATGGTTTACCTCTCAAACTTTGGAGGGAGGAAGGAATTTATGACCAAAGAATGAACTAGAGATTTAATTGATCACAAAATAGAAAATTTAATTATATCAAATTAAAAGGCTTTGTATAAAACAAAACTAATCAAAAAACATTAGAAAGAAGCAAAATAAAAAACTTTACGTTAAATTTTCTTCTTTAAAATATTAGAAATTAATCTAATTTATAAGAAACTAAGTCATTCTCCAATTGATAAATGGTCAAAGGATATGAAAGACAATTTTCAGATGAAGAAATTGAAACTATTTCCACTCATATGAAAGAGTGTTCCAAATCACTATTGATCAGAGAAATGCAAATTAAGACAACATTGAGATAGCACTACACACCTATCAAGAAAAAATAATGATGAATGTTGGTGGGGATGTGGGAAAACTGGGACACTGATGCATTGTTGGTGGAGTTGTGAACAAATCCAACCATTCTGTTAGGAAACAATCTGGAATTATGAAAAAGTTTATCAAACTGTGCATACCCTTTGACCTAGAGTGATACTACGGGCTAATACCCCAAAGAGATACTAAAGAAGGGAAAAGGGACCTGTAACCAAGAATGTTTGTGGCAGCCCTGTTTGTAGTCAGAAACTGGAAAGAAAATGAGTGTATGGCCATCAATTTGGAGAATGTTGGGTAAATTGTGGTATATAGATATTTATGGAATATTATTGTTCTATAAAAAATGACCAGCAGGAAAAAGAGAAAGGAGGCTTGGAAAGACTTACATGAACTGATGTTGAGTGAAATGGGCAGAACCAAGGGAGATCATTAAATGTTAGCAACGATACTATAGGAGAATTCTAATGGGAGTAGATTTTTTTCAACAAAGAGATCTAACTCAGTTTCAATTGATCAACGATGGACAGAAGCAGCTACACCCAAAGAAAGAACAATGGGAAATGAATGTAAACTGTTTGCATTTTTGTTTTTCTTCCCAGGTTATTTTTACCCCCTGAATCCAATTCTTCCTGTGCAACAAGAAAACTGTCCGATTCTGCACACATATATTGAATCTAGGATAAACTGTGACATATTTAACATGTATAGGACTGCTTGCCATCTGGGGGAGGAGGTGGAGGGAGGGAGGGAAAAAGTCAGAACAGAAGTGAGTGCAAGGGATAATGTTGTAAAAAATTACCCTGGCATGGGTTCTATTAATACAAAGTTATAATTATTAAAAAAAAAGACAATAAAAAAATAATTCACTATTTAAGAAAAACTGCTGGGAAAACTAAAAAACTGTATGGCAGAAACTAGGCATAGACCAGGACCTCATATTCTGTCCCAAGATAAGGTCAAAATGGGTGCATGATTTAAAGACAAAAAATAATACCATAATCAAATTAGGAAAACAAGGAATAGTTTAACTATGTGATCTATAGGAAAGGGAGAGAGGAATTTATAGCCAAGGAAGAACTAGAGAACATTAAGAAATGCAAAATATAAAAAGTTTGATAACATTAAATTTAAAAAGTTTTACTTTAAAAAGTTTTTTTTTAAATTTAAAAAACTTTTTAAAACTTTTAAAAAACCAACACACCCAAGATTAGAAGGGAATCACAGAGGTGGGAATCAAATTTTACAATCAGTGTTTCTAATAAAGATCTCATTTCTCAAATACATAGAGAACTGGTTCAAATTCATAAGAATACAATTCATTCCCCAAATGACAAATGGTCAAAGGGTATGAATAAGCAGTTTTTAAATAAAGAAATTAAAGTTACCTATAATCATATAAAAATGCTCTAAATAACTACTTATTAGAGAAATGCAATTTACAAGAACCCTAAACTACTGCCTTATAACTACCAGATTAACTGATATGACAGAAAAGGAAAATGAAAAATACTGGAGATGTGAGAAAATTGGAATTCTAATTCTAATGTCCATCATTATTGGTGGAGTTGTGAACTGATTTGACCATTCTAGAAAACAATTTGGAATTGTGCTCAAAAGGCTATAAAACTATGCATATACTTTGATCCAGTACTTACCACTACTAGGTCTATATCCCAAAGAGATCACTAATAAAAGAGATAAAACTCACATGTACAAAAATACTTATAGCAGCTCTATTTGTGGTGATGAAGATTTGGAAAATGAAGGAATATCCATCAGTTGAGGAATGGCTCAACCAGTTGTAGTATATAAATGTAATGGAATAATACTATTGTGCCATAAGAAATGATGAGCAAGGAAGACTTCAGAAAAACTGGGACTGATTTACACGAACTAATGCTGAGTGAAATGAGCAGACCAGAGAATATTGTATATAGTAACAGCAACATTGTGTGACAATCAACTACAATAGATTTAATTCTTCTCAGCAATACAATGATCCAAGACAATTCCAAAAAGGTTGTGATAGAAGATGCTATTCACATCCAGAGAAAGAACTCTGGAGTCTAAACATAAATCAAAGTACATTATTTTTATCTTTTTGTTGTTTTTTCTTCTGATTCTTCTTTCACAATATGACTAATGTAGAAAGATGTTTAATATATATGCGTATGTGTGTGTGTGTGTGTGTGTGTGTGTCATATAGGAATGTATCAGATGTATAATCTATATCAGATTGCTTGCTGTTTTGGGGGGTGGGGAATGGAGGGAAAAGAGGAAGAAAAATCTGGAAAAAATTTCATAAAAAATAAATGTTGAACACTATTTTTACATGTATATACAGAAGTAATTTGTACAAAGTAACCCATATGGCAAATTTTGAATTTAGTATTGAGATTAACAGCAAATGGGAAATGAAGTTCTAACCAAGAAATTATTATAAGTCACACAGAAGGGAAAAATTAGAGCTAAAAGAGCAATATACACACAAATTTCAACTACATAAAAGAAAGTAACATCAAATATCAGGCAATCTCAAGACAAATACAATGCACAATATTGATGCTATCTCACTAAAGGGAATAGGAAATGGTCTTTGTTTGATAAGCGAATAACAAAAGGGTAAAGTTGCATGCACAGTCATTTGTAACCACCTTTTAAAAATGTTCCCTAAATTGCTACAAGGTTTTTGTGACAATGCTCTCCCTCTTTCTTCCCATATGACCTGTCAATCTTTGATTCATCATCCTCATATCCCTCACTTTGGGATTATCTCAAGGCTCTATCCTGGACTTTCTCCTATACTCTCTCACTTGATAACTCCATAAACAAAGATAAAATGAGATTATATATATGTATATATATGTATACATACATATGTATATATGTATGTATACATATGTATACATACATATATATATATATATATAAAACATTTTAGTCCAGTGTCTGTCACATAGTAGATGCTTTAAAAACATTTGTTTTCTTTCTTCTTTCCTTTAATTAATTTCTCATAGTTTTAATTGTCATGTTTCTGACCTACCAGATATACTCAATCTGTTCTAAACAAATTACCTATTGGATATTTCAAACTAAATTTCAAATTCAGCATGTTCATAACAGAAAATGTTATCCCCTCTCTCTTATGAGTTTTATTACTTTTATTGAAATCAGCATTATCTTTAAATGTTCCCAATTCCAAAACCTAAGCATTATCCTCAACTGTTCACTCTCACTTACTCTAACATATCCAATCAGTTGCCAGGTCTTTTACTTTATATCTCAACAGCCTCTCTAGAATATTGCTCTTCTTACAACCTACACATAGTTTACATTTAATCCAGGCCCTTATTACCTTTTACCTGGATTATTATAATAACCTTTCTACCTCATCTCTTTTCTCTCCTCACAGCTGCCAAAGTGAATTTCCTTAAGTTCAAGTCAGATGATGTCACTCCCCTAGCAAATAACAGAGTAGCCCTCTGTTTCCTCTAATATAAACTCTTCTATTACATATCTATCTATATCTATATAGATATATGTAAACTCTTCTATTACATATCTAAACCCTTCAAAACCTGGCTCCAGCCTATATCTCCAAGTCTAATTATACACCACGCTCCTTACAACACTCTATGGTTTAACCAAACTAGCTTTTTGTAATTCCTTTCCTCCCAAATTAACAGTCCATCTATTTTCTCCATGGCTTTGCTCTGACATCGCATCTGAAATTCACTCCCCCTTTTGTCTACATCTTAGGAACTCTTGTTTTCTTCAAGATTCAGATTCTGCAAGAATCCTTTCTTGATCCCAGCTGCTAGTGCCTAAACTAATTTGATACACATATACTTATTATTTCTCTCAACCTAATAAGCTTCTTGAAGACAGGAACTTTTTTTTTTAATTTTTGCAATTGTATTACTAGTGCCTAGTACATAGGAAGTACTTAATAAATAAATGCTTGTTGGTTAATTTTTGTTTTTGTTAGTTTAGTTCTGAAAAAGTTTTTGTGAGAAAAATACATAAATAATGATTAGATATACAAGGCGTTGTCACAGGTTCAGGCCTTATTTAAATCCTGCCTCTGAAACATATTGATTGTGTGATCCTGGCCAAGTTATCTATCTTCTCATTGCCTCAAGCAATCCTCTAAAACTAGAAGTTACATGGCTGATCTGTGTCAGAAAGAAGGATTTTTCCATACTGGGGTTTCCCATATTAATGAAATCAGAAGCCTAGAACTGTGGGTTGATTATCTGTTTTAGTCTCCAATATAAAAAATGAAATGACTAATAGACAAAGATGGGGAACACATTTTATATCCTCAGAAAATGGATATAATTTACTTTCAATTTTTGTTGATCTTCTTCAAGAGTAACTATGCATATCATTCCAAATTTAATGGACTAAACCAATGGTCTTCAATTTTATTTTTTATTGCTCATATCTATCAGTAAAAAAAAAATTGAGAATGAATCCCCAGTATGTGTAAATTTACTTTATAAATTATATACCCTGTCTTACTATGTACATAACTATATATATATATATATATATATATATATACATTATAAAACACCAAAAAATAAAAATTAAAAGAGGATTAGTAAAAAAAAAAATACTGCAATATTTGACCTTAGCTAGAGTGAACTGAAAGCTTATTAAGTGATGATAGAGTGGGAAAGGGAAGGAGGAGTAAAGGGAAAGAAGAGTGTAACATGGTTGGATATGCCTTTTAGGAAAACCACTTTAAGAATTCTGTGGTATGTGGATTGGAACAGAAAGGGCTTGAGGCAAAGAATTCAATTAATACCCTATTGCTTTAGTCCAGGCAAAAGGTAAGGAGAGTCTTAAAGAAGTAACCATTATGAGTGAAGAGAAGAAGATAGATACCAGAGATCTGGAAGTATAAATAATAAAATTTGCCATTTCATCATGTATACCATGTTATCTTTTGGTGACTAATTGTTTTTTTGGGGAAATCATGAATTGAAGGTGTCACCAAAGTTGCAAATTGAAAGGCTGATGAAGCCCTCAACAGAAAGAGGGAAGTTTGGGAAAGTTTTGGACATGAGGTAAAAAATAATTCAGTGAGATGTGAGATACAATCAGAAATCATCAATGATTGTTTTTCTTTTGAGACTCCCTTTGCCCCAACTTAAATGAAAGAGAACCCAAATAACTTTAAATTTTACTAAAGAATTTGTTCTACAGGCATGAAAATGAGCTAAAAATATCAGTCAGTATATAATTTTATTGTAACAAATAAATGATAAAGATATTTGATGATTCATCCCTGATCTAGAAGCTTTGTCTACAAAGGTAGACAAGTCAGTGTTATCTCTATCAGCCTCAGTTTGTTCAGCAGCAAAATGGGAATGACAATGGGATCCTTGGATCAAATAAAATCAAATAAAGATTAAATAAAGTGGTGAATACTAAGCATTTTCTAAATTGAAAAGCATAGTACAAATGCCAGCTGTTCCACTATCATCATAATCACAATGAGGAATGAAAATGAGATCTAGATTGTAAATATCAGACATCAGGAATTGAGTCCTTTTGAGAATCAAACAAAAGGGCCTTCTGTCTCTGTCTCTGATCTAAGCTTCCTAGGAACTTGTTTGTGTGGAAATCCCCAATGTATCTCATGTTTCCAAAAAGTAGCAGAATATGAGACAGGAGAAAAATTGAGGGAAAGAATGTATTTTCTCATCAAACTGAGACATAAAAGAAAATTAAAATAAAAACTTACTTTCTACTAAGTAATCTAGCCATTTTCCTACCTCTATTCATTTGAATAATTCTCTTCCCATTCTGGAATGCAATTCCTCCTTATTGCCGCTTCTTGGATGAATCTTTGTCTTCCCTCAAAACTAGTTCAGGCTCTCTTTCTCAGGAAACTGCTCTGTATCTGTAAGTTGTTATTATCTCATTATAAGAATTATTCCTATTATTGAGACATCCCCCAACCCATAGAAGGAGATAGGCAATTTATCTGTAAGTTATAGAAAATATACTCAGTCATGGTAGTTATTGTCTCATGTCAAGTGACTTGCCAAGTAAGTCTTTTCTTCAAATACAGGCTATTTCATATGCATCTAATAAAAATCCATATTACCTCCTAAGAACTTGAGCCATAGGCTTAAAGACTTTCTCTTAGAATGTAAAATGGAACATCACAGTTCATCTGGTTTCCTCTGTACTTAAATAAGTGTACATTCTATAATATCCCTAAGAAGTGGTTATCTACTGAGTAGAAACCTCCAATGATGAGGAAATCACTAATTGTTGGGCATTCCATTTTGGTATAACTGGTTTTTAGTAAGTTTTTTCCCCCTTATCAAACCAAAGCTTCTTCTTTGTAACCTTGCATATTTTTCTCAGTTGTATATCTAGAGAGAAGCAAAACAATTCTACTCTCTTTTCCATATTACATTCCTTCAAATACATGAAGATAGCACTTATTTCCTTCCTGAATTCTACAAACTAAAGATCCCCAATTCCTTCAATTTAACATAATATGAATTGATTCTGCAAGCCATCTTTATCATCCTTTTTGCTCTCTTCCAAAAGCATTCTAACTTGCCAGTGTCTTTTCTAAAAATGTAGGACCCAGAACTGAATATAGTACTCCAGATATAAGTTGATGTATCAGATTATAAACCATCACCTCTCTCTCTGGATATTATGAATTTCTTAATGCAACCTGAGATTTTATAGGTTTGGTTTGGTTTGGTTTGGCTACTGTCACTGCTGCGCCATTTTGAATTTGCAGTTCATCAAAATCCCAAGATTGTTTTTGTTTGTTTGTTTTGCTTTGCTTTGTTTTGTTTTGAATCGATATTGCATAGTCAAAACCTCCTCATCCTATACTTGGAAATTTTGGGTTTTTTTTAACCCAACTATAGGATTTTGCATTTATAGAATTAGATTTCATCATCCAGAAGATAATGTATCCAGCCCATTATTCTAGCCCACTGAGATCCTACTGGAGCCTGAAGGTCATCCAGCATATTAGCTATCTCCCCTAGATTCCTGTAAACTATAAATTTAATAAGCATACTAATTATATTTTCATCCAAATAACTAATAAAAATTGTAAATAGCCCAAGGTCAAGAATAAATTCCTTGTGCACTCCTACAGAGACTCCCATCCTAGCCAATATTGTCTTGTTACTGAATACTCTTTGTTTCAAGTTGTTCATCAAGCTTTGTTTAGTTTTATTTCATTATTAATATAATTAAATGTATAAGAATGTTAAATGTAAAGTTATAAAACATGGGTTCAAATAGTGACTCCACTAATAAAGCAAGTTGCTAAATCCCTTTGTGTATCCATTTTTCATTTGTAATATGATTTTGAACTCAGGGGATACCTTTTTTGTTAGAAATCTATAATCTAATGCCTCACATTATCATCAAGACATAATCCTGTGCTCTTATGGCCCCATTATGGATACATATATCCATGTATTTTCTTTTTAAGCAGAAAAAGAGCAAAAGACTTTGTTTGATATTTTGCTAAAATCTAGGTGTGTTCTATCAACACCATTTCTTTGATCTACTAATAGAATAACCCAGTTAATAAAGCAAATGGGGTCAGTCTCACATGACAGTTGTTTGATAAAATCACTGGATTTTAGTGATCACTGCTTTCTTTTCAAAATACTCATGAACCATATTTTTTTTTAATTTTGAAAAAAATTTCTTTACATTATCCCTAGCACTCACTTCTGTTCTGTCCTTTCCCCTCCCTCCCTCCATCCCCTCCCCCAGATGGCAAGCAGTCCTATACGTGTTAAATACATCACAGTTTATCCTAGATACAATATATGTGTGCAGAACCAAACAGTTCTCTTGTTGCACAGGAAGAATTGGATTCAGAAGGTAAAAATAACCCGGGAAGAAAAACAAAAATGCAAACAGCTTATATTCATTTCCCAGGGTTCTTTCTTTGGGTGTAGCTGCTTCTGTCCATCATTGATCAACTGAAACTGAAGTAGATCTTCTCTTTGTCAAAGAAATCCACTTCCATCAGAATACATCCTCATACAGTATTGTTGTTGAACTATATAATGATCTCCTGGTTCTGCTCATTTCACTTAGCATCAGTTCATGTAAGTCTCTCCAAGCCTCTCTGTATTCAAACTGCTGGTCATTATTAATGTTATTCCATAACATTTATGTACCACAATTTACACAACCATTCTCCAATTGATGGGCACCCATTCATTTTCCAGTTTTTAGCCACTACAAATAGGGCCGCCACAAACATTTTGGCACATACAGGTCCCTTTCCCTTCTTTTGTATCTCTTTGGGGTATAAGCCCAGTAGTAGCACTGCTGGATCAAAGGGTATGCACAGTTTGATAATTTTGGGGGCATAATTCCAGATTGCTCTCCAGAATGGTTGGATTCGATGAACCATATTTTTAATGCCATGTTCTAGAATTTTGCCAGGGCTTGAAATCAAGTTCCAGCCAATGTTAGGAGACTCTACCTTTTTTCCTTCTTTGAAAGTCTAGCAATTTGGAATTATGCACAAGAAACTTTGCCCTTTGACCTAGTTATATCACTGTTAAATCTCTATCCAAAAGAGATCAAAGAACAAAAAAAGGTCATTTATGTAGTATACATGAATGTAGATTATATATATGTGTGTGTGTGTGTGTGTGTGTGTGTGAGAGAGAGAGAGAGAGAGAGATTACACATAGACATACATATATGAGTTCTTTATGTGATGGCAAAAAAAATGGAAACTAAGAGAATATCTACCAGTGAGGAAATTCTGAATAAGTGACATATGAATATGATGAAATACTATTATTCTATAAGAAAATATGATTTCAAAAAGAAACATAAAGACTTTTTTATGAATTGATATATAGTAAAATGACAAAAACCAGTAGAACAATGTATAGTATAATGTCAATGTTATAAAAAATGAAAAATTATGAGGCCTTTCATGAACTGAAAAAGAATAAAATGAACATAATTAAAATAATTTATAAAATTATAATAACATTGTAAATGCAAACAACATTGAAAAGTATGATGAATATAAAATGACTACTTGTGGTTTCAGAAGACTGATGAAAAAATGATGTACATATATCTATATACATACATGCATATGAATTACATTTGGTTATTGAGGGATTTTTTTGCTTGTCTGCAATCTGTTACAAGAAATCTATTTTCTTTTTTTCCCCAATGGCATAAGGATGGGAAGGAGAGAAAATGGATTTCTTTTTTTAAAAAAATAGTGAGATAAAGGATGCTACAGGAAGCTAAGTGGCACAGTGGATAGAGTGCTAGACTTAAAGTAAGGAAGTTTCATTTTCTTTAATTCAAATCTGGCCTCAGACACTAACTGTGTGACCCTAGCTATCAATGTGGCATGATGTATAAACTTTTTGTATGAGGTCATTGAATTATTAGTTTTACTTAGCTGTTTATTTTGTAATAAGTGACTTTTTATGAAATGAGAGTAATGGGTAAATTCATGTAAAGTAAAAACAAAACACATCAATAAAATTGAATGTGACAACAAAAATGAAAATATCTGCCTTAATGTAGTCCTACAGCTTCTTTCTCATTCTCCACAATTTTTCAAAGTTCTCTGACAGTGACATAGAAATTATATCTTTCTTTTATTCCAGTCCCTTAGGATACAGTTCCTTTTTTACCTGTTAACTTGAAATGGCAGATAACAACAATCAATCAATTAATAAATATTTATTAAGGATTTTTCTGCTGGTCAGAAGCTATGCTGAGTGTATTTTGAGGGTACAAACAAGACAGTAAAAGTATCTTCAAGTCCATATGCAGAATGAATACAAAATAAATATATAATGATTCAACAAGCACAATTAGTGGAAGAGGAATCATGAAAGACCAATAGAAGGAGGCATCTCATGAGAAAAGTGTCCAAAAGGTGAAGAGAAAGAATTTTAAGCACAGGAGATAGCCTGTGCAAAAAAATGGATGTGAAATATGGAATGTCATCGGATTAGAGTCCATGATGCTGCCCATTTAACTAAACTACATGATGAAAAATAACATGTAAAGTCTAGAAACTACTAGCTTTCTTGAACCCATTTCTGCACATATATTGTTTCAATTCCTCAACTTTTTTTTTCTTCCTTTCTAGTACAAATGTCACCCTGCTTAGAAAATAAAAAGCAGGGTGTGGGGAGAGAAAATTTAAATAATCTTTCTGTATTTCTCTCATTTTTATCATTATTGTATCAATCCTGAGCTGCAGAGGACTGAAAGTCCAAAAAGGTAGCTTGAATCAGATAATGAAGCACTTAAAGCTAATTACCTATTCTATGTGAGACAATGACTCTATTAGCATATTTTTGGATAAATGGCTCTTTTCACTGTTGGTGCTTCCTGAATATTTGGTGTTAAAATAATCATGGGCAAGGATTGGAGGTCATAGGGACAGAGGCCAGAGTTACTTGGCGGCAGGACAAGGAGGAGAGAAGTTGGTGACTCCCGACTCCCGAATCCAGGATTCTGCTTGTTTGCTTCTTTCCTTCTCCCCCTAAAGATCAAGGACTTTGATTTATGCTAACTCTGGCTGACCCCGAAGCCCTCCAGAGAGCTAGCCTGTACTCTGCACTGAGCAATGATCCTCTTCCTTCTGGTGTCTTCCTCTTGACCACAATCAAATCAAAACACCCTTTATTCTTGTTTATAGAATTCAAGGCTAGCCCCATATTTAACTTTCTTGCCGTTATCTTTATTCAACTTGCATATTTTTTCTATTCCTTGCCAATTCTTACTTCAGTCTTCCATTCATATTTTTAACATCTGAGTTGGCCATTGTATTTTCTCTAAGTTGCCCTTCTTATAGCACTCCCTTTTTGACAGTGAAAATGCTTTTATTTGTGTCTTCAGCATTTCGTTTTTGACAGTTTCTCATCCCTCTTGGACAGACTATTTCAATTGAATCTCAAGAGATAAGACTCTACTTCAACCCTGAAATCTGCTGTCTTCAGAAAACATTATTTTCACCTGGACTTTGGTTCCCTTTATTACAAATCCAACTTTCTCAATATTTCTGTTTCAGAAACCAGTTCTTCCTGGTTGGCAAGAATCAGATCCAGATCTCAAATGTTTCAGTTACAAAAGCTCCATTTGGGTTTATGAACCTTAAAAACACCATCTAAATAAAGGTCAAGGAACTCATCTTTCAGACTCATATGTGAATTTCTTAAAGTTAAATCTAATAAAGCTAATTTGGATAGAAATTGGAAAAATTATATATCATATGTAAAGAATACACAAGGGAAAAAACTTCTCCTATCAATGCAGGTTTATGCTTTCTTGGCAATTATGGTATTAGATAATTTACTACATATGACCAAGGGGTTGTGACTTTTTCAGGGTCTCATAGCTTGTATGTATCGGAGTTGGGACTTATCTAGATTGTCTTGGTTTTGAGGCTGGTTTTCTAACCACTACACCACACACCACCCTGGAGAAGAGGTATGGAAATATATCTTCTTCCATTCCCTATATAGCATCATAGAAGCAAAGGGATGAGATACAGAAATCACTTTCATATAAAAATATTATAAATTTGAATTTTAAAAATTAAAGTTGAGTTTGAAACTACACATATCACCATAAAGCATATCATCTGAGATAATGCTGTTCTCTTAATTAACAATCACTTATTACAAAACTACTGAGTCAGCCTATATCAGGTACTAGGAATAAAAAGAAAGAGTTGGGAGAATTCCTCCTCACAATTAGTTGGGTAACATATTTTTGGGGGGGAGAATTTGAAACATGTGCGTATATGTATGTGTGTATATATATGTATGTAAATATATATCCAGAAATTAGTAATGGTTGAGTTTTTTATTTTGGTGGAGGGCTAGCATTCAGAAAGATGGAAAGTAATGAGGTAAGGCCTAATGTAGGAAGTGATGCATGAGTAAAGATTTTAAGGAAACCAGGAATTCTAATTTGCACTGATTTAAACTTTTGGGGTAACTTTCTCCCAGGTTAAAAAAAAAGCATACTGGCAAAATAAATAACTGTCAGCAGAATACACAGAGATATAAAAAATAAATTCTATAGCTAAATAACTGCAGTTATATATATATATATATATATATATATATATATATATATATATATATTTTTTTTTTTTTTTTCCTCCCAAATAAAGCCAATTAAAATCTAGTTTGTTTGTTTGGTTTTTTTTTTTTTTTTTTGACAGAAGGGTTATTATTACAGGAAAGAAATATAACCCACCTTCTATGTCACTATTTTAATTGCTTGCATGAAGAAAGAATTTTCTACCCATTTGAAACCAAATCCTGCCAAATGACACAACATTAACTAAGACATGCAGCTTATACTCTATGCCACAATCTCTGCTTCTTGACTACTTTTTAAAAAGAGCTACCCAGCGGAAGTGTCAAATTATTGTAGATGTGAGAACCAAAGTTCCATGTGATGAGCTAATCTTTCAAGTTATAATCAGATAGAAAAACAGGGAATCCCAAATTTGTCCCCTCTCCTAATCATTATTCTATCTAGAAATACATATTCAGCTCTAGCTTGATGACTAAGCTATCAGCTAGATTCATTTTTGGACCTTTGGGGATGTGCATTAGCTATTCTGGGCCCATAAGGTAATACTGTTTCAGTGAACTAAAAAAAAAAAAATTCTTATTAAGGTCTCTAAAAATATGCCTTACCTACACCCAGCCAATTGTTGGCTCACCTAAAATGTTCTGGCCCACTTACTATATAGAGAAATGTTTTATTCAACTGCCAAAATACCAGCTCATACCAACAAATATTGATTGAATAACTATCTTATGAAAGGCAGTCTGCTTTGAATGCATAAATTAATCACAGCTTGGTACTGTACAATATTATAGTGAGGAAGGAAGGAAGGAAGGAAGGAAGGAAGGAAGGAAGGAAGGAAGGAAGGAAGGAAGGAAGGAAGGAAGGAAGGAAGGAAGGAAGGAAAGAAGGAAGGAAGGAAGGAAGAAAGGAAGGAAGGGAGGGAGAAAGGAATGAAAGGAGGGAGGAAGAGAGGGAGGGAGGGAGGCAGGGATGGAGGGAGGAAGGAAGGAAGGAAGGGAGGAAGGAAGAGAGGGAAGAAGGAAGGAAGAAAGGGAGGGAGGGAAGAAGGAAGGGAGGGAAGTAAGTAAAGAGGAAGGAAGGAATCAAGCAAAGGAGGGAGGAAATAAGCTTTTATTAAGCACTTACTATGTGTCAAGTACTAGTGTCAATCCACTATGTGGATAAGCACTTAAAAAATATTATCTTATTTGATCAGGAATGTGACTTTTGGAAAGTATACAAGAAGTATGATTTTCTATAGAATGATCTGACCAGTTTGAGGGAGAGGATTTTATGTCTTTTCTTACAAACACCTCAGAATAAAGGCCTCCCAGATGACATTTTCCCACTTTTAAGAACTAATTTTGGAAGTATCAGTTGTTCAGTCATTTTTCAGTCAAGTCCAATTGTTTTTGACCTCATTTGGGGTTTTCTTGGCAAAGATACTGGAATGGTGCTTTGTCATTTCCTTCTCCATATTGTTTTATAAATGAAGAAATTGAAGCAAACAAGGTTAAGAAATTTATCCCAGGTGACAGTTAGTATCTGAGGCCAGATTTGAACTCGGTCACAATGAAATGATGCTTCCAGTGATCATACATTCTAATTCTTTCCAATTTTAGTCAATACCTATTTATTATACACCTAGAATATTTCAAGTATAGTGCTAAATTTCAGAGATATAAAGGCAAAATGGTGAAAATAATATATATCTTTAATGATTTTATATTTTCTTAAGAGAGGAAAAGGAATACATGTAAAAATATGTGTCTACATGATAATAAGATTAAAAGGAGAGAGTACTGATAAGTACAGAATACTGATAAGTACAGCTTTCAGCTGAAAACAAACCTAAGGAGTATGAGTGTCCAATACATTTTGAGAGAGTGCATTCCAGATTTGATGGACAACAGATCCCTGATACAAACTTTAGGAGAATGTTATCAGAGATACTAAATATTCATATAATTACACTTTTTAGACTTGGCATGGGATTTTTAATTTCATATAGCCTAACCCAGGGGTCCTCAAACTTTTTAAACAGGGGGCCAGTTCACTGTCCCTCAGACTGCTGAAGGGCTGGACTATAGTAAAAACAAAAATTTTGTTTTGTGGGTCTTTAAATAAAGAAACTTCATATCCCTGGGTGAGGGGGATAAACGTCCTCAGCTACTGCATCTGGCCATGGGCCATAGTTTGAGGACCCCTGGACTCTAACTCCTTATATTATAAATGTGAAAACTGGGTCCAAGAGGAATTAAGATTTAATACAATAAGCATTTACTAAGTACCCAATATGTGTCAAGCAATGGTTGTTGTCCTTCGTTTTTGAAGAGTACCAAAATGATATCACTGTTAGAATCATATTAGTGTACTGACTGTAGCTGATTAGACCAATAGGAGTTCAGAATGCTCTGTCACAGGTTGTATTCAAATAGTCCATTTGAATATTTGGGGTAACTGTGCTAAGTACTATACAATACAATTAATTTTTTTTAAAAAAAGATAATTACTGCCCTCAAGGAGTTTACCATCTAATCATGGGAGACAACACACAAGGGGAAGCAGGAAAGGAAAGGAGGAAATGGACATCTTGTTTCACAGAGTTGAAGCATCATAGCATATATAGAGTAGCCTAAACCCAAAAGTCCAGCTCCTATCCTGAATAAAAGGAGGTATTTGGAAGAGTTTGGCACTCCCAAACTCCCAGCTTTATTCATAAAGATTGTTTGTGCTTCCTTCTCAAAAAGGACCTCCAATCCTCCAATCATAGGGGAGAGGAAACTGAGAGAAAGTGATGCCAATCAAGGCTTGAGTTAGCACTTTAGTGATAAATTTAAAGATAAGGAAGTTAACTTTGGAGGAGCCTCTTTTCCTTTGGAATTGAAACCAAGGCAGAGTAGCAGATGCAGAATGGAAAAAATCCTAGCCTACAGATAAGAAGTAGCAGAACTTGGATTCAAATCCAGATTCTTTGATGCCAAATCCAATATTCAATGCATTATATCATAATTCTTTTTTCTATTTGCTCCTTCAAGTAAGCAGTCCAGACTGCTTATTTTATTGATGAAGATTGTTGTTGTTGTTTGTCCTTCTCAGAGAGGACCATGACATCAGGGAGGTAATGTCATAACATACAAGTAAATTAAATTTAAGTGAAAGAAAGCTGTACAAGGTCACCTGTTTCACTTTTCCTTCCAAAGTCATCTGGGTTCAGTGGCAAGATATATATCGGGACAATTGAAGATGGCCCTGAACGTAATATTAGGGAGACTGGACTTTTTAAGCTAAGGTTTTCAACAAAACTCAGTTAGACCAAAGCTGAATCCATTCAGTGATTAAGACTAAGTAGCAATTGAGGCAAAGAATTTCCTTTTTCACCTAATCAAAAAATAAATAAATAAGTGAATGAATAGCTAAATAAATAAATGGATGGATGGATGAATAAACAAACAATTAAATGAATGAATGAATGTGGGAGGGGAACACCCTCAGGTTTTCTGACCAACACAGAAATGATAGCTATTTACATTAAATCTGAGTCTATCAGGACCCAAACAATGACCAAATGGAGTTTGTCTTGGGACCTATGGATGGCCAATCAAGAGAGAGATTAGTTTTGATTCAAGTCATGCTCCTTAAGGAAAAAAGTTTAGCCAATAAACCCTATGGTATTTTGGAAAGGTTCAGAGATTTAAAAGAAAAGGAAAATAATGCTTTTAAGAGCATCTGTAGGTAAGGCTATGATAACATATGTGAACAGAGGGAGGGAAAGAAGGAGGAAGAGATGGAGGAAGGGGGGAAGGAAGGAAGGAAGGAAGGAAGGGAGGAAGGAAGGCAGGCAGGCAGGGAGGGATTTTTCAACTGACCAATTCCAGTTTGTGGGCCAGCTTTATTCATAAAGTTTGTTTGTCCTTCCTTCTCAAAAAGGACCACAACATCACAAAGATGATGCCATGATATGTAAATGAAATGAATCTGAGTGAGGGAGAGTGATGCAAGGTCACCTGCCTCATTTTCCCATCCAGATCCATCTGAGTGCAGTGGCAAGATATAAATCAGGATGGCTAGATATGGTCTTCTATAGTTGAAGAAATTGAAAACTAAAGAGGTGAGCTGATTGGTCAAGGTTGCAGAAGTAGTCAAATAGATTTCAAGTCAGGTTCCAAACCTATACTTCCTCAGTCTCTAAATACAGTATTCTTTCCCCTAGACTTCCCAGATGACATTTTCTTTGAAGGCATATCTGATTTTATGAAATCATTCTGTATAAAATCCAGTGAATAAAGAGGAGGGTCAATCTGCAGAATCATTTTTGAGATTAAAAATGTTATGCCATAGTTCTCTTTTATTGTCCTGACTCAGTTTCCCTAATTATCCTGACTCAGTCCTGCCTCGGTTTCCCTGCTTCTCAGTTCTACAAAACCTCCCCTCCCTCTTTATCAGAATACTTGATAAGGATAAAAGATCTTATGTTTTAGAATATCAGAAAGCCTCTCCCCATCCCAAGCTATTGGAATGTTAGATACTGTCTTATCAAGATGCCTCTCCTCATTTCCGGTGCCTCCCCCTGATTATGTCATCCCCCTCTCTGGAAGCTCATCCCACCTATCAGAATCCTGTTCCCACTCTCAGTACCCTGACTCCACCCCTGCCTCAGTCTACCCTCTGCGTCTGAGCCACATGTGTGTATATATGTCATTGAGAACACTGATTATTTGCTGGATTCTTGGAGACAATAGTCTCATTCAGCCCTGGGACCAAACACGGATCCATTTGATCCCAGTATATGTCTCCATTTAATGAATTATTAAATACTCTCTAATCTCTATCTTGCTCAATTTCTCCAGCATTACAAAAAAGAAATTGTTGTTCAATTGTGTCTGACTGTGATACTGCTTGGGGGTTAGAGTTGGTTTTTGTTTTTTTGTTTTGCAAAGAGACTGCCATTTCCTTCTCCAGCTCATTTTATAGGTGAGCAAGTGAGGCAAAAGGGACACAGAGTTTGTAATATATATATATATATATATATATATATATATATATATATACATATATGCATATTTGTAATATGTACATATATGTATATCTATATTATTATATAATAAAATATAATTATATCCTTATGCTTACACTTCAAATGCATAATTTTGAGCTAGCTATCTCTTCCTAAATTCTTATTCTGAAGCCATCTAGATATCAAACATGCCAAATGTTTTTCCCACACCCATTCCATTCAGCAAAAACTCTTAGAGGAAGCAGTGTTTAAGGCTAGTTTATTGAATTTTTGGTTCTTACTGATTTGTGTCACAACCTCAACAGTATTTTGATGCAACATGAATAAAAATGTTCTTAAACATTCAACTACAGAAACATGAATGGCGTCACTCACTGTCACTTAAGAAACCATCAAGAGAAGGGAATAAATCACACATCCTGGTAAGTACCTCAGTAACTGGTAAAAAGGCAGCTTGAAGGAAAAAAAAAAAAAAAAACAAGAAGAAAATGGAAAATCTGTGCTCTCTGGGCCAACTAGTGCACATTATCATGCAAAAAAAATTTGGTTGTGAAAGCACATAAGCTTATCTATGACTCAATCACAATCAGAGATCATTTCAAAAAGTTCAGCAATGACACAAAACCTGAAAGAGCTGGATTATAGTAGCATTATTGTGAAACTAATCCAAATGTTTATATTCTGTCCTCTCTCCAAAATAATATTGATTTGGGTTGCAAATCTGAAGCCTAAAGGCCTGATTGTCTGTTAAATTACATTTTAACCAATTGAGGAACTATTTGCATGCATAAAAGTAAGCTCATGATATAAAAAGTATGAATGTAATATGAGGTTTAATTTTTTAAAATATATCAGAAATTATGCAAATGAATAAGTTTCACTAGATCATCTATTTACATGTGGAAGTGACCTTGGATATCATCAAGTCCAGATTTTGTAAATAAAGAAACTTATTCAAAGTCAAACCAATAGTAGAGAGCAGAACCAGTTCTCTACCTATAGATAGTGTATTTTTTCAAGTAGTTACACTGAGAGGAAAAACACATTTTTCAGTAATGTTGTCACTGGCAAAGGAATAAGCTTATACTAAGCACCCAAAAGGAGCTGGAGAAGGGAAGTGAAAATCATTCCAGTATCTTTGCCAAGAAAATTCCCAATAGATTCTTGGTGGATCAGACATAACAGCAACAAGCCCCTACTATATATACTGTGATTAAGTTCTTTACAAATGTTATTTCATATGGTCCTCATAAAACTTGGGGAGGCAAATCATTCCCATTTTACAGTTAGGGAAACTGAGACAACAGTTAAGTAACTTCCCAAGGTACTAATAATTGTCTGAGTTTGTATATGATCTTGGGTCTCCCTGATTCCAACATAAGCACTCTATGTACTGCAACACTTTGCTGCCTCTTTGCTCAAATGTTATCTTGATTCTTCATTGATAACTGACTTCAGATCAGATTTACAAATGATCAAAAAAAAAAACTTTCCTGAGCCTTATATTCCTCATCTGTAAAATAAACGAGGGAATTATAATATATGGCTACTGAGCTCCCTCCAGCTTTAAAACTATGTATGGTTTGCTATTGTATGTTAGGAAGGAAATTTATCAGGATGCACTTGATCAGTTTATTTGTATCTAGCCCAGCTAATGAAATCACAGAAGATAATAAACAGGTAATGCTGATGAGGTTTGAAGGTCTTGAATAAAAAGAAGAAAAGTGTTTTAGTCTTTGGAGCCTTTTACAAGATGAAGTTCTTTCCATTAATCTTGATGGAATTAGAATTATTCACACATGCAAATATTGAATATCCCTTGGGTGGGTAGCCTTTATAGTGGAACTCTGTCAGGTTTGGAGAAAAAGTAGAAGATTATTTTAAGGAGCATGAGCTCTAGCAGTCTAGAACAGAGTCAACAATGGTAGAAAAACTCAGTTCTTTAAAAGGAACCAATCCTTGCTACTTGGGAAAAAGGAGATGGAGTACTGAATATTCTTTCCTCTCCAAGTCCTTACTCTACTGACAAAGGTTTCTTAAGGCAGAACTACTTGCCTAATACTTAGCAGAAATTAGACCCAGAGAACTCATTGGATTTTACCTAAAGGAAACTAAAAGGAAATAGAAGACAAAAAGCATCAGGATATTATAACCTTAGAAGCCTGAATCATCTTTGTCACACACATTTTACAGGGGTCCTCAAAATACGGCCCCCAGGCCAGATGCAGCAGCTGAGGACATTTATCCCCCTCACTCAGGGCTATGAAGTTTCTTTATTTAAAGGCCCACAAAACAAAATTTTTGTCCAGCCCTCCAACAGTCTGAGAGACAGTGAACTGGCCCCCTATTTAAAAAGTTTGAGGACCCCTACATTAGAAGGTTGAAAGCTACAGTTTAAGGAAGGAAGTTTCACGAAGTACTCAGAACATGAGGTAACCCAACCTGTGAGTGAGAGTTGGAAGCTAGCCAGAGAAATTGTTTCATTATCATCATATGAAAATTATTTCCATGACTTGATGTCCATATACCATGTATTTACAGAAGTAGGAAGGCACCTTGAAGGACTAGAATTATCTTTCTCACACTTTACTCCAACTAACCTTTGACCATTTTAAAGAATTAAATTCATTTTTCAAGGACAAAGATTTGTCTTCATTGACAATACACCAAAAAAAAAAAAAAAAAAAAAAAAATGGACCACTTGTTTTTAAGGCAGCTCCAAAAAAGAATAGGGAGAATATTTTGAATAACTTGTCGGACTTTCTAAAGTGATACTTGGTTTGTGTGTGTGTGTGTTTGTTCATTTTGTTTAGGCAATTGGGGGGTTAAGTGACTTGCCCAGAGTCATACAACTAGGAAGTATTAAGTGTCTAAGGCAGAATTTGAACTCAGTTCCTTCTGACTTCAGGGCTGGTGCTATATCCACTATGCCATGTAGCTGCCCCTGAAATGATTCTTGTAAAGAGCACATTTGGGCATATAAACTCCTTAATAGGAGTCTAATTCTGATATCTTTATATATCACATTTCAACATTCTTTGTCCCTGGACCTCCTTCTCTCTCTAATTGGAGGTAAAGACTTTCTTCCCAGAACCTTCATTTAAGAAAGGAGTTCAGGTCAGCTATCACTTAATTCTTATCCAGATGCACTATGAAAAAAAAATTATCATGTCCTAGGAGGCTTTTCATCCTGCAATATCACTTCATTTTTGAACTTCATACCTAATTCATATCCTCTGACCTCAGGAGCCATTCTTCCTTCTAATTGTAGAGCAGAGATGTCTCTTCTCAGAAAATTTTAGGAGGAAGTTCAAGATGTCCAACTCATCTAGGGACATAATCAGAATGTTTCTATCATATCCTCATGCTAGGTACCTTCTTCACCTACTGGTGATTTTCTGCTTCCTTTTGAGCCCGTTGAGGGCAGGGATTATCTATTATTATTTATTTATTTATTTATTTATTTTTGCTGAGGCAATTGAGATTAAGTTACTTGCCCAAGGTCACACAGGTAGGGAGTAATAAGTGTCTGAAGCCAGATTTGAACTCAGGTCCTTCTGATTTCAGGGCTAGTGCTCTATCCATTTCACCATCTAGCTTCCTCTGTTATCTTTATTTACATCTTCGGTGCTTTGCACAGTGCCTGGCAGAAAAATCTGAGAGTTATCCAAGAGTCAAACTGTGTCTGCCAACAAATTCAAAATTGAGTCCTTCCAACCACAATCTAATCTAAAGGCACTGTGAAATGAGTTAGGAAATGATAGGGTCAAGGAAGCAAAGGGGACCAAGGTGCAACCCAGCTAAGAATGCAAAGATACATTAATAGGTTGATCACTAGAGGCAATAGCAAACCATAAAACAAAAGTATTCTGTTTACTTCAAAAAAAAAAAAAAGCTAATCACTTCTCATGTCTTATTTTTACATCATATTCTCTTTCTCCCTACTCTTTCTCTCTGTTCTTCCCTTCCCCCCCCAATATTCTTTCCTCCTCCCTCCCTGTCTCCTTAGTGTCTCTCCCTCCCTCTCTCCTTTCCTCTCTTTTAGTCTCTCTGTATGTCTCTCTCCTACCTCTGTGTCTATCTGTCTATCTGTCTCTATGTCTCTCTTTTTCTGCTTCTGCCTTTATCTCTGTCTATCTGCCTGTCTCTTTCTGTGTGTCTCTCTCTCTTTCACACACACACACACACACACGCACACATACACACACACAAACAGAGAGAGAGAGAGAGAGAGAGAGAGAGAGAGAGAGAGAGAACACAAATGGAAGCAAAGCTGAAAGTACTGCAAATACTGCACATATTCTTGATGTTCTTTCTGTTGTCATACATAGAGAAGCTCTGATCGACTCTAGGTTGAGCATAAGTGGAAGAATAGCAAGCCACAAAGGGACATAGTTCAGGCAAATACCAAAAACAAACAAACAACAAAAACCCATAACGATTGAGGTAAAAAGTAAATGAGGTAATAATAAAAATGACTTAGAAAAATGATGAGAATGAGATTCAAGAGAGAACTGGGAACAAATTCTCACTTTGGAACTTCTTGTTTATGTGACTTTGTTTCTTCATCCATAAAATAGGAATAATAAAATTTTTACTACTAACTCACAAA
The DNA here is from genome assembly GCF_902635505.1 of Sarcophilus harrisii. Lineage (NCBI taxonomy): Eukaryota > Metazoa > Chordata > Mammalia > Dasyuromorphia > Dasyuridae > Sarcophilus > Sarcophilus harrisii. The sequence continues at coordinate 388,587,956 of NC_045427.1, read as the reverse complement.
GCTGTTGTGAGGAAACCATTTTGTAAAAATCTGAAAGCACAACAAAAATATGAGCTACTTTACTATTCTTAGTAGTCTTCAATACTCCAGAAATCAATTTCTTCTGTCAATTTCTTCCAAATCCTCAATACCAAGAGGCCCTCAAAATGCCACCCTCCACTCCAGAGGCTTCTGCACCCCCACTCTGCCACAAAAATAATTTTTGTCCAAAAAATTGTCTTAGTCTCAGAAGCCATCTTCTCATCTAGCATTAATCTAGTGTAATAGTGCACACCTTCAGGTGTACATCTGCATTTTAATAACAGCTTTCAATGCTGTTTCAATCACATAATGCAGTAAAAGCATCAGTAACTCTCTCTGGACATTAGTTTCTTCATCTGAAAAATCAAAGAGATGGACTAAAGGATTTCTATGGTCCTTTATAGATAAAAATTTATTTTCTTCTGCAGATAATTTTGTTCTAAAATTTCTTTAAAAAAAGAGAAAAGGTGGTAAATGCAATGCTTCATCAATTAACTTGTGTAGTACTTGAGGTTTACAAAGCACCTCATACATCACTTACTTTTCTTTTGATAAGAATCAGTAAGGCAGATGCTCTATCTTATCTCATAGATAACAAAACTGAGTGAGATTATGTGACTTACTTTGAGTCCCAAAGATGATATTTGATTTAAGATTTAAACTAAGATCTTCTAGCTTCCAAGTCCAGCAGTATGTAAGCTATGTCACCTAGTCGCTTCATGTGAAACACTTTTATTTTATGATCTTACTCCAATATACTAAAATTCTCTGCTTGTGACATATACTGTTGCATGTGAGGGAACTAAAGTTTCTGAAGCCCACATGAGAGTAGCAGAAGTTTTAACAAGTCCTAATAAGTTGCAAAGATATTGAGTATAGGCTAGAAATGGGCTATACATTTGCATGAGGCCAAGTCTATCTAAGTTCAGAGAGGCCTATTGTCTAAAGTTGAAAACTCAGGGATAAATTTGGGTGGGAACTCATGAAAGCATCATTGAAGAAGATATCCGATTGATGAAATTTCAGATTACTTAGACTTGAAGAAAGGTATAACTAACAATTTTGTTGCATTTCATATTCTTTGGGAAATATTCATGTAGAAGAGGATGTAAAGATCATATCTCTAATTTTTTTCTAATGGAAATATAACTTAAAAGAAACATTAAACAACTATTTTAAATAGGCATATCTACCAAGCAAGGTTGAATCAAACCAAAGAAAGAACAACTATAAAGTTTATATGCAATTGGTGTTGATGTCATTGTATCCTATCAACAGTTTTTTTTAAGTGCTTTTTTTCCCACTTCTGTGCTTGTCAGTCATCTTTTAAAACTACACTCTCCTCTCTGTACATCTTTTAAAAATGCAACTCCCTGGGTCCCTTCTCTTAATAGAAACTATCTTTAAAAATTGCCGTTCCTGAAAAACAGTATTAAAGTCCGTGTAAACCCACAGAGAACTCTCCCTGGACCTTATCTTCAGCCGAATGTATTGTCAGAAAGCAGAAAATGTAGTTTGTCTCGCATTATCTGTAATAAGATAGACAGTCCTTCATTTTAACAAGGTGCCACTGCCAATATGAGACCTGCTGGGTGAGAAGCCAATGCAATGATTTCTTTATTTATACAAGTGGAATGAAACCCAGAGAGACTGGAGGCAATTGATGATGCTGTCCACCAGCTGGCACACATTGGGTATTCATGCAGCACCTTGGTGAAAATTATAGCCCTAGATAAGGTCCTGTGTGCAATGCACCAGGGCACACACCAATCTACTTGCTCAGAACTGGCAACAATTAGTTATGGAAACTGTGCTAAGAGTCACACATTTTACAAAATGAATTGGTTTTAGCTTTTTCATCGAGAAGGGGGAAATTCAGTAAGGTAGTATCACCTAGGACTAGAACTAGCAATGTAATGAATTATGTGAGGCAAAATCTTTTTTCTGTTGTTTATTTTTTTAAATTATTATTATTAAAGATTTTCCCCCACACTGAGATGTTATATAATTTATAGTGGTCTATGTTAAGGGTGGGACTCGAACCCAAACCTCCTTGACTTCACTGCTAGCCTTTATCTCTTATAGTGTACAACCTAGGGGTAACTAGCTGGGGAAATGGATAAAGTTCTTGGCCTGGAGTAGGAAAATATGAGTTCAAATTCAGCCTCAGACATTTACTAGCTATGTGATACTGGGCAAGACACTTAATCCTGCTTGCTTCCTTTTCCGCATCTGGAAGATGATCTGGAAAAGGAAATGGCAAAGCACTCCAGTATCTCTGCCAAGAAAATCCCAAATGGGGTTATGCTGAGTCAGACACAAAGGAAGAACAACAAAATATCTGCTGGGGTTTTGGAGAGGGTGTAGAAGACATTTACAATTAATTTTAATTCTTGATATAAGGCAGCTTTACTAAAGTTTTTTTTTGTTTGTTTTGTTTTGTCTTTTAGAAGCCAAGAATCTTTTCCTTAGGTGTAGAGATTTGGGGCAATAGGTGTAAAGGCTTACTTTTGATGACTCTTCAAATTAAGATACAAGTCCTTTAAAATGGAGAAGCTGTCTGTTTTAGAGGAAAGTCTAGATAGAAAGGGGTTTTAATCTTACCTCTAATGTCAATTTCCTCATCTGTAAAAGGACAATAATAATGCTCACAGCACCTAACTCACAGGGATATTGTGAAAATCAAATGAGATCATGTATACAAAGTATTTTGCAAGCCTTAAGGTGTTATATAAATGTCATCTGTGATTAAATCCAAAGACTGATTTTCCTATATTTTTGTCATAGCACCTAGCAATCAGAAAAAGCAGGGGTCCTCAAATTTTTAAAATAGGGGGCCAGTTCACTGTCCCTCAGATTGTTGGAGGGCTGGACTACAGTAAAAACAAAAACTTTGTTTTGTGAACTTTTAAATAAAGAAACTTCATATCCCTGGGGGAGGGGGATACTCATCCTCAGCTACTGTATCTGGCCCACAGGCCATAGTTTGAGGACCCCTGGGAGGATCTTAGAGCCTGAAAAAACCTTAAGCTTCTGACATAGAGTGGAGGCTATTCCTACAGCCTAAAACAGATCATAGCTGTGTATTTACCCATCTTCCCTTCCTATCCTCTACAAGCTATCAAAACAGGAGAGCAGAAAAAGAACAATGTGCACATTGACAGTGGTTCTTCCTCCTCTGTATGCCACAAATGCCAAGAGATCTTCTCAGCCACCAACTGCCCAATTCCTGACTTGTCAATTTCTCTCCTTCCATGCCACATTTAGCGTCCTACTCAATTGTCCTGTACCTCTGAGTAGATTCCCAGAACTTATGCCATGCCCCTTAAAATGCTCTTCTAGAGTAATAAAGGGTAATGAAGTACTAAAACACTGGGTAATGGAATATTATAGTTTGTTTCAATATGGAATGCAGGTTTATTTTAATAAAGTGATCTTAGTCTAGAGTACAGAATGATTCTGAAGATAACTGCCTCTTTGTTAAATGTAGCACCTGATACAAGGATGACAAGATTGTAGAAAACAGAAAATAAGAAGCAATTAGTAAAAATATGTATACCTTTAGAGGAGGTATCTGAGGGCCAGAGAAAAGAAAGAATTTAAAGGCAACATGATTACACAAAGAATGCTTAATTGAAAATCTAGAAAATCTGGATCCAAATCCTACCTATAATAATTACCAGTCATAAACTCAAAGAGGAGTTACTTAACATGTTTTGAATCTCAATTTCCCTATGTGAAAAATGGAGATGTCTGTAATAACCCATCTCACTGGGGTGTCTTGACACTCAAATGAGATAATGTGTCTAAAGGCTTTGCCAACTTTAAGTAATAGATTAATGTCAATTATTATTGCCCAAGGTCATGCAGTTAATGGTCAAGTTGCCATATCATGTTTGTTTTAAGTTGAATTTCCCAAATCAGGGAAAAGGATGGCAAGAAAGAAGGGCAAAAACTGGAAGCAGTTGTTGAAGAGCAATCTCCTGACAAATAAAAATGATATATTAGCAAGAGATGTCTTGTTAAAGCCTGTTAGCAGGTTTACTTCTCTGGTGGACTCTTGAGGTTCATGTTCCCCCAGGTCTTGCCAACAATTCTCAATTGCAGTCACAAAAAAAGGGAGGTCAGCCTAATAGATTCTATCTTGTCTCTGGTAGTGAGAGACTATCATCACCAGGGCTTCCTTGCCTTTAAATTTTCCCTCTTTAAACATACCTAAGATTAACGGGTACTGACTGATTAAGAAACCATTAAGCATATTAATATAATCATATAATATTATGCCATAAGAAATTACAAATACAAAGCACTGAGAGAATCATGGGAAGACTTACAGTAACTGATACAAAATTCAGTGAGCAAAACCAGAAGAACACTTTGTCCAGTTCCACAGTAATGTAAAGGAAAAGATTCAAAGACTTCAAAACTATTCACCAAAGCATCATAATCTATGGTTACTTGAGAGAGTTGGAGTCAGAAGTTTCTCCTATCTCTCAGCAGAAAGGCAGTGATTTAAGGTGCAGAGTAAGTCATACATTTTCAAATATATCTATTTTTTTTTTTGCTTAACTACTATTCATTAGAAGAAAGTGTTTTATCTAGGTGAGAAGAGTGGTTATTAGGAACTGACAGTGATGGGAAAAAGAAAAAAAAGCATCAATAAAACATATCCAAAAAATTCCCTGAGATCGCTTATGACTCTATCATTGATTTTATTCTATATGTGAAAATCCAAAGGTGGGGGAAGAGGAGAGGGCATCGGTTTTCAATCTAACAACCTAATACCTTAATTATGATTTAACACTTTATTAAAGCTTAAGTGATCAGCTTAAAGTAGGAAAGAAGGTATAAAATATACCAAGAGGTAATAAAAGGACACTGATGGTGAAGGTGTAAGAGCATCAAAGGCAAATTGTACATTCTTACCAAGGACCAAATTAGACTCCAAATCTAAATAGCCGTATGATCTACCTTTGACATTTGCGCAACAAGTAGCCAACCCTTAATGATACATAGTATGATAACGTGGAAAGAGCATGCTATGTGATTTTCTACAAGTCATTTCTTATTTCAGGACCTTGTTTTCCTCACTATAATATGATCACAAAGGGCTACTAGGTTAACTTCTAATGTCCTTTCTGGTTTTAACCTTCCATGATTCTAAACCAAAATGTAGATCACAGATAAAACTTGATCAGAAGTTAATATCACTAGCAATGAACAACATTAAGTCAAGTTTTGAGTCAACAAAAGTTAGATAAAATAGAAGAGGATCATTGTAAGACTTAGAACTGGGGACTGACAAAATGAAATCAATGTTTGAATCATATAAGTCTCCCAAGAGGTACCTGGGATGGTTTGGAAGGAAGAAAACTAGAAATCAAGAGGTTAAGTACCTAGAATAATATCTTATACAGATTATATTATTTTGCATCCTCCCAAGTGCCTAGCATAATGCTTTGTGTATTATTTTTCTTCCAGACCTATTCCCTATTGGGAATTCCTAGTTGAATAAACACTTTATCAAAGCAGAGCTAAGGTTCTTAGATATCATAAAGTCTAAGGGAGACCCTGAAGAAATCATTTAACACTGTTTGCTTTAGTTTCCTCTTCTTTAAAATATGCTGGGAAAGGAAATAGCAAATCACTCCAGTATTTTTGTCAAGAAACCCTCCAAAAAGATTCACAACTTGTTCATGAGTAAGACAACTAAATAACAATAAAATTGGCAAAGACCAATAACTGGATACATGTATGTAAAGATGTTCCTCAGAAGTTAGCTTATGTAAACCTGAAAAATACAAAGCATAAATTATTATTGTGAATCTTGATAACATGGGAACAGTGTATCCCATTCTGCTGAGTCTCACTTGCATTGTAGTAACTCCTTATCACAAAGGATTGGAATAAGAACATAAACCTTTTGGCTAGAGTACTGAAAATCCTTACTCAACCAAGGCAAATCTCTAAGTAGGTCAGGCCAAAGTGAGCACGTTAGACTTCCAGATGAATTTGTAGGTTTGTTACATCTTGGAAAGTTTTTCAACAACAGGATGATATATCATCTCTCTGTAGGTCAACTGATCACCACCTGCATATGTCTGGTATTCTATGTTCTAAGATCCCTTCCAGCTCTGACATTTTATAATCAAAACTCCCTTTGAGCTCCAACTATCTATATTTTAAAGTTTCTTCAAGCTCTGAGAGTCAAATCAATTCTACAAGAGTTTTTTGTTGTGTCTACTATGTTCCAGGTCCTTTGGCAAGTACCAAGGTTAAAAAGAAAAGCACAGATTGTCCCTGGCCTTGAGGAGTTCATCTTCTATTGAAAAAGATAACATTCAAACACTGTAGCTATCTATATAAGTAGATAAATAGATGGATAGATAGACAGGCAGAGAGAGAGAAAGGTGCATATATATATATATATATATATATATATATATTCATACATATATTTATATGATAAAGGGGAGATGATCTCAAAAGAAAAGCACTAAACTCAAGGGGAATTAGGCAAGTTTTTTTTAAAGGTAGGATTTTAGTTGAGACTGAAGAAAACAAGGGAATCCAGGGGATAAAAACCCAAAAGGAAAGAATTTCAAGCATAGAGGAAAGCCTGTAAAAATATACAGTGATACTTGGTATTCTAATATCCTTCTAGCTCTAACATTGTGTTCTGAGGCAATGGAAAAATTTAATGATTTGGGGCCAGAGGATCCTGATTCAAATTCCATCTTTCCTACTTACCACCTATGTGAAATTGGATAGGTCATGCAAAGTCTCTGGTATTCATGGGTTAGGACTAGAGGATTAGGACTAGGTTCATTCCAGCTCAAGATTTAAGATGCTCTGAACCTAGTAACTTTTCCAGATCTGTCATTCTCCTATATGTTCTAATGTCCTTTCCAGATCTAAAATTATGTCTTTTTTATGGAATCTTAAAGTATAAATTCCCAAATCAAGATGACATTCAAGCATCATTTTCCTATAACTTAGAGTAGACTCATTTCAAAGATTGTGCTTTGATGAAGCTAACTGAAAATAGCCTGTTATTGTCACATTTTCATTCACTATGAGAAAAAAAAATCCTGAAATATGCATACATCTCAGTATATTACTTGTTTTGAATGCAGGAGTCATATTTGGGGTCCCAGTTTCTTTGAGTTGAAGTATGTTGATTCAATGCTATTGCTTATGTGGCTTTTGGAATGAATTGTTTGTTGATATACTCAATCAGAGATGATACACAATTCTGACCCAATTCACTAGGACCTTAAAGGATTCATTCAACCTTTCAATGTTGACTTCATCATTTAATGGAATTAGCGCTTCTCTCCTTGGCCTACTTCACAAGGATACTGTGAGTGGTGAAAGACATATCTGTAAACTATTCTAAGCTTCTAGAAGATGGGCACTGTTTATGAAGCACCTCTCTTCATACACAAAGGTATCTGTTGCTGTGCAACAAGGAATACTATAAATGCCAGGTACAATAAGAGAGCATGAACAAAGGAGCAACAGAGAGTTATTTTTAATTTGATGTGATTGGGTTCCAATTCTATTATCTGTCTGTTTCTCCTGTTTATGTAATTTAAAAAATTACACTAGACAAGAAGCTTTTATAACAGCTGCAAAACAACTTATCCAGGGAGAAAATAAAAGTCAGATACATCCTTTGCTATAAAAGAATTGGGGAAAACCTGGATAATGATTGAAGGTTTTTTGATGTTCCCATGGTGACATCTTTAATGGAAATTCCCAATATGAGAAAACTCATGTTGTTATTGCTGTTGTTGTTACTATTACTACTACTACTATTATTATTACTTCATCTAAAGTCAAAAAGTAATGTTCCAAGCATCATGCGAAGCAGAGGAAGATATAAAGACATACTAAGATCCCCATGGAATCCAATGAGGATATAAAGAAAGGCCAAAAAAACTGTCCCTACTCTCAAGGAACTCAAAGTTTAATGAGGAAGTTTCTATTACTTAAAACAGTTATAATATACATACATAATTTACCTATGATCTCATTCTTGCTACTTTGACCAATGATGATCACAAGCTGCCCATATTTAAGGATAATAGAATCACAGAAATAGAGTTGGAAGGAATTCTGAGAACATCAAATCTAACCCTCTTATTTTATAGTTGAAAATACTCTGACCCAAGAAAGTTAAAATCTTTCTATCTATCTCAATATATGTATATTAAAAAATTCAGAACAAGAGGTTTGGCAATTGTTAATGCTGTAAAGTTACCCATGCATATAACCTGTAAATAAAAGGCTATTTAAAAAATTCAGATGCATATGTGCATCCATATATGTGACATATATGGATACATATACATGTATGAATTATATATAAATATAATTTATATATATGTATTATGGTACATAGACAAATATATATCCATACATCTATATATCCACGTATATGTGTGAATATACATATATGTGCATATATATTTATATCTATATCAAAAATCTATACCTATAGATCTCTAAATATAGAAATATATCTCCAAAGTCATGCTGATAGCAAATGAAAATTCTGGGACTTAAATTCATGCCTAATGATACCATGCACAGCTATACTCTAGCTCATATATATATATATATAATAGATATATATAAAGATATATATAATAGGTATATATATATCTTTATAATTTGTAAAATAGATTATAAAAGGTCATTTGACATTGTCAACGTCTTGTAAGCTAGGTAAGGCTAAGATTATTTCCATGAATTTCTATTTTCTATTTAATTATGTCTGGAATTCCAGGTAGCTATGTGGTATGATTGATAGAACATTGGTCTAGGACCAAGAAGTTCTGAATCCAAATCTGACTTCAGAATCTTACTAGCTGTGTGACCCTGACAAGTCATTTAACCTCTCTTTGCTTCAGTTTCCTCAGCTTGGAACATGGAGTTAATAACATGGAATTAATAACAACACCTACTTTGCAGGATTGTTGTGAGGAGCAAATGAGATAATATTATTAGCACAGTACCTGGTACATAACATTAAATTTTTAGTCCCTTCCCTTCCCCCTTCTCTCATTTGCATTTACAGATGTAAAAACTTGGTCTCTAGTGTTAAGTGACATGGTCAAGGTCATTCACAGAGCTGGTAAGCAATTGAATTAGGAATCAAACCCAGAACTTCAGGACTTCAAATCTAGGGGTTTTTCCATTATTCCACAGATGCCCCTTTATTGCAATATTGACATACAATGATGACAGAGTATGTTTTTCCCCCCCAAGTAAATGATTCTTAAGATAATTTGTTTTGTTATATAATGTTACACTTGAAAGGTCTGACAGTTTCATTAGTTTCTTAGCAGAAATCCTTGGACAGTCCAGATAATAAGGAATAAAATGAAGTGTTACATAGTAGATTGGTATAAGAAGGTCATTTACATGGTTTATGTGATCCATTTCATGTATAGTAAGTTGCTTATCTCATTTGTATAATAATGAATTTGTTTACTACCCAGGAGACAGACTGATTTTGTATTTCACACAGCCTACAATTTTAGAAAATTAAGTTAATAAAAATTTTTTCTGAGATACAGTAACATCTAATAGTGAATCACAAAGAAAACCTGCCAAGTTCATGGAAATGTAGAGACATTACCTCCTACCATGTTGGCTAATTCTCAGCTTTAACAGACAGAGGTTAATAACTATTCTAGTAAAGTGCAGTGATGGCCAGGGTAAAAACATAAGGTGTTCTTGTATTTACATTTACAAATAGGGGCTTTTATTGATCAGGTCCAGTTTTTAGTGGTGTAAGTAGAGCTATCCTCGACCAGAAAAAGGTCTCTAACAAAAAGACTATATCTAGGAATGTGAGAGCCTCTGCCAAAGAAATGTCATCTATGGAGACATTTTTAAAAATAATGACAAATACATTAATTATTGCAAAGCATTTCTGCAATTGGTGCTGATGTGGGATTCATTCTTATGGAATCAATAATCTTACAGGTAAAAAATTATAGAAGTTACAAAAGCTATATCATCTTCCTTGTATTAGGATAAAAAGAAAGACTACTATGAAATGAAGTTATTATTTTAAACCTACAAAGAAGGGAAAGTATATTTAATGCCACTTTTTTGTTACTGGTGCCATGCTAAATCACTGATAAAATACAATGCACTGTAATTATTTTCATAATTATTGTACAGCTCTCTGCAACTCCATTCAACCTCATGTCACCTCATTCCTCCTACTCATCTGTGCTGGGTGATAGAGAGTACATGAGATACCCATTTCCTTTCTTTTCTCCATTTCTGGCTATGTGCAATGATTCTGTCGCTCCAGTCCTCTCTTGCTTTGGCATATGTCAGAAAGGATAAGAGGTGTTTCCTCTTGGGCAGACTTACTCTTCACATGTAAATCCAGAAGTATCATAGACTATGACCTCCTCTCCTCCCCTTCCAGATAGTTATAAATACATAGTTAAAAAGTAAAAGTATATAGGATATTAAAGTCTTTAAATTTCTTACTCATATGGGTTTTGTATTTTTTAAGTCAGTTAACACAGTAGATGTATTTCTCACTGTGTGCAAAGGGCCTCTTACTAGGTGATAATGGGTAGAATAAAGGAGGAGGAAGAGAAGGAGGAGGAGAGGAAGAAGAGGAAGAGAAAGAGGAAGAGAATAAAGAAGGAGAAGAATGAGAAGAAGAAGAAAAAGAACAAGAACAACAAGAAGAAACATTCCAACTATTAAAGGTCTTGCTTGGAACAATAAGAACAATAAAATAACAAAATGTCATTTTAGGAAAGATACCTTAGAACTTCTCTAGTTCAACACTCTCTTTTTATGATTCAGGAAATTTAGATTCAGAGAGGAAAAATGTCTTATAAAGATACTATAACTGTCTGGTGAGGAAAATTCATGATAAAGCCATGAGGATAATTATATATACATACATACATACATACATATATATGTATGTATATATATATACATATATATATATATATATATATATATATATGTAAACAGGTGTGAGTCAGCATTCTTTAGTGGATAGTGGGCCAACCTTGGTTTCATAAAGACAAGGGTTCAGGTCCTGCCTCTTTACACATATTAAGTGACAACACACAAAGCATTTAATGTCTCAGTGCTCCCAGGTAGCTCTCTAAGACTCTAAATTACAGATCAGTTATTAATCTCTATGGAAGGAAAGAGCTTACAGATCTCTTGGTGCTTCCACACCAATTAAATCGAACTTATGAACAAAATGCAACCTAACAAATTGTTTCAGTGAGAAAGTATATATGTGTGTATGGTACGTATATACTAACACACATAAGTGTATATATATATATATATATATATATGTATAATTTTGAATATTGATAAGACAATTTACAAATATTGCCACAAGTGTGATAATTCTATTAGTAATAAAAGACTAGTTGTTATAATATATATTCACTATATCATGTAATTGTACTAGTAGTGATAAGGAGGTTTTTTTTAACTAGATACTCAAAATAGTTAAATTATGCCATTTATAAGAGATTTTTAAAGTTTTGTTGTTAGAAAATGTAAAATATCACTAGATACAAAAGTTTCAGATATATCTTTCAAAAAAATGAGTCTATACTAATGTATAGCCAATTTTGAATTACATACCAACTTTGTGACCAAGGTCTTTTGTACCTAGAACATAGCTAAGTATGTATAATATAGAGTAGAAACAAATGTACATGTTAGTATGTCACATACTGTTCTCCCAAGTACATAAAAGCTGGAAGTACTTGCTTCCCCTAAATTCTGTGTTATAATCCATAATTTTCAATACAAATAAATATAGTTATTACTGAGTAATGCACATATTTTCCTAAAACACCCTGTAGTCCAAACTATATACATAAATGCTAAGGGATATAGAGTAAAGAAATATCACAGTAGCAGTACAAAGAACCAAGGCAGAATTTGTTATTTTAACTTTCCAAAGAATATGCCATAGGAAACAAAAGCAACCATAAAACACAACCAGATCCTCATTCCCTGCAGTGTAATCAATCCTCTAGAATCAAGCTTCTTAAATTGTGGTTTGTGATTCCATATGGGATTTTGTAACTGAATGTGGGGATTGTGAAATTATAATTTATTATCAGTATATGTATGATTTGTATACCTATTTAATTATCCGGAGTCACATAAAACTTTCTTAGGTGAAAAAGAGTAGCAAATGGAAAAATTTTAAGAAGTCCTATTCCAGAACAGCATCTGTGATAGAGCACATATCCTTTCTCTTGGTAGAAAGATGGGGGCAGGGTATGCAAAGATATAGTCCATACACTGTCAGTTGCGGGTACATTTTCAATCTGTTTTGTTTATATTTTTCATTGTAACAAGGAAAAGTTCATCAAAGGCATATTTTGGGAAATAAATGTGCTCTTTAAAAAAGCACCAATAAAGCATTTTACAAAATATAGCATATGGGAAAAGATCTCCACCCAAAAGACTACCACAACAACCTCTATGATTAGGAGTAGGAGTTACTCATTGGGGATCCAACTAGAACAGGACAGTTGTACCACACAGTTCCTTCCCTTTCTCCCTCCCTCCATTTTTTCTTTCTTTTCTCCCTCCCTCCCTCCCTCCCTCTGTCACTCTTTCCCTCCCTTTCTTCCCTTCCTTTCATTCCTTCCTTCCTTCCTAGATTATTATTATTTTTTGGACTAGGTAAAAGAAGTTAATCTGTGCCTCGTCTCTTACCTAGTCTTAATCACTGAATGTGCTTTGCTTCAATAAAACTGACAGCAAGGAAAGATCTTTACTTAAAAAGGACAAAGTCTCCCACAGCATCCAGTGTCATAAAAAGAATGTTCCAGATTCTCCAGAGGAGAAAGTAAGCCTAGTAATTTTGCACAGCTTTCCCATGCTTAAACTCCAATTCACTTGCTTGTCATATTATAACCTACTTGATAGCATGGTCCCCTTAAAATATGCTATTTCCTGTTTAAAGATCTATTCAAGAAAAATGACCCTCTTCAAGAAAAAACCTTCTATTTCCACAATGTATTGTACATATTTTGCAACATAACAATCTTTTCTTAGAGATTGTTTTCTTAGAAAACTGTCATTTTAAGAAGATGGTAATATAGTGAGGAGTGCATTGATTTGGAATCAGAAGACTAAGCTACAGATTCCAACTCTGCTACTGACTAGCTATGGAAGTTTGAGTGTCTGAACATTAGTCTTCCTATCTATAAAATGGGAAAAAGTAACACCTACTTAAGGTTGCTAGGAGGAAAAAATAACATGGTACATGGGAAAGCACTTTCTATATTATAAAATGAATACAAATTATAAGAGGATTTATACACACCAAGTTCTTCCTACACAATTAAGTAAGGACATGCACATTTTTTGGCCTCAAAAAATACTTCTTTCTGGAATAACTTACTTAGGATCTGTCACATCTAGTAAAAATTATATTTGGAATATTCCAGCTGATGAATCTCTTTGGTCTTCCCTATGTTCTATCTTTCCTATAAAGAAATGAAGATGCAAAGGAATGACTAATGCCCTAACTTACTGTACATTCTGAGAACAATCCTCCCACATGGAATCTATTAATTTGCTAGTTCATATAAAAATATCATTGCTATTTACAGTATATCTGTAAATTCATTTTTGATACTGACTATAGCTAAATTGTATTTAATAAAGAAGACACTAATAATCATTAAACATGTTATAGATTTATTTTTGTAAGGCTTCGGTATTCTCCTTTCCAAAGTTAGTTGTAAAAATAAAAGTGCATTGCCTTCAATATAGAAGGCATTTAAAATAGTAGATTTGTCAAGTTGAATTGAATTGAATTTATTGAAGTAATTTTGCCTTTCTAAATTAGGAAATTGGTGGATTCTCTCAGAATCAATGTATGATTTGATAATACTTTGAAATAATTTATATTAAAAGCCAGTGATCACTAAGAGTCAGTGAGGGCTTCCCCTTAAATACTCATCTCAATTTAATCTAATTTCCCTTTTGAACTGGTCACTATACTGAAAGTAATGGAGAATGGTATGCCCTTGGTGTATCTGATTTCCAGCAAGGCATTTAACAATGTCTTTCTTGATACTATGGAAAAGATAGGAAAAAATGGTTTTCCCAAAAATGCATAAATGATTGAACCTACATGGTGGTCTGACAAGAACATGAAATTTGGATGAAGCTGTCTGGTTTCAACTAGCTCCCAGATCTTTTGCCTCTGACATTTATTAGCTATGTGACTGTGAGGAAGTTATTCATTAAGTTTTGATACTCATCCTGGAGTGGAGATACCTGAATTAGAAAGTAAATATGTCAATTTTCACCTAAGTCTCTTATATTTAGTTGGCCTCAGAAGCCCAAAACATATTCCCTTTCATCTAGCTATCCACCAAACACTAGGGTTTACTTGACTAGTCATCTTGACATCTTCCCTGTTACCAAAAGCACACCTACCCCCTATCTTTATCTCTCTTGCTTTTCATCTTTTGCTTAGGATCAATTTTATTATTTATAAAGTGAAGATAATAATACTTGTAACTGTAGGACTGTGAAGAAACAACATTGTAAATATCAAAGTACTATAGAAATGCTACTACCATTGCTGTGATATTTAACATTCTCCTTTATGTATGTGTTACTTTGCAGTTATAAAGCAGTTACTTACTGCATTATAAATTCCTCAAAGGCAAAATCCCCCTATACTTCTCCTCCTTGTTCAGCATCTCCATGGCACATAAGAATTGTTTATTATATCCTATTGATATGTATATTTAGTGATTAACTGACTGATTTTAAGTCATACTCATTTCCTTGGACAAAATAGAAATACACACACACACACACACACACACACACACAATGCAAAGCTGCCTTCCAATATAAAATTTCTCCTTTTCAAAAATATTATTCATTGGTCAGTAGTTGAGTCAATAGGAGCTAACTTTAACCCACATGTGGGAAAAAAAGATATTGTTCTTTGTGTTGTACATAGTAAATTTCATTTGTTTCACAGAAAATGAATTTCCCTCTACATTATGCTATTAAACAAGAGGATAGAACAAGAAATAGATTTCCCATGCATGCCTGAAACAGTAGCACCACTAATGACTCTGTGTAGAATGCAAGTACAGCTTCTCTGTGACTGAAATTGCAAAACAGTTTAGCTACTCAGGACCAATTTGCAATCAGAATATCAAGCCATATTATAAGAAAGTGTCAGTTCTTGTGCAGTCTTGATGAGATAAGATTGAATGCACAGGCCAGTTTATCATATTATCTTGGCTTCACTGGCTTAAAACAGGCAGACCAAATATATGAGGGGAAAGGGCTCCTTTCTGAATAAGTTTGCTATTAAAGAAGAGCTAAACAGAACTGCTGATCTTTTCTTTTATCCTAATAACAATAAATACAGTAATAGCCCAATAATTTTTTCCAAAATTATGTTTGAAGATATTGACTATATTTTTTATTATAATTTCTCTAATTATAATCATTCCATAATCATTTAGAAGATATTCTTCTTATTAAAATTTTGTCTAATTTAGTAGAAATATATTCAGGACATTTCAATCATTATATACCATCTCAGACATCAATGCTTTTTTTTTTGTCTTTTCTGTTTATAATAATAAATATTGTGAAGTTTAAAAATTGGAAAGTGTTAGTCTACAAGGTTCTAGTAGGCTTCAAAAATTGCTGTTGGAATGATTCATGAAGTATAAAAATACCTTCATCTATAAATATCTCTGGCCAAAGTACAGTGAGTTATTAAATTCCTTATTTGCCAATTTGTATGAGTGTTTGGAAATGGTAGGGGCTACTGGAAAATAGATGATAAAATGTAGTTCCCTCCTCTCAGTAGGGCTAGGGACAAGATGCTAACAGATGAAGAAGGTATCCCTCTTAGATAAACTCACTGTTTTGGTTCACATTGCTCAGCATTTTTTTTCTTCTTCTATATTTCCAGGGAGGGTTTAATGTATATTTGCAATTGAATATGATATAAAAAAGGTACCAATAAACATTTCATAATACTTTGTGCTACTCCCAAATTTAAATCTTTAGATACAAATAATGGTTAGTTTAGTCTACACAAATACAAGTTATTGCCCAGCATGTCTTCCTCAAATTATAGGCATGTCCACTATTACTGACTTAACTGGTAATTGATAACTACATAAAAACCAGTGAGCCAGGGGATAACTCTAATAAATTAATGATTCTCTACATGGATAACTTATAGCTCAAAACAGTGTCAGGCCCCTACTATGCTTAATAGAGGATTTATGGTAAAATACAGGTTAGACATATAAAATAAGAAAAAGTGAAAATTGTGCAAGTGGCATCTGTGAAAAGATTTCCTCTCACTAATGAGATCAAAAAGTATTCAGAGTATCAAAGTCCTACTAGAGGACTGCTAAAAACTTGAAGGAACCTTTGACATCATCCAGTCTAGTCCCCTTACATTGAACATGAAGATAATGAGGCCAAAAGTAATTATGACTAGCATATAATCACACAGGTAGTAAATAGCATATAAAAATAATTGATTACACTTATTATCTATAGGCAAAATATTCAGTTCCAACTGACATTTGGATGTTTCTTCCAGTGATGTAAATAACAAGTTTTCCATGCCTGCTATTTTATCCATATCTTCCCATAAATATTCCACAAGGGGCATATTCAGTGTTCTAGAAACCTTCCTCTATCTGTCTTGATATCATGAGAACACCAGAGGGGGTAAGCTGTCCACCCTCCTGTCATCTTGAATCCTCACCATTTGACCAGCTAACCTTTTACTTTGATCATACCTCTCCCTAAAATTCTGAATCTCTTCTTTCCCAGACTGATTCCTTTGTGAAGTCAAACTAGACCATCTTTGACCTCAATTCTGATCTGGCCTTTGAATTCTTACCTGTGCCTTAGACAAATTGAGACCTGGGAAAGATCTTAATTTAAAAAGATATCCCATTATATTCAGGGCCATTTCCAATTATCCTGACCTATGTCTTGCCACTGGACTCTGATGACTCTGGAGGAGAGAAGGAGGCTGATATCTTTGCACAGTTCTGCCTCACTTAAATCCAATTCACTTGCAAGTCAACACATCACCATCCTGATGTCATTGGTCCTCCTAAAGAAGGAAGGACAAACAATTATCCCCTCTTCCTGAATGCCTTTAAGATATTAATTTTTTTTAAAAAAAAGTTTGTATCACAATAATGACATAGAAAAATTAATGACATTTTTAAAAAATGAGTACATTAGTAAGAAGAATGAAGTTGAGGATAGGAAATTGAGGAAAGGAAATTCTCCCTCTCTCCTTAGCAGATACTATGCTTTTCATGATAAAACATATTTATTCAACAAACATTTCTTTTATGCCAGTAGGAGACAGGGCATGCAGAGCATAGGAAAAGGTATAAGAAATCTAAAAAGCTTACAGTCTATTTGGTTAGACAATATACAAATGTAAAAATATAACTAATTTATTTTTTTTAAACAAAGGTTTATGACAAATTCTAAGATAAGGATATGGAGTTTAAAGGACAGAGGAACAAGATGAGACTAGCTAATCCTTAAAAGAAAAACAAAGTTTGATTAAATAGGATGTCTTTGTAAATAACTATTATTACAATTGAAGAAACATAGATTTTACTGGGCTCAATACATCTTTGCCACATACATATGTGTACACACGTACAAAAAAGAATATACACAGTATATATAAATTCCTCTGAATGACTATTAAAGCTTTTCGCAACTTTCCCTCTCCTGCCTCTATATGATCCAAACAAATTGGCTATGCTCCTCTCATGTGAGACTCGATCATTTTACCCCTTTTCAATTTCTCATGCCTATAATTGCCCCCCTTCTTACCTAGATCTTCTGACTTCCCTGCCTACCTTCAAGACTCAGTTCAAATACCATTTCTGCAAAAACTCTTTTCCAATGACTTAATTCCACCCCCTACCTTGCTAGTGATTTCTCTCTAAGATGACCTCTAATTCATTAAAATGTGTGCGTTGACAGCAACAAGACTATATGATGATCAATTCTGATGGACATGGCTCTCTTCAAGAATGAGATGATTCAAAACAGTTTCAATTGTTCAGTGATGAAGAAAGCCTAATACACTCAGAGAGAGGACTGTGGAAACTGAGTGTGGACCACAACATAGCATTTTCACTCTTTCTGTTGATGTTTGCTTGCATTTTGTTTTCTTTCTCATTTTTTTCCTTTTTGACCCAATTTTTCTTGTACAGCAAGATTAACTGTATAAATATGTATACATATATAGAGTTTAACAAATATTTTAACATATTTAACATGTTTTGAACTACCTGCCATCTAGGGGAAGGGGTGGGAGGAAGAAGGGAAAAATTTGGAACAGAAAGTTTTGCAAGGATTAATGTTGAAAAATCACCCATACATATGTTTTGTAAATAAAAAGCTTTAATAGAGTTAAAAAAATAAATAAATAAAATGTGTGTGTGTACCCATGTGTGTGAAAGAGAGACAGAAACGGAGACAAACAGAGACATAAAGACAGAGAGAGACAAAAGACAGGACAATAGGGAACCAGAGACACAAAGAGAAACAGAGAGACAGAGAAAGAGAAAGACCCAGAGAGACATAGATGGGGAGAAAAAGACAAAGACAGAGATAGAGAAAGAGCCAAAGAAAAAGACAGAGACACAAAGAGAGACATAGACACAGAGAGAAAGACAGAGAGAAACAGAGAGAGAATACATAGGTAGATAAGTAGCATTTACATATCATTTAAAGGTTTGCATGTGTTATCTCATTAGATTCTCACAATAGCCTTAGGTAATAGGTACTACCATTCTTACTATTTTACAAATGAGGAAAGTAAAACTAAAGTAATTTCAATGGGGCCAGGGCAAAGGCAAGATGGCAGAGAGTAGACATGTCCTATCTGACCTCCTCCAATCTTCCATCAAATCAATAGCAGATTAAGCCCCTGAACTAGTTTTGGATTGATAGCACCCACAGATATTTGGATTTCAACAATTTTCCAGAAGAAGATATTTTGGAAGAACTTCAGAAAGGGGGAGAGGATGCTGGGCCCAGTCCATAGCACAATAAGCCTGGGGTAAGAAGCTGAGGCTGGGAGCCAGGGCAATGTGGTGGAATCTATAGCAAGGCTCTTAGGCTACTCTGTCCTAGTTATAAGTCAGTGGATCAGCAGATTAGCTGTAAATAAATACAAAAGGCTAATTATGAGCCCTTGAATCCCAGAATGCAGGACCTGGCCATGTCTACTCAGTACTAGAAGTCAGTTAGCAATACCAACCCCAGGACAAACTAGAGGAATTGCTACTCCTTTGCCTTAAGAGAAGACCTCAACCTTTTAAAAAAAAGTGAGCAAAAAAGCAAAAATCACTCTGACCATAGACAGCTTTTATGGAGAAAGAGAAGAACAGATCTCATACCCTGAGAATTCTAAATGTAAATCAGCTCCAGATGAAGTCCCAAAGGGTGATATGAGTTGGTCCCCATTTCACAAGGCTCTCTGGGAAGAATTCAAAAGGGATCTTAAAAGAGAGTTAGAAGAAAAATGGGGAAAGGAAATGAGATTTTTGCAAGAGGGTTTGGAAAAGGAAAAACAGAAATTATCTGGAGAAAACTTAAAAATAGATTTTAAACCAGTTATACATTTAGAGTCAAGCTAAAAAACTTGAGCAGAATCTATTATGCTTCAGCTAAGGTAAAATAAATAAAACATAGGAAGCAATCCTGATCTCAGATCAAGCAAAAACAAAAGTAGATCTAATTAAAAGAGATAAGGAAAGAAACTACATCTTACTTAAAGGAATTAGAAATAATGAAGTAATATCAATGCTAAACATGTATGCACCAAGTGGTATAGCATAAAAATTCCTAGAGAAGAATTTAAGAGAGCTGCAAAAAGAATAGACAGCAAAACTACATTAGTAAGGGAATCTCAACCTTGCTCTCTCAGAACTAGAACAAAAACTGAAAATCTATTAGGGCATAAAGACCTCAAAATCAAACACAGAAAAGCAGAAATATTTTTTCTCAGCTCATGATGCAATAAAAATTACATTCAATAAAAGGCCAGGGGAAAATAGACCAAAAAGTAATTGGAAATGAAACAATCTCATCCTAAAGAATGAGTGGGTGAAACAACAAATCATAGACATAATCAATATTTTCATCCAAGAGAATGACAACAATGAGAAAACATACCAAAATTTGTAGGATGCAGCCAAAGCAGTTATTAGGGGAAATTTTATATCTCTAGATGCTACTTGCATAAAACAGAGAAAGAGAAGATCAATGAATTGGGCTTACAACTAAAAAAGCTAAAAAAAAAAAAAGAGCAAATTAAAAACCCCCAATTAAATATAAATATGAAATTCTGAATATAAAAGGGGAGATTAATAAAATTGAAAGTAAGAAAACCATTGAATTAATGAATAAAACTAAGAGTTGCTTTTATGTAAAACCACAAAATAGATAAATCTTTAGTTAATTTGATTAGAAAAAGGAAAGAAGAAAATCAAATTGCTAGTCTCAAAAATGAAAAGGAAGAACTTTCCACCAATGAAGAAGAAATTAGTGCAATAATTAGGAGTTTTTTGTCCAATTACATGTCAATAAATTTGATAACCTAAATAAAATTGAGGGAAACCTACAAAAATATAGATTGCCCAGATTAACAGAAGAGGAAATAAATTACTTAAATAGTCCCATTATAGAAAAAGAAATAGAAATTATTAATCAATTCCGTAAGAAGAAATCTCCAGAGCCAGATGCATTTACATGTGAATTCTACTAACACTTAAAGAAAATTAATTTCAATACTATGCAAAAGCTCATTGAGTGAAATAAGCAGAACCAAGAGATCATTGTACATGGCAACAACAAAATTATATGATGATCAATTCTAATGGATGTAGCTCTTTTCAACAATGAGATGATTGAGGGTAGTTCCAATGATCTTATGATGAAGAAAGCCATCTACACCCAGAGAGAGGACTGTGGAAATGGAGTGTGGATCACAACATAGCATTTTCACTGTTGTTGTTTGCTTGAATTTTATTTTCTTTCTCATTTTTTTTTCCTTTTTGATTTGATTTTTCCTGTGCAACAAGATAATTGTATAAACATGTATGCATATATGATTTAATATAAATTTTGACCATGTTTAACATATATTGGATTACTTGCTATCTAGGGGAAAGGATGGAGGAGGGGGATTAGAACACAAAGTTTTGCAAGGGTTAATGTTGAAAAATTATCCATGCACATTTTTTAAAATAAAAAACTTTAATAAAAAAAGAACAGGAAAAAAAAAGAATTTAAGTTATAGTAGAGGGGGATTCCAAAGCAGGATCTGAATTCAGATCTTCGTGAATCTAAATCCAGTGTTCTTACTCACATGTATAAATATGTATACATATATTCATAAGCTACTAATGTAGAACTTTAATGAATGTACATACATATAAAGTTTCTTAAAAGCATATATTATATATATATGTGCATACATATACACATGTACATATAAATAATGATGGTGAGGATAATGATATAATTGAGACTGTTAAGGAAGTAGGTACTTAGGTTCAACATTTGAAGTTCATAGGATCTTAACTTTAGAGTTGGAATAAACTGCAAGTGGCCATCTAATTCAACGTCTTCGTTTCATAGAAGAGAAAACAGACTCAGAAAGTTAGACATATTTGCCTAAGGCCTCACAGGTGCTAAGTATCAAGGTGAAATTTCAACCCATGTCTTTTTCCTTGAGAATCTTTCTGCTATGTCATAGTTTCCAATTTCATGGATAGGGATGGGGAACTATAGACAAGAAAATAGACAAAATTATCTTTGTTCTTCAAAGGAAATTTTTACCTGTAAAATAAGATTATTTGATCAATTGAGATCTGGAAGTGGCCTTAAAATCATCTAGTCCTTTTTTTTTTTTTTTTTTTTTAAAGAAATATGACCACAAAGATGAATTAAAGGAGTCCATAGGAGAACAAGAATTTGAACCCAAATCCTCTAAGTTCAGTATTTTTTCTATGACATCAGGTGGCCTCCCTTATTAAATGCCTTCTTTTTACATCTCCAGATCTCATGATCTATATCTTGCAACTGGACCCAGATGACCACAGAGAGGAAAGGGAGGCTGGTGACTTTGCACAGTCCTCCCCTACTAAGTCCCCATTCACTCACATCTCATGGAATCACCTTTCTGATGTCATAGGGTCCTCTTTGAGAATGAAGGACAAACAACAATATGGACATTACCATTGCACTTGGAGGATTTCGGTTAAAATACAACTCAGAATTGTCCAATTGACATCACTTGAAATCAATATGTAAAATTCTCTTCCCCTTGCTTGGTTATTTCAATGGTATTAAAGACTACTTAAAAGCACTCTGGGAATTCAGAAGTATCCATTCTTATTCTCAAGCTTGCAAAATAGCATTCTAGATTTCTTATCTGTAGACAGTTGGCTAGAAACTGCCTGTACTACATTAGCAGGAAGCGAGGGAAGACAAGTCCATACCCTTCAAGGGTCTTGAAAGCTCCACCACAAGCATCCTGGGCTGTCAGTCAGCATCAGGTCACCCAGCAGGACATAAGCACCAGTTAAAACCATCAGTAGTTGGCTTGATGCTGAGTGACACTCAGCCAGCCAGGAACCCTGGTGGGAAAAAAGAAAGAAAGAAAAGTGGTCTTCTCCATTATATATTTATATATTGAAATCTATTTTCTGAAGCTCTATTTTTAGCCCTTTAAAATAAGTTATTAATACCTTTTGTTCTTAATATGACTTTTATTTCCAGAAATATCTCTTTTACCTCCCTTGCAACAAAGATGTAAAAAGAAATAGAGAGGAAAAAGTTTAGAAAAGCAACACATCTGATAACATATACAATTTTCCACACCCATAGTTCACCTGTGCAAAGGATGAAGAAAAGAATTTTTTTTTAAATCTCTTCCTTGGGCTCATCATAGGATATCATAGTTATAAAATATTCTATTTTATTTTGAATTTTCTTTCTAATTATGCTGTTAGAGTTGTGATTATTGTTTTCCTGGATTAGCTTATTTCACATTGTATCAATTCACTTAAACTTCTCATATTTCCTTGAATTCATTATGGTCATCATTTTTATGGCACAGTAATACTCTATTACATTCATCTACTATAACTTGTTTGGTCTTTCTTGAACTGATAGCCATCTCCCTATTTTCAGTTCTTTGCCACTACAAATAGTGTAAATATTCTCATAGATCGATACAGAGATATATTCAAAACAAGTCATTTATTAAGTGCCTATTATGTGCCAAGAACCATAATAAGTTCTGAGAATACGATAAAAGTAGTCCCTGATCTATATGTATATGTATATGTATATGTATTTGTATACATATACATGTGTATGTATATACATACATGTGTCATGTACATATATCTATATGATTTTTCTATCTGACCTTCTTGGGAAATCCATGGGATTTTTATCAGGTCTGTGTGCAAGAATTTTATAGTAGTTATATGTTATATAGTTGGACCCTGAGTAGAAGGTTGATTTAGAAGGCTCTACTCATGTTCAAGATAATTCATCATTTGAAGGCATAAATTCAATACTTTAAGGATATGTGATTACATGGTGGGGATTCCTTCTTTTCTAATGCAAAACACAACTTCCCTAAATCTTAGAATATCTGTGTGAGTTTCTAGATCAAAAAATAAAATTATCATCTGGAAATCAACATGATAATATGTCTCTTTGAACTTAGCTAGGCAATTGGCCTGCAACCCATTACTGTTTGTATTCAAGGTTTTTCCAGATAGGTAAGTGACAAGGACTTATAGATATTTGACATAATCCTTAGAATCACAAAAGTCACCTTTATACCAAGATGAAACAATCAGCACAAGACTCTTGTGAAGTATATATTTTATATCACTTTGGGGAAAAAAATTATACCAGGTATCTTTGTTCAGGGAGGGTCATTATATTTTTTCCCCTAGGGATTGTGGTTAAAGAATCATCTTTCAGATGATAAATTATTCTAGTCAAATCCACTCATGAAAACCACTAGAGAGGGGAGATGTATACTGCATCATACCAGTGAATTAGTCTATCTTCTAAAGTGTATTTAAATTATACTTTGACATTTTCTCTGAGAGATTTCTTTTGTTAAATCTACAGTATTGATCATATAGAAAATTTGTTTCCTTGTAATTACTGATACAAACATCAGATTGGGAATTAGATTTTTGTTCCTTCTATAATATCAGCTGAGTTTGTCTAGTTGTCTACCGTCTAATCAGAAGTATGTACCCATTACTTGCCCCTACTGATTCTCAATAATCCTTTTATTTTTTTCTGTTGCAAGACTAAAAAGTTAACATTCCATAATTTTCCAAATGATTTTTGCAAGCTAGGGAGAGCTTCAGCCACAAATATATCATGGAAAAATCCCAAATCCATTAAAAGATAATCCATTTCTCTGTAATTTCAAAGGGAAGTGAAAAACAATAGTATAATAACAGCATTCCTTTCTAAAAACCTATGAGACAGCACCTGCTGGGATAGATCAAATGTAATATTTCATTTTTACTGCACACCTCTATAGTAGCATTAAAACAGTCCTTTCCAACATGATGTATTATCAGTAGGAAAGGAAGTAAAGAGAAGAGTTGCAAAATTTCTGAATCTAATATAATAAAAAAAGGCATTTGAAATTTGCCTTTCATTTTTTCTTATCTGAGGACATAAGGAATCCCCTGACATAGGATCATAAGACCTAGAGATGGAAGAGACCTTAGAGACATCCTCATATGGTCCCAAGCTCCCAGTTTCACCATTCTTTTTTTTCTTCTCAAATATGACAAAAGAACAATGCCAGATATAGAGAGTCAAAATTTTGCCCTCTGGTCAAAATTTTTACATCATTCAATGGAAACTCTTTAAAGATTTAGCATGGAATGTGGTTCCAAGTTTGGTGTTTCCATAAAACTGTTTGAAACATGAGTCATCACACACACACACATATACACATGCACATATACACATACTCTTCTATAGGAGGGAAGAAGCAAAGATACAATGTGGCACCCAATAAGCAAAGAAAAGCAGAAAGTTAAGGAGTATAATCAATGCATCTTTTGCCTGGCATAGATTTTTCTCCACTACTGATGCTATCAAAATAGTCACCAGGGGCAAAAGTGAGTCTTGGCAGAAAAAGCATAAGAACCATTAACTCAGACATGCGTAAATGGGAACTTGGCCCAAATAGACTGCATTTAAGGTATAAAACGAAATGAGTTTGCCATATCATGATGCTACTTCTTTGGTTAAATATATTGGATTTAACTTCCAAGTGGCCATGACACAAACAAAAGTCAGCAAATGAAGGCCTTATACCTAGCTCTGACATAAAACCACTGGAGAATATTGAGCAAATTGTTTCACCACTTTGGATTTCAGTTTTTTCATCTCTAAAATTAAGTGAATGGGCTAGATCATTTCTATATCTTTTTCAGTCTCCAAGTTTCAATCTTTCTGGCTCAAAGACAAGGACTCTAAACTCCCCACCCCAATTTGTTTGCTTTCGTAATCAACACACTTTTTTTTTTAAATAATCATTAATATAGTAGGAAAAGCACTGGACTTGAAAAACAAGGAGGACTGGGTTTGAATGTTATATATCATTACTATATTTAACTACTGCCACTTCTTGTGTAACTTTGAGCTAGTTATTTTATCCTTGTGGATCTCAGTTTCCTCATCTGTAAAATGAAATGACTGAACTAGATGATCTCAAAGGTTTCACTTAGTTCTAACTCTTCTCATTGTATTGGTGGTTAAAAATTATATAGATAGCAATAGATAAAGGACATAAACAATCAGTTTTCAAAGAAAACAACTATCTAAAATGTTGCTGTGATATCATATCCTTCAGACTAATAAAGATTAAAAAATAGTAAATTGGTAAATGTTGGAGAGATTGGGAAGGGGGAATTATACTAGTGTACTGTTGGTGGGGCTGTGAAACGGTCAAGCTATTCGGAGAAAACATTTTGTAACAATGTTCAGAAAGTTCCTCAATGTTGAATACTCTGATTTTACTAGAACACTGCTAGGCCAAAGAAATCAAAGAAGACAAATGATCTTTGTATCCAAAAAACATTTATAGTAGCTTTTTTATGGGAGTCAAAAATCAGAAACTAAGAAGGTGTCCCACTGGGAGATAATTAAACAAATTGTAGTACTTGAATATAATAGAATATGATTATACTGTACAAAATAATAAAATGCAACAGAATGCTGCAGAGGAAATTAAGAAAATTTCTATGAAATAAAACTGAATGAAAAGAGCAAAACTAGAACAATTTATACAATGATAGTGAAAATATAAAGGAAAAATAACTTTGATAAACTTCTGAACTACAATTAATGCATAGTCTGGAAATCTGAATATGAAACTTCTCTCTGACAAAAAGCAGAAAGAGTCAAACATTTTCACACATGGCTAATATGGGAATATATATATTTTCTTTCTTTCTTTCTTTTTTTTTTTTTTTTTTTTTTGGCTGAGGCATTGAGGTTAAGTGACTTGCCCAGGGTCAGAAAGCTAGGAAGTGTTAAGTGTCTAAGACCAGATATGAAGTCAGGTTCTCTTGATTTCAGGGCTGGTGCTCTATCCATTGTGCCACCTAACTGTCCCTAATATGGGAATATATATATTTTTAAAAATATTTATTTTTCTTTTGTTATTGCATCATTGAAGTGGACAGTGGAAGAACAGTTTGCAAGTCCATGTAAAAAATACATTTATATTTTAAAAAGAAAATAATATGGAGAGAAGGTAAAACAAGATTAAAATGCATGTGCTATGATTAATGATTAAGCTAATAACTGGGTACAAATTTTTTAATGAAAATAATGCACACAAAACAAAGATGAACTTTTCCAAAAGCAGAAATGATTCTAAAGTTTTCTGGTATTTGGGTTTATAAAGAACAGCAAAATGGCCATCAGTTATTAGGTGACCTTGCTAATGAGAACAAGATCACAACCAAGGGCAAAATCACAAGGAAGAATGGGATTGTCTTTATAGTTACAAATGGTAATCCTCTATCCCATCCCGATTAACTCCTCTTGTAAATACACACTCCTCTGGAGAAAGGAATGAATGAAGATGACTCAACACAAATTCATCCCCACCTACTGGAAAACCAATATCAATTAAAGTTCAAAATGTATTCAAGATACTTTCCAGGTTGTTGCCAACCTTTCTTTTTAGGCTTCTCAAAAAGTCCTTATCTTTTTACTTCCTTCTACACACATCTATGTGACAATCTACCTTTTTTATTCTCTCCTTCCCTATACTTGCCCTGTACTCTCTCTACTTCCCTGCCAGCTGAATTCCCATTTCATTTTAAAGCCCAGTTTAAGGAACACTTTCTCCATAAGACTGTTCCTGTTAAGTCTTCCATAAGACTGGTCATACGAATGACCTTTCTTCTAGTCTTCACATAATATTTTGCTCTATACCATTCTAATGTACTTATCATGGAATATTATATATTAAAATTATTTTTGTTTGCTCCATAACACCCTACTTGACTATAATAGCATGAGAGAAAAAGTATAAATGAAGAAAGTATTTCTTAGCTGAAATGTATATCTCTCAGCACTATTAACACAGAACTCTGTACATAGCAAACACCAAATAAATAATTATACATAGTAGTTGCTTAATATTCATTTACTGGAATTGAATTTGCTAAAAATAATAAATGTTGTAAACAAGACAGTTCCTAAAGAATATGAATAACTCAGATAACACCAAGGAGATTCAGTCCCAGGACAATTCATTTTATATATTTGTCTAACTTTCAACCTTATTTTCCCACTTTTGAATAAAGGTGAAAACAGGTTCAAATGAAATTCAGAAATAGCTATTCATTAATTTATAATTCCTTCAACAAATGTGTATTAAGTACTAGCTCTATTCAAAATATCTGAGGGTTGAGTGGACCCTGCTTTCAAAGAACTTGCAAAATAATAGGAGAGAAAGAAACATAAAAATAAATCCATACTCTCTCTTGACTTTGAAAATAAGATTCTGAATTTGTCACATGATTAGATAGAACTGTTGATCAGTTTACTTGACTATAAAATGAAGATAATCATAGGATCTAAAGCTTAAAGGAATGCTGGTCCTAATTTTAAATATGAAGGAACCAAGATCTCATGGAAGATTGTACATTTAAGTTTGCAGGGACAAAGCTACTCTTTTAGCCAAATTCTATACCTCCAGTATTCTATTACACTGGAGTAGAAGACTTTTTAAGTATCTTTCATCTCTAAGGTTTTAGGAGTCTCTCTATATAAGAAGTTCTTAAATTTATATTTAGTGCTGAAAGGGACCTTAAAGATCAACTACTGGAAATGCCTAAATTTACAAATAACTGACAAAGACTTGTCCAAGGTCATACAACTAGTTAGTGAAAATTGATGTTTGAACTCAAACTTCATTTGAAATTCAGGACTCTCTACTATACCATGCTTCCTTTCTAAATAACAAAGCATAATGAGTATATAGCTTAGAATTCTTGGTTATCACTTTAAGCACCATTAACATGTAGTATTTTAGAAATTCTCGGAGAGTAACTGAATATTTCCATCTAAAAAGTTTTTATATTCCCCTAATGCTCAACTTTCACCCTTCAATTTTAGGTACTTAAATCCCTTTTAGTGACTTCTTCTTCTACATCCTTGATACCTTCATAACTCCAATGCAGATTAACATTTTAGATTACTTTCTTTCAAGATTGTGCCCTTAAGCTAACTTCAGAGGATAATGTGATAAATTCTTGCTAAGGCATTCACCTTTTATCTCTATCCAAGGTGGTTTAAATTTAATAATAAGCAAGCATTTTATATCCAAAGGACTAAATCTCTAATGATGAAATGTTCTACACTGTTACAAGCTAATGAGAATGATATTTTAGGAACAAGTGTCCTTGTTAATACTTATCTCAAATTGCCCAATACTGTCTTCTCAGTAGGCCAGTCCTTCCTGTCTCTGCCCATCCACCCAGTTCTTTAGCACTAAACAGGGCTGACTTTCATGAAGAAAATGTCCCATTTTTCTTTTCTATGGCTTCTCCTTGGTGAGTAGTTGCTTTCACTTTTTGATAATGATTTACAAAGCCTCTTTGAATGCAGAGAAGGTGCTACATTAAGAAGTTTCTGTTGCCTTGTCAGCACTGATTATAATGTTTCCAAAGGATCATTTACAATATACTGCACCAATGATCTGTGTCTTAATATCTCCATAATATTGACACCATGTGATAAAGATCGACGTGTTAACAACTCCATAGTGCAATGCAAGGAGTCCAGCATTGGAGACTATATTTGGGCTGAGCAAGCGTTGAGTCATTTAGTCATACACTAAAGCACCCCAAGAGTAGAAAGATCCCAAGGTGATTTTTTTTAAATCAAACACACAGAGTTGTTCAGCAATATAGGGGAGTTTTGGCTGATCCATAGCTTTGCCTAGGACTCAAGACCATAAATTCTCACCAGGATGCTTTAGAAATGACGAAAATTATCAATGAACGTACCCATTTCTCAAAATCTGCCTGAAATCCAACACTGAATGGCTTGAGAGGTTTGGATATGATAACTTTAAGTAATCTCACTGGGAAAAAAAGGTTGGTGTTTCAGGAAGTCACAAAACCTTATTAACACACTTGGAAAGTCATCCTTCTGTCTATTTCCCTGTCATCTAAAATTTGTCCCATCAGCAAATTCTCAAGTACAACTCAAACTGTCTCAGTTTAAGTTCAAATTTGGTAATTTATAGAAGATGGCACAAGGAACATTTTAAATATTTACCAACTTCCAACCTTTTGCATTAGAACATTCCTTTTAAGTTAGTAGCACTGAACTAAACTTCAGAGTCTAGACTAGTAATGAAAGAACAAGCATATGCCTATAACATTGAGAAAATTATTTTAAATTTTTGAATGTTAGTGTTTTCAGTGGGACACTGAGGGTATCAAAGTAGGGAATAAATTTAAAAAAAACTATTGTGCTTCTGAAATTCTTAATTTTGCAAATTTTAGAGTTGAGAGATGTGTTTCTTTCACTGTCTAACTAATGGGTTGCAATATGTAACACTGGAGGTGGTATCCATGAGAACCAAGATCATCTAATGATAGAGAAAGATAAACATCATCTATTTGCAAGACAATATAATGCAATGAAAATGGATGGCTTTAGAGTCAAATAAATTGAATTTATATCTAGTTGCCATAACTTTGCACAAATTATTGGACCTTTCTAAATCTATTTCCTAATCTGTAAAATGGGGACAATAAAATCTATAGCACTTATCTCAAAGAGTTGTAATGAGGTTCAAATGAGATAATGTATATAAAGTATTTTGCAAATCTTCCATGCAAATGTCAACTATTATTATTAATCACATTACCACTTTCAAATCAAAACACTCCTAATCATCTTTTAAATAACGACTCACTATAACATATTCAAGCACTATTATTCTAATTTATCTACAACTACTATGACTATCTTTCTATATTTTATAGCTCTTTGGGTACACATTTACCTACAATTTAAGATTTCCGGTTTTTTGACTTTCAACTTACCCCCCTTCTGAAATTCAAAAGGCTACATCAGATAATTTTGAATTAAAATCATTTAAACTGAACAAGACGTCCTCTAATTCTCAGTTGGTTTAATGTGTTATTTTTTAAATTGTAAAATGTCTGTTATGTGCAGTGTATTATGTTATGTCTTCATAAAATCATAAATTTAGAGCAGGACAGGGATGTAGAAGTGGTCAATCCAGTGCCTTCATTTTAAATGAGAAAATGAAGACCCTGTGAGATGAAATAACTTGCTCAAGGTCATATAGGTAGCGAGTTACAGAGTTGAGATCTCTGCAACTTTGATTTTGTACCATTTCTATTATATCACACTACCTTTAGTTATTTAATAATGGGGCAAGGGGAGAAAGGATGATGGGACACAGAGGAGGGTGTCACACACACACACAAAAAAAATAACCATAGAACAAATAGAATATGATGAGCAAATAAGAGAAATAGAAAAAAATCCTATGTAAAGCCCAAGGAGGAAAATACCATTTCTGATTTTGGAAAGGTCAAAGAGGGAACAGTTCCTAGTTGAGAAAATATTTGAACTTTAAAGGATAGAGAGAATTACACCAGAAAGAGGAATATATCACTCATTTCAATTCAATCTAAAATATTTAATTAGAGGATCAAGGGAAGAAAGGAGGAAAGGAAATAGGGAGAGAGAAAAAAGGAGGAAAGAAAAATCGGGGAGAAAAGCATGAATAAAGGGAAAAGAGAAGAAGTGAGGGAAGAAAGAATGAAAAAAAGAAGGGAGGAAAGAAGTAAAAAGATGAAGGAAGGAGGAAAGAAGGAGAGGGAAGGAAAAAAGAGGAAGGAGATAGAGAGGGAGAGAAGAAGTGGAAGGGAAAGAGAGTGAAGGAAGGGGAGGGAAGGAAGAAAGGAAGGACAAAAGGGAGGGAGGGAGGGAAGGAGAAAGGAAAGAAAGAAGGAAGGGAGGAAGGAAGGAAGATGAGAAAGAGAGAGAGAGAAACCAGAATAAGCAAAAACATCTCAAAACAAAGTTAACAAACGATGCTTCTGATCAATTTTACATCATCATTGAAAAAAAAATAGGCTTTTACCATAGAAACTGCAATGAAAGTCTAATGTGTAAAAGATATAACTGTTTTGAATACTAGCAATTCCTGCCTTCATGTTGCACATTCTCGAATGATAGCAAGACAAAAAAAATAACATAAATAATCCAACAGCAGCTTTTCAGAGGTACCCAGAGCTCAATTACTATCTATAAGTAAAAGGTCAAGGTTAAAAGCAACACAGTCTCAGAAAATAAATTTGGATCTCCAAAGAAATGATGGGAAAACAGGAGACTAAATAAGAAGTCTGACAACTTTAATCACTTTCCAATAAAATGAAATGAGAAGATATCTGAGATGCTGCAAAGCACATTAAATTTAAGCAGACTACTTGTGAAATTCTGGAGTGAAAGAGGGTTGCTTCTTTTTTATCTGAAGAACATATCATTCAAATATTATGGAAGACCTAGGAGGACAATTATTAATCATATTTTCTTTAGTCAGTCAGATCCATGAGGGTCACCTGCTACTACTTATCTGAGATTCCACTAATATAGGAAGGCTCTGCTTAAAGTAGCTTTTGACACAACTGTCTGCTAACCTGCCTCTCAGTGACACTTTGGTCAATGATTTGTACAAATAGGAACACTAAGGCTGTTAAGAAGCACTTTATGCTTTTTGAATGCTTTTGATCTTGCCAGGGCAGAAAGCAAATAGTTTAACAAGTTCCTACATGATTTCTGTGCAACTCACTTCTCAAATAACAGTCAACAGATATCCTAATCCATAAATGCTCAAATCCAGGCTATAAACTTAAACTTGTAAACCTGGGGTGACTTTCTACTCTGGCTTGTTAACTCTTATAATTATAAACCATCTTATCAGAAGGCAAAGCTGCAACAGTTGTATGATGAAAAGGACAGAAAATAAAGAGAAACAATGATGCCCTCAAGTAGAGGGATCCTCATGACATCCCCAACCAATATCTGCCTTGCTCTAGGATCCATTGGCTACTAGAGCTGAATGAATGATGATTTCTGTCCTCCCCTCTCTGGTCCTTTGCTTTTAAAGTGCAACTTCACAGAATATACTTTTAAAGAAGAGGGGTTCTCTGAAGCCTGCTTAAAATGTAGTTGTTTGGAAACATCTAACAACTAATTATAAAAAATAATTTATAAAACCCTTAAAATATTTCCTAATAATCAGCTATGTGAGAAAAATGTGCAGATATAACTTATCCACATATTACAGATTTAAACTGAGGCTCACAGAAGTGACATAATTTGTCCAAGCTCACATATGAAGATGTGAGATACCAGAGCTCCTTTCTAACCCACATCTCTAATCCAAGTTTAGTGTTCTTTCCACTCTATGAAGGAAGTTCAGCTGGATAGGGAAATTAGAACAAATCAAGAGGGAAAAAAATTCCTATAACTATATCATGTGTACACTTTACTATATTGTACTGAGATGCCAACAACCTAGCTCATTAACCTGTGCACTGTGCAAGACACAGTGGGTGCTTGATAAATGTTTGTTGAGTGAATGTCTGAATGGATGAATCAATCAGTCAGTGGAAAACATATTTACCTGATAAGCATTCATTCAGGAGTTCATCGAAAAGGAATGTTCCTGTCTCTATGTGGATTTACCAAGAGCTAAACTTTCAATTTATGTTTTAGCCAATGAATTCCAGTCCTAAAGTGAGGTAATTCCAGCCTATTTCACTACTGCCTAGTGAAACAAACAGTAGCAGTTACTAGCCTCATTAGGAACAGGGTCTGTGTCCACTTCTTTAGAGCCCATTTTACACAATTTTTTAAAAAATCACACAAATTCTGTCTTTATCTTAATCTCTCTCTCTCTCCCTTCCCAATCTCTCGCTTTCCTTTTGACACACAATTCACGGCTCCTAAATCTCTCTGCTCCTCCGCTCCTACCAGTGACCAGATCCCGCCGGTCCCTTTGCCAAGAAGACGGCAACAGCGGCCACGTTTCCCAATGAATTCGTGAGCCCCATGCTAATACCGCGGACTAACTCGCAGTCAAAGGACCAACAACATTCGAATATTAGACTGGAACCTAAGCCTTGGAATCTTTTTCAATGGAGGATGGAATTGGGAACAGCTCTGAAATTGAGAGGGACTGGAGGAAAGGGAAAGTAGGGCTTGGGAGGATAGAATTAAAGAAAAGCAGGAGGAAAAAACGGATTGGAGAACAAGAGTGACAGTTCCGCGCATTTCGGTGTCTCTCGTTACTTTCCTACGGCTGCGATCTATTATCTCCTCCTGGTAGAAATCACTATGCACAAATTACAGAAGGAGGAATTCTGAGAAGTCGGCGATGTATCCATAATCAAGCTAATTAACGCTGGAGCAGCACTTGAATTCATAGCTCTCAGCACTACACTCAGTTGTTGACTAGGAGAGTCAGCCAGCTCTGAAAGAAATCGAAGGTTCTCGTCTGTTTTTCCAGCTGCTTTCACTTTCTGTCCCAACCTTAGAGAAGTAAAACTTAATCTCTCAGCAAACTCTATCTGTTCAGGCAACCAACTTGAGCCATCCTCCCACACAAATCACACACAAACACACACACGTAAGGATCGAGATTTGAAGCGAAGGGGAGGGGTAGGGGGCTAGCACTAACCATTGCTGGGTGAAAAGAAAGAAGGAAGGGACAAGACAGGAATTCCCAT
The DNA here is from genome assembly GCF_902635505.1 of Sarcophilus harrisii. Lineage (NCBI taxonomy): Eukaryota > Metazoa > Chordata > Mammalia > Dasyuromorphia > Dasyuridae > Sarcophilus > Sarcophilus harrisii. The sequence continues at coordinate 388,553,469 of NC_045427.1, read as the reverse complement.
TAGTTTTGCTAAGATTTAGCTCTTAGCTTAGTTTCAGGCCTTTAGGTTCTGGAAGGCTGGGATCCTGGGTCAACCGGAAGGGCTAGTGCCTGTCTTCCCGAGGGAAGTAGCAGCTTGCCCACTCCAGCTAGGGACCAGCCAAGTCCGCAGCATCCTTTCTGAATGGCGCCTCAATTGCCTTGAAGTTCAGTCACATCCTCTATTAGCGACACAAAGAGGGCCTCAACAGAGAGTTCACTTGTTTCCCCAAAGAGACATCAAGGCAACTGTATTTGGATGGCATTCGTGCGCTCACACAAACATCATACACACGCATACACATACATGTATACATAGAGTCAGACGGGCTAATAAAATCATAGTAAGAAGAGAAGTGAATTTCCTTACCCCATGTTTAGAGATATCATACCCCAGAGCAGTAGCAGCAAAAAAAAGCCCGTGGGGGGGTTAGAGACAGGATTCCCTCCCCCGCGCCCAATCACAAAAAGACTGGGTCCAGCAGTCACCTGTTGGATGCTCAGAGTCCTCACCAAGCTCTGTCCAGCTGCAGCGCCACGGTCTATCCTATCCTCTTCAAATCCTAAACTGTCACTGATATCTCCGTTTCTCCCTGCCAGGTCTTGGATTTTTTAGAGTTGCCAGCTCAGGGATGTGTCTTCTATTCCTGTAGCTGAATAATTTCACGCGCGTATCTTCTTGCCGCTCCGGTCTCTCCCCAGTGCACACACACACACACACACACACACACACACACACGCGCGCGCGCGCGCTCTACTGTTAATATTCAAGCTGCTCAACGCTCCTTTAATGAAGTGCACGCGGCCTCCTCCCGCGCCCTAGCAGTCATTACTGTCGATCTCTAAGCGCTTACATTCTGCACCTGCTAACCTACGGACAATTTGCAATGTGTGAACAGCTTGCCCATACGCCCCTGCTTCAAGATTCAGTGAAGGGAAGCCGTGCACTGTGTGCCCTACTCTCTTGACTCCCCATTTATCCCAGATACCTGCCTCGGAACTGGGATGCCAGGGGGGAGGGGGACAACTCTTGGGAATCAAGCCAGTGGCTGGGTTTGGTGGAGCTGGAGCTCCGCGAGACTGCCGGTCACATAGAGAAAACCACAACTTCCCCAGTGATCCGAACCTAAGAGCCGGGCCGAGCCTCAGGTCCCCTTCCCAAGAAAGGGGCAAATCGACAACTTCAGAGAGACCGTGCCCGCGCTAAAGTGGGGAACTGGGCGCGGCGACGAGCTACTCACCCCTTGGTCTGGGCGCCGGCCGGAGCCGCCCCCTCGCGGGACTGAAGGGCGAGCAGCAAGTGCAGCAGAAGGACTGTATGGGTCTCTCTGTGTATATCTGTGTATTAATTTTGCTCCCCCTCCGTCTTCTCCCGGCTCCGCGGGAGCTAAGCGCTCCAACTCCAGCCTCTCAGTGCAGGCAATCCCATGAGGGGAGAGGCAGCGAGCGCGCAGCCCGGCCGGGAGTACATCCCTCCTTTGGACGAGTCAGCGAAGCCACAGAATGGGGGGAGGAGGAGGAGAGAGGAGGAGGGAAGAAGGGGCTGGAAATGAAGTTGGGTGGGAAGCGGGGCGGAGGGAGGGGGTGACCGACCCCAGCAGCACCAACTCTCCTTGGACTTTAAGCACCCGGCTGCAGGCACCAACGCTCTTTTCCTCTGGCTCTGGCTGCGGCTCCGGCTCCCAAGCCCTCCCGGAGCTTCTAGCCGTGGGCTGGCGATCCGGCCGCCCCCTGAATCCAGGCCCCAGACGGAGGGAGCAGCCGGACGCCTTGACAGCTGCGGGGAAACCTCTGTCCGCTCCCGCCGGCCGCCGCCTACCCAGAGCGCCGCTGCATTGTGCTTTCCGGCAGGCAGGCAGGCAGGCAGGCAGGGAGGGAGAGAAGGAGGGAGGGAAGGAGAAGAGAAGGCGGGGAAGGAGGGCGGGGGCCGGAGAGCGGGGTTTTCTCCTTTTGCTCCCAGGCTTCGGGTTTTAGGGCTCTCCCTCCCCTACCCACCCGCCTCCCCCAAACCCTCTTTCCACGGTGTCCTCTCTCTCTCTCTCCCTCCCCCTCCCTGTGCTTGCACTGCTCTCTCCCAGATCCCCGTTTCCCTTGATGCTCTGCTGGGTTCCGGCTAGAGACTGAGAGGGCGGCAGCAGCCAAGGCTTGAGCCGGTTTGGGCAATAGCAGTAACAGTAGCAGTAGCAGCAGCAGCAGCAGCCTTGGCCGCCGCCGCCGCCTCTTCCCGCGCGCCCACGTGCCGGGGTCCCGTTGTGCGCGCGCCAGTGGGGTAGGAGGGCGAACTAGAAATTGAAGGTGGGAGGAGGGGAGAACCTTCCTTAGAAGAGAAATGGAAAAGATACCAAGGGAGAAATGGACGAAGGGCGCAGGACCCAGTCTGCGGCTCCGGGAAGCTTGATGTGCAAATTCCACCCTTTCCCTCTTCCTCCCCTTTGCAGAACACAGAGAGCCAGAGAAAGGGAGACTGGGGGGAGGGGCCCCTCTCCACTCCGCAGGATCAGCAACAAGATGAGGAAGCAAAGAAGCTGCTTCCTGACTCTGCCAAGAGGACAAATTCCAAGCGTTCTCTGTTGCCGGTCCCTTCTTTCCCTCCCTGACTCCTTCATCTTCACACCCCGTGCCCAACCAAATAAAAGGGTCCTGACAGAGCTGGCCGAAGATTTGAGGGAAGGGGTGTCATAATCATTGTGTACGCTGGCTTCCCTTACGGTTCTCCTCATCTATGGACTTTTCCTTCTTCTTTTAATAAGAGACATACTCGTCTCCCTCTTCTACTAAAAGCTGTCTTTGGCTTTCAAGAGGGGAAGTTATTTCCTACCATCAACCTATCAGAAATATTTATCCAGTTTTTACTATGTTCAAGGTACTGTGGAGGTGGCAAAGATGAATAAGACACCATTTTTACAGTAAAGGAGCTTACCACAAGTTTTAGGAAAGATGTAATAATCATTTGAAAAGTTAAACAATATAAATTTGTCAACTATAAAGTGAATATTAAAAGGCAGTATAGTAGGAAAACCCTCCATGTGGAGGAGGGGCTCTGCATCTTCCATCTTTACCTTATATAGCACTACCTGTCCTTAAGCAAGTCATTTAACCTGTCTGGGCCTGTGTGTCCTCAACTGTGAAAGGGCAGTTATCCTAGATTTCCTCTAAAGTCACTTTAAGCTCCAAATCTGTGGTCCTTCTTAGCTCACAGAGTTATAATTGAATCACTTTGTAACCTCAAAATGATAGATATAGATAGATAGATGTGTAATTTATTACTGTGATAGGAGCTCAAAACAATAAAAAAGAGATAATGCAAGCCAATTAATTCCTAAATAATACCTAAGTGAATAATACATTTTCAATTCTCTAGAATTTTAGAAACAAGAGGCCTCAAATGAAAATGGTAAAGCCAGAAAAAGGAGAGATTTGAACAAAAATTATGAAAGATTAAGTTTTAGAGAAGAGTAAATGGATTCATTAACCCATCTAGGAAAATCTTGTTAGTGGAAGTACTGGAAGATGAATCTGGAAAGGCTGATCAGCTAAAAGAAATCTTTTGCACTGAAAAGGAGAATTGGGGGAGAAACTTCCATGGACTATCCAATTACAGAAATAGATTTTTAAAATGAGAACAAAGAGAACAACTGGGCTTCCTCTACCAGGGGTCCTCAAACTACGGCCCACTGGCCAGATGCGGCAGCTGAGGACGTTTATTCCCCTCACCCAGGGCTATGAAGTTTCTTTATTTAAAGGCTCACAACACAAAAATTTTTGTTTTTACTATAGTCCGGCCCTCCAACAGTCTGAGGGACAGTGAGCTGGCCCTCTATTTAAAAAGTTTGAGGACCCCTGCCAGGTATCCCAAGATTCAGCACCAGAAGCTTGGACAGCAGCATTTCCTCTTCCAAAGGCAAATTACATTGATTCCAATCACTTCAATTCAACTCACAAAACTTTATTACTTGTATTGTTATCATGCACAAAGAGAATATGAAAAATGAAAAATCTTTCAAAATAGAGTACAATAATTATACAAACCATGGTCATACAAGTTAGTATGTGACAACAGAATATAGGATTATAGACTTGGAGTTGGAAGGGGCCTATGCAGTACAATGTCCTCCCTTTAGGGATAAATTCACAGACTTAGCAGATTAAATGATCTGTCCATTTCACATAGAAATTAGAGAATAGAACTTAAAAACAGGTTTTCTGATTGCAAATTTCAGGTGTACTTTCCAATATGGCAAGATGGAATCATAAAATTTAGAGCTAGGTGGTACCTTGGAAATCACTTAGTCAACCCTATTTTTTACAAATAAGAAAACTAAAACATATAAAGATTAAATAACTAGTACATGATCAAACTAACAAAGTTAGGGTTTTTACAAAAGTTCTCTGAGGTCAAACTTCTATTATATATGTTACCCCTGGGAGAGATAAACTTCAGCTAAGGATTAGTGACAGCTCCATGGAGGATGGTAACTGAGTCTGGCCATGAAAAAAGAAAATTTAATTCAACAAACATTTATTAAGTACTTATTATTAGAGCACTTAATAAAACATTTTCCTGAGAATATAAAAAAATGAGGGAACAGATAAATCCCTGCTTTAATCTGTGCTCTACTGAAGATTTAAAATATATCTGGGGAATCCAGAGGAATGGCTTTTGGGTATTCCTTCAGTTTTAATTAATTTTTTAAAAATAGCAGGTTAATAGACTAGCAGATATGCACTCTGTTCCATTAGTTCATAGGAAAATAAAGTCCATTAGAAGAGGGAGAAAACAAAAGAAATAGAAAATTGAGGAGAGGTGATCTAGATTAGTTAGATCATGTGCTTCCTAAGGACAAGTACGATGCTTTCTTCTGCCTTTATATCCTATAAATTATTGTGCAGCTCTGGACATATTTTAATGATAAATATTTATTGATTAATACTTGAAAATTGCATAAAAAGATTTGTTGAGTAGAAGGGGGACATGTTGTTGTGAATGTATAATGAAAGAGAAATGAAGATCCTGAAGATGAGTTTTAGAGCTTGTTTCTTTAAGTAAACTTCACTAGCTTTATTCATGAGAAGAGTAGTTCTTTTTTTCAAACGTTTTTCAAAAATTTTCCCTGTCATAAAAAAAATTCCAATAGGCTTTACCTGTTTTCCTTCACATTATTTTCAAGACTTTTTTTTGGAGGGGGACAAGAAAGGAAAGACAATAAATGCACATTTAAGAGTTGTATAACAATTTTTAGGAGGCAAAGAGGAAGGAATAAAACTAGTAAGTGTAAAATAAAGTTTGAAAAAAAAAAACTTGGTTAGTATACCTAAAGGCAAGAGTGAACATTCTCTGTAATAATGATGTGTACTCAGGATTTGGAATATTGAATTTTCCATATCTCTTATAGGAAAACAATATTAACAACTAGTAGCACTATTTTATGTTTTCAATAATATCCTAGTTGTCTGAAAGTGTTAATGAAATCTCCATTAATTTCAGCTTCAGTTATTTGAGGTTTTCATGAATTTCATTCCCTAATAATGGCAAGTTTAATGCTTTTTAGCTGCTGGAAACCTCAGTGTAGATTTCTGTCATTGTTTCTCATCAGAATTTGGGGGACAATGAGGGTGAGTATGAAGCTATTCCTCTCCCTGTTGTACCATTATTGCTCCTCTAGTTTCCCTATTCCTTTTAAAACTGTTGACTAGCATGGAACTGTATAATGGTCATATTAATTTTGTCACTATGTGCATAAATCCACTGTAAGATGGAGGTTTTATAAGAATACTTTCTCAAAACAAGAATGACACTATGGTCCCATCTACAATAATAAAGCCAGTTCTGCATACCTAAGTTTAAGGACATTATTCAGCTAAAATGTGTCTAGAGTAGGGCAACTAGAATGGTTAAAGATTTTTTGACATATAAGGATTACTTGAAAGAACATGATAAATTTATCCTGAAGTAGAGAAGTCTCAGGGAAGATATTATAAATGTCTTCAAGTACTTGAAGGATTGTCATGTGGAGGAATGATTAGAGTTAATCTATTTAGCCCAAGAAGGAAAAACTAGGAAAACAGGAAGAAGTTAAATCCTAGACTTGAAATCCAGTCTTGATTGAAACTGTTAGACTTAAATTATATCTCTTTCCTTCTTGGCATCTCAACTTTTTCATTTATCAAGTAGAGATAGTACTTAATGTCTCTGAAGAAAGTATTTATAAGCAGTGATATATGTTTAGGTATATAAATACATATACATGTCTTGTAATATATATGTATGTACTCACTCACAAATATTCCATGTTACTACTAAATTCAATAAATTGATTGGTTCCCTGTAGTGTTCTCTTCTCTAAAATGTGATGTTCTCTGAGATTAGGTTTCTTGGGGAGCTTCTGGAGGCAATCTTAGTTTCAGTTCAGTGTAATAATCACCTCAAATGCAGCCAGCTGTTAAAGGCCAGTCCTTTGTTGTCTCTTCCAAAATAGCCCAGTTAGCTTTCTTAGAAGCCTATCTTTTTCCTTAGTTCCAAGAGCTCCTGTTGCTAGTCTTTTGCCTCTTCCAGCTTCAGCCTCTCATTCTTCTGAATGTCTCCAGTCAGCACAAAGGTAAAAGTTGGAATATCAAATGGATCTGACTGTGCTCCGAGAGAGTGGGTTTGTGGGAGCTGTGACTTGTGAATCTCCTCCACTGAATCCTGACTTGTGAATCTCCCAAAGTCTCTAGTGGGCTTGTGGGAGCTCCTCATATTGTATCTCTAAAAGGTGTGAACTCTAAAGGTGTGAGAGGTGTGAACTCTAATGTGTGGGCTAATGTATGCACTCTCCCAAAGGTGTGAACAAAGTACATAAGCATTGTTTCCATCAATTTCAGTGACTTAACACATTGTTTCAAGTTCTGGCCCATAACAATTCAGTTAGAAGCTCTTCATCTCCACCACATAACTGCCTTAGCTTTCTTCAATTCTCAGGTAATATTCCACTATCTGCAAGAAGTCTTTTCCAGTCTCTTAATGTTAGTGTTTTCCCTCTGAGGACTAATTGACCTCTCTGTTACTTAAACACCTTCACAATCTGGCTCCAAGCTACTTACTTTCCTTCCAGTTTTCATACAAGCATACATAAATACATACAAACATATAAATGTATTTATGTGCATATGTATATTAAAATGTGTGTATGTATATATGTATATGTACATGTGTATATTTTATCTTCATGTACTCTATAGTATAATAACATGTTTTATATACTTACCATCATGTACACCATGGTATAATAAAGGGATCTTCTTTCTATATCTTACATATAACATTTCATATCTTATCTTGGTGCTTTTTCATGGGCAGTCTTTGATATCTGGAATGTTCTCCCTTCTTATCTCTATAAGGGTTTCCATAAAGATACCTATCTGATTTCCTCAATTCCATAACTACTTTATATAAGAAGTCTTTATTATACTATGAATTCCTTGAGAGTAGGTACTGTCTTTTGCCATTCCTTATATCCCCAGTGCCCAGCACATATATATTGTGTAACTGGTCTCCCCCCTCTATTCATGCCTCTGTTCTCATATTCCTAAACATTTATTTTATATGTTTTAATATATGTGTGTAATTGTAATAAACACATATTTATTATTATTATTATTATTAAATGTGCATATTGCCTCCCCAGTGGACTATGTACTCTTGAAGAACAGGAATGTTCATTTTTCCTTATATGGACATTGGTTAGTACTGCACTTTGCAGATAGAAATTAGTTAATAAATTTTAAAGGATGATTATTATGTGACATATTTTCATTTTTGATATTAAAAATGGCATATAAATTTTAGATTACAAGTTTTTATTTTACATTAGGGAATAGGATAGAATATAAAAGCAGAGTGATTTTTGAAAATAAGTTGTTGCTGACTTTTTCCATTAATTATTATTTTATTTTCCCCAATTTCATGTAAAAACAATTTTAACATTCTCACCTCCAAAATTTTCAGTTCCAAATTCTCTCCCTCCTTCCTTTGCACCTATTGATTGAAAAGGCAATGTTATACACATTATACATGTGTAGTTATGCAAAATACTTTTTCATGTAAGTCATTCTGTGAAAGAAAAGAGACCAAAAAAAAAAGAAAGAAAGAAAAAGAAAAGAAGAGAAAAGGAAAGCAGGGGAAAAGAAAGTAAGTTTAAAAGTATCTTTAATATGCATTAAGATTCTCCCTTTTATTTCTCTGGAGATGGGCATATAAGTCCTATGGAGGTATCTTGAATTATTGTATTGCTAAGAATAACTAAATTTTTTGTAATAGATCATTATACAATATTGTTTTTATTATGTACTATGTTATTCTTGTTCTGTTCATTTCACTTTGCATCACTTCATATAAGTATTTCCAAGAGTGCTTTTTTCCCCTAAGGACAGCTAGTTTATCATTTCTCAAAGCACAATAGTATTCCACTACAATCACATATGACTTTTTCAGACATTCTCCAATTGAGAGGCAACACAAATTCCAATTCTTTGCTACTGCTAAAAGGACCGCAATAAATATTGCATGCATAGGTTCTTTTTCTTTTCCTTTTTTATCTCTTTGTGATATAGGCCTAGTAGTGGTACTGCTTTATTTTCTATTCAGCTGTGGTCTTTTCATCAGAAATGCTTGAAAGTGCTCTATTTCATTGAATATCCATTTTTTCTCTGAAGGATTATGCTCAGTTTCGTCAAGTGGGTAATTCCTGTTTCTAGCTCTTTTGTCCTACAGAATATTACATTCCAAGCCTTTCTGCCCTTTAATGTAGAAGCTCCTAAATCTAAAATCTTGTCTTAGACTGGAAAATTGTTTTGCTCCATCTTGCCTATTCTGCCACATTACAATTTATTTACTGTCATTATTTAAATGTTATTTGAAGGAATTTGAGGGATAGATCAGATGAATCTCTACCTTTATTCTGTCATCTTAGCTCCACCTCCACTGATAAATTTTTGACTTGTTATTAAGTTTGTACTCAGTCATTACAATCCATGAAAGGAGGATAAAATGTGAATATTTAAATGTTATTGTTCTTAAGCATATAGTTATTATCATTATTATTATTGTGGTGGTGGTGGTGATGGTTGCTAATGAGATGAAAAAAATTGGTGCCACTCAAAAGTATTTCAGTCCACTCTCCATGTAACTATGAAATAATTATTTTTCCTCTTAAATTTAAATATGTTCCCTTTACTAAGTTTAAAAGTTGCACACTCATAAAAAAATCTGATTTTTTTTCATAAGCCAATACTTTCATGATTTTAGAGCATTATAAACATCATGCTTTAGTCATGCTCCTCATCATCATTTTTATGACATTTTGTGCCTGTTTTGTTCATTTTAATGGCTATTCAGACATTTCAGAGATAATATTGATCTTGACCCTTGAGGGGGTTTGATTATTCAGCGTGCCAATTTGTCCTCAAATTGCTTAAGCATTGACTTCAAAATACAAGAATATTATTTCTCTGAAGTTAAACTAGATTCCTTCTTCCATCTGCTAGTCTTTGTTATTTTTATTTTCCCCAATTACTGGTAAGAACAACATTTTTTTTTGTTATACATGTACATTCATTTATTTTTTATTAAATTTACATTTATTTTTATTTATTTTGTATTTCTTTATGAATCATGTTGTGACAAAAAAAATCAGAACAAAAGGAGAAAATCGGGAGAGAGAGAAAAAAAAAAGAAGAAAAAGGGAAAAGGGGAACATAGCATGTGTTGATTTGCATTCAATCCCCATAGTTCTCGCTTTGGATGTGAATGGTATACTTCTAAAGTTTATTGGGATTGCCTTGGATCATTGAACTGCTGAGAAGAAGCAAGTCTGTCATAGTTCATCATTGTACAATCTTGCTGTGATAGTGTAGAATGTATTTTGGGGTGGTGCTTGATTTGCTCAGCATCAATTCATGTAAATCTTTCTAGACCTTTTAAAAATCAGCTTGTTCATCATTTTTTATAGAACAATAATATTCCATTGCTTTCATATGCCATAATTTAGTCAGCCATTCCCCAATTGATGGGCATCTACTCATTTTCCAGTTCTTTGCCACCACAAAAAAGAACTGCTAAAAACATTTTTACACATGTGGGTCCTTTTCACTTTTTTATTATTTATTTGAAATACAGACCCAATAGTATCAATTCTGGAGCAAATGGTATGCATGGTTTTATATCCTATTGGGCATAGTTTCAAATTGCTCACCAAAACAGTTGGATTATTTCACAACTTCGCCAACAATGTATGAATGCGCCCATTTTCCCACATCCCCTCCAAAATTTTTTAGTATTTTTCCTGTCAACTTAGTCAATCTGAGAGATGTGAGGTGGTATCTCAGAGTTGTTTTAATTTGCATTTCTCTAATCAATAGTGATTTGGGACATTTTTTTCACAGGTTTATAGATAGCTTTAATTTCTTCATCTGAAAATTGTCTATTCATATTCTTTGACCATTTGTCAACTGACTAATGACTTGTATTCTTAAAATTTTGACACAATTCTTTATATGTTATATAAATGATTCTTTTATTAGAAACACTGGCTGTAAACAATTGTTTCCCACCTTTGTACTTCCCTTCTAATCTTGGATGTATTGATTTTGTTTATGCAAAATATTTTTAATTTAATGTAATCAAATGTATTCATTTTGCATTTCATAATGTTCTCTAGTTCTTCTATGGCCATAAATTCTTCCAAAGATCTGATAGGAATCCCTTATTATCCTAATTTACTTATATTATCATCCTTTATACATAAATCATGTACTTATTTTGACCTTATTTTGGTATGGGGTGAGAAATATACATCTATGCTGAGTTTCTGATATATATTCCAGTTTTCCCAGCAATTTTTTGTGAAATAAAAAAGTGAAAATTTTGTGAAATTTTTTATCCCAGAAGCTAGACTTTGGGAGTTTATTAAATACTAGATTACTATAGTCATTAATTATTCTTTCATGTTTATCTAATCTTTTCCACTGATCCACAACTCTATTTCTTAGCCAATGTCAGAAGATTTTGATGACTGCTGATTTATAAGAGTTTTTAGGTCTATATTGCTAGGCCATTATCTTGTAAATTTTTTTTTATTAATTCACTTGATATTCTCAGATTTATGTTCTTCTAGATGAATTTTGTTACTATTTTTCCTAGCTCTATAAAATAATTTTTGGCAGTTTTATTGGTATGGTATTGGGCAAGTAGACCAATTTAGATAGAAGTGTCATTTTATTGTATTAGTGCATTCTACCAATGAACCATTGATATTTTCCCAAATGTTTAGATCTGACTTTATTTGTATGAAAAGAATTTTGTAATTGTGTTCATAGATTTCCTAAATTTGCCTTGGAAAATAGAAACCCTAATATTTTATTTTATCTACCATTATTTTAGATGGAATTTCTCTTTCTATCTTGCGGCTGGGCTTTGTTAGTAACATGTAGATATGCTGATGATTTTTGTAGGTTTATTTTATATCCTGCAACTTTGCTAAAAGGTGTTAATTGTTTCAAGTAGGTTTTTGTATGATTACTGAAAATTCTCTAAACATATAATCATATCAGAGTGATCATTTTATCTCCTCATTGCCTATTTTAATTTCTTTGATTCCTTTTTCTTTTCTTATTGCTGAAGTCAACACTTCTAGTACAATATTGTATAATAATGGTGTTAATAGGCATCCTTGTTTTACCCGTGATCTTATTGAGAATGCATCTAACTATTCCTCATTACAAATAATGGTTGCTGATGATTTTAGATAGATGCTGCTTGCCATTTTCTTTTTCTTTTCTTTTTTTTTAAATAATATCTTTCTATTTACAAGATAAATGCATGGGTAATTTTTCAGCATTGACAATTGCAAAACCTTTTGTTCCAGTTTTTCCCCTCCTTCCCCCAACCCCTCCCCCATTTGGCAATACATGTTAAATATGTTAAAGTATATGTTAAATACAATATATGTATACATATCCATACAGTTATTTTGTTGCACAAGAAGAATCGGACTTTGAAATAATGTACAATTAACCTGTGAGGGAAATAAAAAATGCAAGTGGACAAAAACAGAAGAATTAGAAATGCTATGTAGTGGTTCACACTCATTTCCCAGAGTTCTTTCATTGGGTGTAACTGGTTCTATTCATTATTGAACAAATGGAACTGATTTGGTTCATCTCATTATTGAAGAGAGTCGCATCCATTAGAATTGATCATCATATGGTATTGTTATTCAAGTATAATGATCTCCTGGTCCTGCTCTTTTCACTCAGCATCAGTTCATATAAGTCTCTCCAAGCCTTTCTGAAATGATCCTGTTGGTCATTTCTTACAGAAAAATAATATTCAATAACCTTGATATACTACAATTTATTCAGCCCTTATCCAATTCATGGGCATTCATTTAGTTTCCAGTTTCTAGCCACTACAAAGAAGGCTGCCACAAACATTTTTGCATATACAGGTTCATTTCCCTTCTCTAAGATTTCTATGGGAAATAAGCCCAGTAGTAACACTGCTAAATCAAAGGGTATGCACAGTTTGATAACTTTTTGAGCATAGTTCCAAATTGCTCTCCAGAATGGCTGAAGGTATTCACAATTCCAACAATGTATAAGTGTTCCATTTTTCCCACATCCCCTCCAACATTCACCATTCTTTTCCTGTCATCCTAGACAATCTGAGAGGTGTGTAGGGGTATCTCAGAGTTGTCTTAATTTGCATTTTTTTCTGATCAATAGTGATTTAGAGCACCTTTTCATATGACTAGAAGTACTTTCCATTCTTCATTTGAAATTTGTCTGTTCATATCCTTTGACCATTTATCAATTGGAGAATGGCTTGATTTCTCATAAATTAGAATCAATTCTCTGTATATTTTGGAAATGAGGCCTTTGTAAGAATACCTTTGACTGTAAAATGTTTTCCCGGTTTATTGCTTCCCTTCTAATCTTGTCTGCATTAGTTTTGTTTGTACAAAAACTTTTCAGTTTGATATAGTCAAAATTTTCTATTTTGTGATCAGTAATGATCTCTAGTTCTTTGGCAATAAATTCCTTCCTCTTCCACAGGTCTGAGAGGTAAACTATCCTGTGTTCCTCTAATTTATTTATAATCCCATTCCTTATGCCTAGGTCAAGAACCCATTTTTACTTTATCTTGGTGTATGGTGTTAAGTGTGTGTCAATGCCTAGTTTCTGTCAGACTAGTTTCCAATTTTCCCAGCAATTTTTGTCAAGGAGTGAGTTCTTATCCCAAAAGTTGAGGTCTTTGGGTTTGTCAAACCCTAGAGCATTCAGGTTATTGACTGTTGTTCTTTGAATCTAACCTATTCCACTGATCAACTAATCTATTTCTTAGCAGATACCAAATGGTTTGGTAGCTGCGGCTTTATATATAATTTTAGACCTGGTACAGCTAGGCCACCTTCATTTGACTTTTTTTTCATTAATTCCCTTGAAATTCTTGACTGTTTGTTTTTCCATATGAACTTTGTTGTTATTTTTTCTATTTCATTAAAATAGTTTTTTGGGGAGTCTGATTGGTATAGCGCTTAATAAATAGTTTAGTTTAGGTAGTATTGTCATCTTTATTATATTTCCTCATCCTATCCAAGAACATTTAATATTTTTTCCAGTTGGTTAGATCAGAATTAATTTGTCTGGAAAGTGTTTTGCGGTTTTGCTCATAAAGTTTCTGATTTTCCCTTGGCAGATAGACTCTTAAATATTTTATACTATCAGTAGTTAACTTTAAATGGAACTTCTCTTTGTAACTCTGACTGTCGGATTTTGTTAGTGATATGTAAGAATGCTGATGACTTATGTGAGTTTATTTTGCATCCTGCAGCTTTGCTAAAGGTGTGGATTATTTCTAATAACTTTTTAAAGGATCTCTGGGGTTCTCTAAGTACACCATCATATCATCAGCAAAGAATGATAATTTGGTTTCCTCATTACTTACTCTAATTCCTTTAATCTCTTTCTCAACTCATTGCCACAGCTAGCATTTCTAATACAATACTGAATAGTAATGGTGATAGTGAGCAACCTTGTTTCACTCCTGATATTATTGGGAATGGCTCCAATTTAATCCCCTTACATATGATGCTTAGTGATGGTTTTAAATAGATAGCTACTGATTATTTTAAGGAAAAGTCCATTTATTCCTATACTCTCAAGAGTTTTTAAAAGGAATGGATGTTGGATTTTATCAAATGCTTTTTTAGCATCTATTGAGATGATCATATGGTTTTTGTTAATTTGGTTATTGATATAGACAATTATGCTAATAGTTTTCCTAATATTGAACCATCCCTGAATTCCTGGTATAAATCCTACTTGGTCATGGTGTATTATCCTGCAGATGATTTTCTGAAATATTTTTGCTAATATTTTATTTAAGATTTTAGCATCAGTATTCATTAGGGAGATTGGTCTATAATTTTCCTTCTCTTTCAACCTACCTGGTTTAGGTATCAGTATTGTGTCTGTGTCATAAAAGGAATTTGGTAGAACTCCTTCATTACCTATTTTTTCAAGAAGTTTATATCACATTGGAGTTAATTGTTCTTTAAATGTTTCATAAAATTCACATATATATCCATTTGGTCCTGGACATTTTTTCTTAGGGAGTTGATTAATAGCTTGTTCAAATTTTTTCTAAAATGTGACTATTTAAGCAATTTACTTCTCTGTTAATCTGGGAAGCCTATATTTTTTATTTCCATTTCACTTAGGTTGTCAAATTTATTGGCATAAAGTTGGGCAATGTAATTCCTTATTATTGTTTTTGTTTTCTCTTCATTGGTGGAAAGTTCTCCCTTTTCATTTTTAAGACTAACAATTTGATTTTCATCTTTCCTTTTTCTAATCAGATTTACCAAAGGTTTATCTATTTTATTGTTTTTTTTTTCATAAAACCAATCTTACTTTTATTTATTAATTCAATAGTTTTTGTTTTTACTTTTAATTTTATCAATTTCTCCTTTTAACTTTAGAATTTCAAGTTTATGCTGGGATAACTGGAAATTAGTATGGCAGAAATTAGGCATAGACCCACATTTAACACTGTATACCAAGATAAGATCAAAATGGGTCCATGATTTAGGCATAAAGAACAAGATTATAAATAAATTAGAGGAACATAGGATAGTTTATCTCTCAGACTTGTATAGGAGGATGAAATTTATGACCAAAGATGAACTAGAGACCATTATTGGTCACAAAATTGAAAATTTTGATTACATCAAATTAAAAAGACTTTGTACAAACAAAATTAATGCAAACAAGATTAGAAGTAATGCAACAAACTGGGAAAACATCTTCACAGTTAAAGGTTCTGATAAAGGCCTCATTTCCAATATATATAGAGAATTGACTCTAATTTATAAGAAATCAAGCCATTCTCCAATTGATAAATGGTCAAAAAATAAGAACAGATAATTTTCAGATGATGAAATTGAAACTATTTCCACTCATATGAAAGAGTGTTCCAAATCACTATTGATCAGAGAAATGCAAATTAAGACAACTCTGAGATACCACTACACACCTGTCAGATTGGCTAAGATGACAGGAAAAAATAATGATGAATGTTGGAGGGAATGCAGGAAAACTGGGACACTGATGCATTGTTGGTGGAGTTGTGAACAAATCCAACCATTCTGGAGACCAATCTGGAATTATGCCCAAAAAGTTATCAAACGGTGCATACCCTTTGATTCAGCAGTGCTACTACTAGGTTTATACCCCAAAGAGATACTAAAGAAGGGAAAGAGACCTGGATGTGCCAAAATATTTGTGGCAGCACCGTTTGTAGTGGCTAGAAACTGGAAAATGAATGGATGCCCATTAATTGGAGAATGGTTGGGTAAACTGTGGTATATGGATGTTATGGAATATTATTGTTCTGTTAGAAATGACCAGCAGGATGAATACAGAGAGGTTTGGAGAGACTTACATGAACTGATGCTAAGGTGAAATGAGCAGAACCAGGTGATCATGATATACTTCAACAACGATACTGTATGAGGATGTATTCTGATGAAAGTGGATTTCTTCGACAAAGAGAAGATCTAACTCAGTTTCAATTGATCAATGATGAACAGAAGCAACTACACTCAAAGAAAGAACACTGGGAAATGAATGTAAACTGTGTGCATTTTTGTTTTTCTTCCCAGGTTATTTCTACCTTCTGAATCCAATTATCCCTGTGCAACAAGAGAACTGTTTGGTTCTGCACACATTTATTGTATCTAGGATATACCATGACCTATTTTTCATGTATAAGACTACTTGCCATCTGGGGGAGGGGGTGGAGGGAGGGAAGGGGAAAAGCAGAACAGAAGTGAGTGCAAGGGATAATGTTGTCAAAAAATTACCCTGACATGGGTTGTCAATAAAAAGTTATTTTTTTAAAAAAAAATGAAGAAGAAAAAAAGAATTTCAAGTTTAGAATTTGATTGAGGGTTGTTAATTTGATCTTTTCTAGCTTTCTAAGTTGCAGGCCCAATTCATTGACCTTCTCTTTCTCTATTTTATTTAAGTAAGCCTCTATAGATATAAAATTTCCCTTATTACCACTTTGGCTGCATCCCACAATTTTGGTATGTTCTTTCATTGTTTTCATTCTCTTGGGTGAAATTATTAATTGTGCCTATGATTTGTGGTTTCACCCATTAATTCTTTAGGATAACAATATTTAGTTTCCAATTACTTTTTGCTCTTTTTACCCCTAACTTTTTGTTTAATATAGTTTTTATTGCATTATGATCCGAAAAGAATGCATTTTCTATTTCCTGCCTTTCTGCATTTAATTTTGAGGTCTTTATGTCCTAATATATGGTCAGTTTTTGTATAGGTTACATGAACTGCTGAGAAGAAAGTACACTCTTTTCTGTCTCCATTCAGTTTTCTCCAAAGATCTCATACCTAACTTTTCTAATATCCTATTTACGTCTTTAACTTCTTTCTTATTTGTTTTGTGATTTGAGTTATCTAGTTCTGAGAATACAAGATTGAGATCTCCCACTATTATAGCTTTGCTACTCCTTGCAACTCTCTTAACTTCTCCCTTAGGAAGGTAGATGCTCTACCACTTGGTGCATATATGTTTAGTATTGATATTGCTTCATTGTCTATGCTATCCTTTAGCAAAATATTGTTTCCTTCCTTATCTCTTTTAATTAGATCAATTTTTGCTTTTGCTTGATCTGAGATAAGGATGGCTACCCCTGCTTTTTGACTTCACCTGAAGAATATTCGTTTCTGCCCCAACCTTTTACCTTTATTCTGTATGTATCTCCCTGCTTTAAATGTGTTTCCTGTAAACTACATATTGTAGAGTTCTGGCTTTTGACTCAGTCTGCTATCTGCCTCTACTTTATTGGAGATTTCATTTCATTCAAATTTATGGTTAAAATTACTAATTCTGTATTTCATGACATCTTATTTTCCCCAGATTATGCTTTCCTTTTTTTACAGCCCTTCTCCTTTTCCCCAGTATTAAATTTATGGGCACCACTTGCCTCATGCAGCTCTCCCTCTTTAGAATCCCTCCCACCCCCTTTGAATCCCTTCCTCTTTCTTATACCTTTCCCTTATTACTCTTTTCCTTTTCCCTTTTCCTCTTTCACTTTTTAATGCAGTGAGAGAAGTTTCTCTATAAAGCAAATATGTCAATTATTTTCATTTTGAGCCAAATCTGATGAGAGTAAGATTCACACAATGTTCCTCCCCCTCCCTAAATTCCCTCATATATGATAGGTTTCCTTTGCCTCTTTGTGGAATGTAGCTTCTCTTTTTTTTTTATCTCCCCTTTTCCCTTTTCCTGATATTATCCCCTTTCCATTTCTGCTTCCCTTTTTTATATCAGGAAAATCAAATTATACATACACTCTTTATGTATGTACATAAAAGAAATACAGTTCTCAAGAATTATTTTTAAAATAATTAGAAAAATTTAATCCTTTTTCTGCTCCTCTTGACTCTTATAGTTGGAGGTCAAATTTTTTGTTTGGCCCCGATTGTTTCATTAGAAACAAATGGAATTCACCTGTTTCATTAAATGTCCATCTTCTTCCCTGGAAGAAAATGCTCAGCTTAGCTGAATAGTTTATTCTTGGCTGCATTCCAAGTTCTTTTGCCTTTTGGAATATCATATTGCAGGCCCTTCTATCCTTTAATGTGGAAGCAGTTAGATCCTGAGTGATCCTTATTGTGGCTCCTCAATATTTAAATTGTTTTTTTTTTCTGGCTCCTTGTAATATTTTTTCCTTAGTCTGATAGTTCTGAAATTTAGCCAGAATACTCCTTGGAGTTTTTATTTTAGGGTCTCTTTCAGAAGGTGTTGGATGAATTCTTTCAATGCCTCTTTTACCTTCTGATTCTATTACCTCTAGGGAGTTCTCTTTGATGATTTCTTGTAAAATAGTATCTAGGATCTTTTTTAAATCATAATTTTCAGGAAGTCCAATAATCCTCAGATTGTCTCTCCTAGATCTATTTCCGGGTGTTTTATTTTTTCAAGTAGATATTTAACATTTTTTTTTCTATTTTTTCATTTTTTTTTGGTTTTGCTTGACTGATTCTTTATGTCTCAATGAATTATTCATTTCTGTTTGTTCTGTTCTGATTTTTAATGAGTTATTTTCTTCTTTAGCTTTTTTTTTACTTCTTTTTGTATATGTCCAATTGAGTTTTTAAATGAATTGCTTTGCTCTGTGGAATTTTTTTCCCATTTCACTATTTTTTTACTGAGTTATTTTTCTTTTTCTAATTCATAAATCCTACTTTCCTGGGAGGTCTTTATCTTTCTAAATTCACAAATTCTGTTTCCCTGCATTCTCTGGGAGTTCTTTATCTTTTCCAGTTCACATTTCAGAAAGTTGTTTTCTTTTTCCACTTTATCAAATTTTTCTTTAAGTGAGTTATAGGCCTTTTCCATTCTTTTTTGCAGAGGTTCTCTTTCCTTTCCCCATTTTTCTTCTAGTTCTCTTTTTAAATCTTTTATAATTTCTTCTAGGAGAGTCTTGTATGATGGGGAATAGGTTACATCCCTCTTTGGGGTTTTGTCTGGAGACTGTCTGCTATTAGTGTCCTTGTTGTTGAAAACCTGTTCTCTTTTTGTACAGAAGCTATCAATGGTTAGAGTATGCTTGGCTTTTTTACTCATTTTAAAAAACCCTTAGGGTCTGCCTTCAGAGCAAGGAGATTATCAGTTTCCTCTGCAGAACAGGGATAGATATATGGACAGTAGCTGTCTTGTAAACAGGCTGCTAAGAGCGGGTGAGCTCTGAAAATGCCTTGGAAAGAGCCCCTCATCGAAAGTGTCATTGCCCTGGGAAAAGCAGACATACTGCCGAAGTACTACTGCCCTGGAAAGAGCCCTTCTGTGTGGATAAGTGGCTTCCCTGGGACTAGTGTCTGAGCAGCAAAAGTGTCACTGCCCCAGGCAGAACCCTGCTGTGGGGATCAGCAGCTGCTCTGGAAAGAGCTCCTCACCAGAAGAGTTTCTGCCCTGGGAAGCACTGTGCTGTGGAAGTTTTATTGCCCCAGGCAGAGCCTTCCTGCTATGCAGATTTGAGGCTGCCCTGGGCAGAGCCCCCCAGTGATCAGAAGTGTGACTGTTCCAGGCAAAAGCCCCATTCTGCAGAATGCAGCTGCACAGCTGTACTGTGGTCTATTGTGCTGGGTCCTTTTGGTGCTGGGTGGGTGTATCCAGATCCTGTTAGATTCTGGTGTTTTTTGGAGTACACTCTACCTTTGGCTTTAACTTCTTTGCTGATCTACTGCTTTGCAACTAAAGCAGAGCAGCCAACCTGTGGTAGAATCCTCCCTGCAAATTTTCCATCCACAGAGACCACCCATACCTGGGTTTGCTCAGTATGCTAGCCTCTGGTTCTGCCTCTGTGCCTGCACTGGCCTGCCCCTCCCCATCAGGACAAATCTTTTCTGGCGATCTTCCAGATTATCTTCAGTTTATAATCTGTTGTACTCCCAATATTCCTGGATTTCACCATTCAAGCACTATTTCTGAGGCTAGATTTGATAATTAGGAGTGAGGGTAGAAGGGAAACTTAGAGTGATGCGTATGTCTTCTCCGTCTTGACTTTGACCCTGCTGCTCATCATTGTAATAAAAACTCCATTTATACCTATGCTCTCTAGTGTTTTTAATATAAGTGGGTGCTACATTTTGTCAAAAGTTTTTCTGTTTTTGTTGAGATTTTCATATAATTTCTGTTAGTTTTGCTATTGATATGGTTAATTATGGCAGTAGTTTTCCTGATATTGAATCAGCCCTGTCTTTCTGGTATAGATCCTACTTGGTCATAGTGTATTATCCTGATGATAAGTTTTTGTAATCTCTTTGCTAATATTTTATTTAAATTTTTGCATCAATATTCATTAGGGTGATTTGTCTGTAATTTTCTATCTCTATTTTGGTTCTTCCTGGTTTGGATAGTAGAGAGGCAATCTCTTTCTAAACAGAAGTTATGTTCTACTGGAGGGAAATAGTATCCAAACAGATAAATAAATGTGCTACATAGCAATATTTTCAGGGTTGTAGGGAACAATAACAATGGAGATCAGCATATACCATCTGCAGAAAATGGTTCCTGATTTCTAAAACATATAGAAAATAGACTCAAATTTATAAGAAAACAAGTCATTCCTTAGTTGATAAATGGTTAAAGGATATAAACAGATAATTTTAAGATGAAGAAATCAAATCCCTTTTTAGTCATATGAAAAAAATGCTCTGTAACTATTGATCAGAAAAATGCAAATTAAAATAACTCTGAGGTACCACTACACATCTTTCAGATTGGGTAAGATGACAGGAAAAAGTAATGATAAATGTTAGAGGGGATGTGGGAAAACTGGGACTCTAATGCATTGTTGGTGGAGTTGTGAAATGATTCAACCATTCTGGAGGGCAATTTGAAACTATGTCCAAAGAACTATAAAACTGTATATATACCCTTTGATCCAGCAATCTCCCTACTGGGTCTGTATTCCAAGGAGATAATAAAAAAGGGAATCAGAGCAGTATGTGCAAAAATGTTTGTAGCAGTTATTTTTGTAGTGGAAAGGAACTGGAAATTGACTGGATGCCTATCAGTTGGGGAATGGCTAAATAAGTTATGGTATATGAAGGTAATAGAATATTATTGCTTTATAAAAATGATGACCAGGCTGATTTCAGAAAAACCTGGAAAGACCTGCATGAACTGATGCTGAGTGAAGTGAACAGAACCAGGAGAACATTGTGGGATGATCAACTATGATGGACTTGGTTCTTCTCAATAATATGGTGATTCAAGGGAATTCCATAGACTTGTGATTGGAAAATGCCTATGACATCCAAAGAGAGAACTATGGAGAATGAATGTGTATTGAAGCATAATATTTTCACCTTTTTGTTTGTTTTGCTCATTTTTCTTCTTTGTTCTGATTTTTCTTGCACAACATGAATATCAAAATATGTTTAAAAGGATTACACATATTTAACCTATATCAGATTACTTCCTATCTTGGGGAGGGGAAAGGGAAGGAGAAAAATTTAGAACACAAAAGTTTTACAAAAAGGAGTGTTGGACATTATCTTTACATATATTTGTAAAAAATAAAAATACTATTAGAAAAAAAGAAGAATTTAAGTTGTTCCTTGGAAGAACCTAATAGAAGATAGAATATATTCCAGGCATAGGGATTACCTTAGACTGGATATTTGAAGCTTTAGTATTGTACCAGATCTGATTGACCTCAATCATCTACTTCAAAAACTATAATGGAAGAACTTCTCTAGAAAGAGAGAAAGGGAAAGGAACAATGATGAATTATATAATGAAATGAGTCTTTAATTTGGGTTACTCTTGGATGTATGAAAAAATTGTCTTAAGCCATCACTTTCGGTAATTCACTGACTTCTTACCTTTCATTAGGTCAATATTCCAAAAATCTCAAAACAGTAAAATATAGTTGTGCCCACAGAAATAAAAATAACCTTTGTGCAGTGGTCTGCTGACAAATATTTAACAACTGGCTTTCTGGGAACAGGGGTGGAGAGGGAAGATGAGGTAAAAAAATCCACTTGTATGCTTAATCTGCATTATTTATATTTTCCCTCACTATCTTAAATCTAAATAATCAATGAAACCACATATGAAGGCCTAGTTTGTAGTTTGCCCATTTTCAAAGTGTAAATGCTTTCACTAAAAATTTAATAATATAATCTCTATATTTGGTATGAGCTGGTCCTAACAAATCCCTGTAAGTCCTGTAAATTATATGACTATCTGACAATTTTTTAAATTCTTTTCTATTCATTGTGATTTTATTTTATTCTTTTTTATTTGATTTTTCCCACCATGTTCTTCTTAATCAGGTTACCTAAAAATATGCCAATTTTCTTAATGTCTTTTCCCAGAATACTAATTTATCTTCTCTATTTTTCAAGATTTCTCCTTTTGTATTTATATTTGATTTATTCATTGCTGGCTTCCTAAAATTTCAATTGCGTATTCAATTAATTAATCCTAGCTTTTTCTAACTTTTGATATGCTTGTAGAAATATTTAAGTAAGCTAACAATTATCATTGCCTATCACATAATGATTGTTTCTCTGACATTTTTGATGCATTATATGTTTATGACTTATATGTTGATGCAATATATATATAATGTTATGAAAACATTATATGTTTTATGTCTGTGTCTTTTGCTTTTCTTTCCTATATGCATTATTTTATCATATTATACTCTATAAAGGCTTTTTCTGTTTTTTTTAACATTTATTTATAATTTTTCTATGTTAGGAAATATTCAATATTCTCATTTAGATGTTAAAAATCTTGTGGCTCTAATTTCTCTGAAAGTTTTTCAGCTTTATATTTTTCATTTTGTTTTTCTTCTTGAAAAATGTGAACATCTCTGAAAGTATTGTTTCTCCCTTTTACAATTGAGTTAATTTTTCCTCTGTGAATCTAGATATGATTCCATTTGGTGCATATGTTCCTTTAAATATGTGATTTCTTTGTCTATTTCTATATTCTGAATTTTTATTTCTGCTTTTATGATAGCATGATTGCACTTCCTAGTTATCTTTCATTTATCTAGACAGAATAAATTTTATTCATCTCCCATTTTGATTCTTTGTTGTTTCTTTTCATCTTTGCTTCTTATATACAACAGATCATAGGTTTTTTGGTTGTTTGTTTTTCTAAATATCTATGTCTTTTCCAGCTACTCTCTTCTGCCACTCAATTTTAATTTTATTGGCTTATTTAGGCCATTCATATTTAAAGTTATGATTTAGGATTGTGGTATCTTATAACCTTTAAATTTATATGTATTTTAGATGCATACTTTTTTAATCTTCCTCTTGTTGTAAACCAATACTTTGTCCCTGGAATTAGTTTCAGGAATCAGTTCAGTAAACTACTTTGATAAAACTCTAATTCTTACAGTCTCTTTCTATACCTATCTTTCCTTTTATTCACAATTGTCTATCTTTCTCCTATTTTAGACATTTTACTTAGATTATTTGTTTCTTTTATTATAGTTATTGTTTTTTCCTCTTGCTTGTCATTTTTTTTTTTTACTTTTAAATGGTGAGTTGAAAAACTCTTCAGTTGAAGAAACACTGAGTTTAAAATGGGCAAACTACAAACTAGTGAAAACACTAACTTCAACTATATGTCAATTTTCCTTTTATTGTGACTTTTTTCTAAGATTTTTTCTTTAATTTGTTTTCTTCATTAATTACCTTTCCTAACATTCTTTTTGAATTTTTTTTTCAGATTTCTACCATTATTTGCTTTTTCTATAATCTGTGTTTCTCAAGGTATGAAAACTTCAGCAGTACAGGGTTTCACTTTCTTCTAACCAATTCTTATATTATAATCTTTATATATTTTGTGTTATCACCACCAATTAATTTTTTTCTTTTAGGTATAACACTATTACTTCATGAGGAAACTACTGTTGAATAAAAGTTGTACTCCATGAAGAAATTATTCAATGTCAAAAATCATTGTTTAAATAATTTTATATCCTGACCATTCCAAGACTGTTTTCTTTTGAAAGGATCATTTTGTATTGTCTATGAGCCTATGTCTCCCTTTCAGGTGCTAGGTCTCTAAATATTCTTCTAATCAAAGACATGTTAATGGAGTCATTGTACTCTTTCATACAAGGTGCTTTAAATCAGAACTTGTTAAATGTTTCCATTCACAACAACTTCTTGCCAGATAAATTTTTACACAACCTTGGATATATAGGTATATAAACCCGAACACTTACTGATAATAAGTTATAATTTCACTATCTTACATTCAGCTGTACGACTCCATATGAGGTCACAACCTTTTGCTTTAAATAAATCAACTCCCTCCAGATTAAACTCATCATGAAGTTTCCATTCATCATAGCAGGCGTACAATTTTTGCATAAATAATTTTTTCTTAATGTCTTCTGTTTTTTATATCTATTTTCAATATTTTCCTTTAAAGCCCTCTCAGGGAGCTTTTCCAAGTAACAAATAGTGTTTTTATTACAGAGGAGGGAAACAGTACAACTGATTAACACATTGAAAAATTGTTTTGTTTTTTGTTTGTTTTTTGTTGACTCTTCAGGGTTCTCCAAATAAGCCATTATTTCACGTACAAAAAGTGATAGTTTTGTTTGGTTTTGCTTCTGACTTTTTATTTCTTTTTATTTTATTACTATAGTTAGGAGTTCTAATTCAATATGGAACAGCTTTAGTGATAATAGACTTCATTGCTTCATCCTTGATAGTAAGTGAAGAGCTTCTATTTTATCCTCATTACAGATAATTCTTCATTTCTTAAAGTTTATTTTTGTTCCATTTTAAGTTTTGAACTTTCTCTCTTTCTCCTTCATCATCCTGCACTAAAGAAGGCCATCATTTAACACACATAAACACACACACACACATACACAAATACACAATGTAAATTCCTTTTTATAGTTTTTTTTCCCCTCTAAAGGTGGGTAGTATCATCATAGGTCTTTTGTAGTTAATTTAAACATTTATAATACTTAGAATAACTTAGTATTCTTTGAACAATATAGCTATTGCTGTAAACAAAGTTTTCTTCATTCTACTCATTTCACTCTTCGTTATTTCATGCAAATATTTTCACATTTTTCTAAAAGTAAATTTGTCTATATATACACATATCTATATATGTATATATAAATATATCTTTTCATAAGATATATTTGATATATCTTTTTGATATATTTGATATGTAAGATATACTTAAGAGTGGTGGGAAAAAAAGAATAAAGTAAATAAGGTGCACATTAGAGAACCAAAGAACAGTTTACAAGGATGTAAAGAAAAAATGGACACTTATAAATATAACATTTTCTACTAACATATATATATATATATATATATATATATAGTTTCTTGATCTGTAAAAAAAAATGTCTTACTCTGACTTCTGAGTACTTCACCTTTCTACTACAAGATAGGTAACATGTTCTATCATTGGTCTTCTAAAATTTTGGTTGTTCATTATATTGTTAAGAGTTTAGCACATCATATTACATCACATTTGTATACAATAATTGGTTTAGCTATTTCCTAATTTATGGGTATTCATTCAAATTTCCATACTTTATCACTTCAAAAAGAACTATAAATATTTTTTTAAATCCTTAGTTTGTTTTGCTTAGTGCTTATCTCCTTTTTGACCCATTCTTCCTCTAATTATCTCTCTCCTTTCTTCCTTTTCCCTCCTTTTTTTTCCTGTTGAGTGAAATGGAATTTTGTAACCACTTTTGTTAAGGATCATGCCTAGATGAAGGGACAGGTAAATTCTCCACACGCCTCCACAGCTGTGAATCATAAACTTGAAGGAGTTGAAAAGCAGCCTTTGCTGATGCAGGTGTTCCTTGTGGATTGAGAATGAAATAAATTGGAGGCAAGAGGGAAGAGGAGAGAGGTCAAAGAATGTAGCTGCCTCTCAGTTGCCTTGAATCAATTATAAATCATCAATCAACAATCATCAATCATCATCCTTTCACATGAAGAGATCAATTCTACAGATCTGAATTAGATTTCCAGCAGCCACTGGCAAATGGCTCCCATGTCACAACAAACTCTCTCTTCCTTTTTCTCCATTCCTCTGTTGTCCTTTCTCCTTCCTTTCCTCCATCCTTTCCTCTTTCTCTCCCTCCTTTCCTCCCTTCCTGGTTAGAGCAAGGTTCAGATATCCTTTTCTTAAGATCTTCAAGACTTAACAAAACCATCCATATATCTTGTGTAATTTATTACCTCTATGATCTCCAGTGATGAAAGGATTCAGAGGGGAAACATGTACTATCTCTCCAATTTGAATGTGAGGAGTTTGTACTTTTTTGTCCTTTATATTATTCATTTATATTTAGTTTACTTTTTTATGCTTCTCTTTACTCCTGTGTTTGATTAAAAGTTTCTTTACAACTCTCATCTTTTCATCAGGAATGCCTAGAATTACTCTATTCATTAAAAGTCCATCTTTCCCCCTATAGAGAAAAATGCTCAGTTTTGCTGAGTAAATATTCTTGGCCATAAACCCATATCTTTTGCTTTTTAGAATATCATATTCCAAGCTCCCTGCTGTTTTATAGAATTGACTGCTATATCATGTGTGATTTTGACTGTGACTCCTTGATATTTAAATTTCTTTTTTCTTTCTTTCTGGCTACCTGAATATTTTTTTTCTTTGACATGGAAGCTCTGGATTTTGAGAATCTTGTTCCTGGGAGTTTTCATTTTGAGGTTTCTTTCAGGAGGTAATAGTAAATTCTGTTTCAGCTTTGCCCTCTTGTTCCAAGAGATCTGGGCAGTTTTAAGATTTCTTTAAGTAGGATATCAGGATTATAAATTTTTGGAGGTTATGATATTCAAATAGTTCAATGATTCTTCAAATTTTTTCTCCTTGATTTGCTTTTCAGGTTAGATGTTTTTTAATTAGTAAATAATTTATATATCTTTCCAATTTTCAGTCTTTTTACTTTTTAAAAAAAATATTTTTTGTTGTCCCCATAAAATCATTGACTTTTATTGGGTTCATTTGAATTTTCAGGGAGTTTGTTACTTGGACAAGGTTTATATTTCTTGTGCCAATCTATTTGTTAATTCCCTTTCCTTCTTGTTCTTCTACTACTCTCATTTCTTTTCCATTTTTTCAAGTGATATAATTATATACATTTTTAAAAATTACCCTTACTTCATCACTTCTAGGAATTCTAGTTGAGATTGTGTCCCAAATGTGTTTTTTGAGGCACCTCTTGTTGATATTTTGAAGTCATTCTCTTCTGTGTTTTTGTCTTGAACTTTCCTGCCACCAGAATGTTTTATCATGAGATGTTGTGTGTGTGTGTGTGTGTGTGTGTGTGTGTGTGTGTGTGTTTATATGTTTGTTCATTCTTTGAGTCTAGTTCCTGACTCTAAACTTGATGTTTCTGGAAGAAAGGTCTGAACTTGTCCTCTTCCTGTTTTCTTGGGATAATAAGTGTTATGTTATTCTTAAGTCTCAATGACAGGCTATAGATTTGCAAACCTTTAATGCACCCAATAGTAACTTATCCAAGGAAGAGAAGTAGAAAGCCATTAGATTATGGTCAGATAAATGAATTTCTGAAATCTTGAATATGGATATGGTACATTTGTGGTTGATAGAAAGATCAAGACCATGACTATCTTCTGTGATTGAGGTAATTAAAGGAGTAGTAGGCCATAGAATGTGAATAGGTTGAGGAACTGAGTTATTAGGATATTTGAGAGAGTATCAATATATATGTATAAGTCTCTGAATATGAAGGCAGGTTAGGAAGGAGAGAGAGTTTTTGAGTCAAATATCGAGCTCCTGAAGAAGGAATGAGAGTGTCCTATAAGATTATTAATAGTTACTAAGATCTTGGTGAGGTGGAAGATGTGGCTTATATGGCTTCAAAGGAAGACTGGTTACTTAGTTATAGAGATAGGAAGAGAAACTGGAAGTAGAAATGATGATCAGCAGTGATGAACAGAACCAGTTACACCCCAGCTACACTGGGAAATGAGTGTGGGCTGCTCACATTTTTGTTTTTCTTTCCAGGTTATTTTTACCTTTTGAAAGCCAATTTTTCTTGGGCAACAAGAGAACTGTATAAATATGTACACATATATTGTATTTAAGATATACTTTAACATGTTTAACATGTAAAAAAAAGAAAGAAATGGGGATCAGTATTATATTTCAACTCCCCTGCTTTGACCTATAAGCTGATAAGAATGACTGATAATGTATATAGTACTGAAAAGTACTGGAAAGGGTGGCTATGAATGTTGTATCACTAAAGGAAAACCAGGTTTTCCTGATGGACAAAAGATAGAGATAATGGGATACACACATATGTAGAAAAATGTGAAATTAATGCAAGAAGAGTCATAAAGGGTAGTTAGAGAGGGAGGTCATTAGCAATTGGAGGTGGTGGTAGAAAGGAAAAGGAAATGTAGAAAGTATCAATCTACATTTGTAGAGGAAGTTTCCAACACTATCAAAATG
Source organism: Sarcophilus harrisii (assembly GCF_902635505.1). Taxonomy (NCBI): domain Eukaryota; kingdom Metazoa; phylum Chordata; class Mammalia; order Dasyuromorphia; family Dasyuridae; genus Sarcophilus; species Sarcophilus harrisii. The sequence continues at coordinate 388,524,864 of NC_045427.1, read as the reverse complement.
ACAAGCTCAGGCCCATACTTCAATGCATCTATCATTTCATCAATTTAATTTCTCACAAAAGTAGATAATTTATCTTGTGCCCTTTAACCTCAAAAATCTCATCCAGAATAATGGAGGATCTTCTTCTAAGTTTTATAATATATTGTGGGTGCCAGAAGATCTCACTTTTTTATATGACCAAACCACTTAATATTTCAACTATACATTGCCTGAATTTCATCTTACATTGACTTCTATTCAGTCATAACTAGTAGCACATTGCTATCTATATACTTTCTCCACAATTTCAAATATACATAGATTGTACTGTACCATGATCCAAAGGCACATGTTATATTCCATGATTTGCAGTTACATAGCATCACCAGAAGAATTTTGGCAAAGACAAAAATCAACATAAATCTAGAAAAATATAAATACAGGATGGAAAAAAATTAAGGCAACTTCAACATTTTATATTTTCATGTAGTGAATACAACTCTGATCCACTATTCCAAAGTCAGGCTGCTACATCTCTCCTTTCGAATTCTAGGTATACCCTGAGGAATCATAATATACTTCTTCTACTATTGTCTCAATCCCATGTTCCCCCAACTATTATACACCAGAGAGTAGAATACCAATTCCATTGAATATCTTAACATCAATTTGCAAAAGAATGCTTACTTTGAAGATACAAAAATAACAAAGCACAAACATCTCTCCCCAACACTTTAAGGATATTTTTTTTTAAATGAAGGTATGAGGAAGAAATAGATTATCACAAATTTCATGCTATAGCAGATCACACTGTTAACCATACAAATATTTGTTCCCCTTCTCTTTTCTTCCCCCTTCCTAAGACAGAAAGCAATTTGTTGTAAGTTAAATATATTCAGTTCTTCTATACATATTTCCACATTCATCATGTTGCACACACAAAACTATCAGATCAAGAGGGGAAAAACACTAGAAAGGAAAAAAAGCAAACAAACAACAAAAAGGTGAAAACACTTTGCTTTGATCCACATTCAGTCTCCAAGTTCTCTCTCTCTGGATGTGTATGGCACTTTCCATAATAAACATATTGAAATCGCCTTGAATCATCTCATTGTAGAAAAGAGCCAAGTCCATCACAGTTGATCATTCCATGTTAAGGGCTCTGAGAGCCTCCACACTTGTGGATCATAATATCTGAAGGAGTTGCAAGGCAGCCTTTGTTGACACAGGTGCTGCAAACTGGAACTGAGATAAATTGGAGGCAGAGGGAAGAGGAGAGAGGTCAGAGGAGGCAATTTGAGAGGTCACAGAGCAGCAACTGCCACTCAGTTTCCTTGTATCATCCTCTCACAAGAGGAGATCCATTTTGGGTTGGATCTCCAGCAGCCACTGTCAGGTGATTCCCATGTATTCCAACAGCTCTCCCATGTATTCCAACAATCACATAATCTTGTTATTATGTATAATGATTTTTTTTGGCTCTGTTTGCTTCATTAAGCATCAGTTCATGTAAGTCTTTTCAGGTTTTTCTGAAGTCTGCTTCTCATTTCTTACAGAACAATAATATTCCATTACATTCATATACCATAACTTATTCAGTCATTCCCCAGCTGAGGGGCATCTGCTAAATTTTCATGTCCTTGCCATTACAAAAAGGCCTGCTATAAACATTTTTTGCACATGTGGGGTACTTTTCCCCCTTTTAGGATTTCTTTGGGTTACAGACCCAGTAGAGATACTGCTGAATAAAAAGGTATATACTATTTTATGGACTTTAAACATAGTTTCAAATTGCTCTCCAGAATGGTTGGATCATTTCACAACTCCACCACAATACATTAGTATCTCAGTTTTTACACATTCCCTCCAATATTTATCATTATCTTTTCCTTTTATTTCAACTAATCTGAGAAGTGTGAAGTGATACCTCAGAGTTGTCTTAATTTGCATTTATCTAATCAATATTAATTTAGTGCATTTTTCATATGCATAGAAATGGCTTTAATATCTTTATTTGAAAATTGTCTGTTCACATCTTTTGACCATTTATCAACTGGGGAATGGCTTGTATTCTTATAAATTTGAATCAATTCTCTCTATATATTTAAAATGATGCCAGAAACACTGGCTATAATTTTTTCCCCAATTTTCTGTTTCCCTGCTAATTTTAGTTGCTTTAATTTTATTTGTGCAAAAGCTTAATACTTTAATGTAATCATAATTATGCATTTTATATTTCATAATGTTCTCTGGTTCTCGTTGGCTATAAATTCCTCCCTTCTCCACAGATTTGAGATCTTGTTCTCCTATACCTTGTAATCCTAATTTGCTTATATTAGTACCCTTTATGTCTAAGTTATGAACCCATTTTGACCTTATCTTGATATAGCCATTAGATAGTGGCCAATGTTTAATTTCTGCTATATTATTTTCCAGTTCTCTCAGCAATTTTTGTCAATAAATTCTCTTCTTAAAGAAATTACTCAAGGTATATATAGGTACAAGTCATCTGAATTGCATAAAATATTTTACACCTTTTTTCTTTAATCCTGAACTAATCCTAATTTTCTTTTTTTTAATTAAGTTATCTGTTTTCCCCCAATTACAATAAGAACAATTTTCAACGTTCATTTTTAAAATTGAATTATAAATTCTCTCTCTGTCCGCTCCCCTCATTGGGAAGGCAAGCAATTTGACATAGGTTATATTTGTATTGTCATGTAAAACATATTTCCATATTAGTCATTTTGTAAAATGTGGACCAAAATAAAACTCCAAGGAAAATACAGAAAATAAAAAATGTATTCATCTCTCTGTATTCAAACTCTATTAGTTCTTTTCCTGTAAATGGATAGCATTTTTAATCTTAAGTCTTTCAGAGTTGTCTTGAACCATTGTGTTGCTGAGAAAACTAAATCATCCACAGTTGATCATCTTACAATATTGCTGTAATTATGTACAATGTTCTATTGGTTCTACTCATTTCACTTTGCATCAGTTCATGCATGCAGTACATGCATCAGTACAGTGCATGTAATATTTTTTCTGAAAGCATTTGGGCGTTATGGGCCAGAACTCTGAAATAAGGATTCTTACAAGATGTTAAGTCAGTAGAATTGATGAGACAATGGTTATCTAGTTTAGCATGGTGCTTAATAGTTCTCTAAGTTCAGTATGATTGATTTAATCTTGCAACAAATAATGGTTTCCTAGTGATCTAATGATTATTAGCCAATTTAACAATTAAACAGTAGTATCTCAGAATTGTTTTAATTTTTATTTCTCTAATTCACGATGAGAATATTTTTCATATGGCTCTAGATAGCTTTGATTATTTCATTTAAAAACCTCAGATCTTTTGATCATTTATAAGTTGGGAAATGGCTCTTATTTTTATAAATTTGACTCAATTCTCTATATGTTTAAGAAGTGAGGCCTTTATCAGAGAAACTTGCTTCAATTATTTTTCACAGTTACTTTTGCTATCTGCATTTCCCTCCATTCTATTTCCCTCCTGTTTATTCTGTTCTTTCTCTTTTTTCACCTTGTCCCTCCTTAAATGTTGTATTTCTGACTATCTTCTTCTATCAGCTCCCCTTTTCATATTCCCTTCAATCCTCCTTTCCTATAGGGTAAGATATATTTCTACACCCAAATGATTGTTTATGCTATTCCCTCTTTGAGTCCATTCTAATGAGAATAAGGTTCAATAACTCCCCCTTACCTCCTCATTCTTCCCCTCCATTGAAAAAGCTATTTTGCCTCTCTTATGTGAGATAATTTATCCCATTTTACATTTCCCTTTCCCTTGCTTGTGAGATTGTTCTCTCATTCCTTAATTTTATTTTTTAGATACCTCTCCATATTGAACTCACACCTGTGTCCTCTGTTGATATATACTCCTTCTACCTTTCCTAAAAATGAAAGAGTTCTTATGAGCTAAAAGTATCATCCTCCCACGTAATAATATAAACAGCTTAACCTTATTAAGAAAATTTCTTATGGTTTTCCTTTCCTGTTTACCTTTTATGCTTCTCTTGAGTCTTGTTTTTAAAAGTTAAATTTTCTATTCCACTCTGGTCTTTTCATCAAGATTGCTTAAAAGTCTTCTATTTCATTGAATACATATTTTTCTTTAAAGTTTTGCTCACTTTTGATGTGTAAGTGATTTTGGTTGTAATTCTAGCTTCTTTGCTAGAATTTGCTATCTTATTCCAAGTCCTCCAAACCTTTGATTTAGAAGCTGTTAAATTTTGTGTTATCCTGACTATGGTACCAATGAACTAATTTTTTTCTGGCTGGTTGCAATATTTTTTACTTGATCTAGTAGTTCTGGAATTTGGGTATAATATTCCTTGAAGTTTCCATTTTTAGATCTCTTTCAGAAGGTGATTGGTGGATTCTTTCAATTTCTATTTTACGCTTTGGTTCTAGAATATCTAGAAAATTTTCCAACCATAATTCCTTAAAAGATAATGTCTAGATTCTTTTATACAATGGCTTTCAAGTAGTCCAATAATTTTAAAATTATCTCTCTAGAATGTATTGTTCAGGTCAGTGTTTTTCCAATGAGATATTTCACGTTGTCTTCTATTTCTAAAATTATTTTCGATTTGTTTTATTGTTGCTTGATTTTTCATAAAGTCACTAGCTTCCATTTGCTTAATTATAATTTTAAAGGAATATTTTCTTCAGTGACTATTTTTGTTTACTTTTCCATTTGACCAATTCTTCTTTTTTTTTAATTATAGCTTTTTATTTACAAGATATATGCATGGATAATTTTTCAGCATTGACAATTGCAAAACCTTTTGTTCCACCTTTTCCCCTTCTTTCCCTCACCTTCTCCTCAGATGGCAGGTAGACCAATACATGTTAAATATGTTAAAATATATGTTAAATACAATATATGTATACATGTCCATACAGTTATTTCGCTGCACAAGAAGAATCAGACTTTGAAATAATGTACAATTAACCTGTGAAGGAAATAAAAAATGCAGGCAGACAAAAATAGAGGGATTGGGAATTCTATGTAATGGTTCACACTCATTTCCCAGTGTAGCTGGTTTAATTTATCACTGCTCCATTGGAACTGATTTGGTTCATCTCATTGTTGAAGAGGGTCATGTCCATCAGAATTGATCATCATATAGTATTGTTGTTGAAGTATATAATGATCTCCCGGTCCTGCTCATTTCACTCAGCATCAGTTCATGTAAGTCTCTCCAGGCCTTTCTGAAATCATCCTGTTGGTCATTTCTTGCAGAACAATAATATTCCATAATATTCACATACTACAATTTGTTCAGCCATTTTCCAATTGATAGACATCCACTCAATTTCCAGTTTCTAGCCACTACAAAGAGGGCTGCCACAAACATTCGTGTACATACAAGTCCCTTTCCCTTCTTTAATATCTCTTTGGGGTATAAGCCCAGTAGTAGCACTGCTGGATCAAAGGGTATGCACAGTTTGATAACTTTTTGAGTACAGTTCCAAATAGCTCTCCAGAATGGCTTAGATGTATTTACAATTCCACCAACAATGTAACAGTGTCCCAGTTTTTCCACATCCCCTCCAACATTCCGTATTATCTTTCCCTGTCATTCTAGATAATTGGACAGGTGTGTAGTAGTATCTCAGAGTTGTCTTAATTTACATTTCTCTGATTAACAATGACTTGGAGCATCTTTTCATATGGCTAGAAATAGTTTCAATTTCTTCATCTGAGAATTGTCTGTTCATATCCTTTGATCATTTATCAATTGGAGAATGGCTTGCTTTCTTATAAATTAGAATCAATTCTCTATATATTTTGGAAATGAGGCCTTTATCAGAACCTTTGACTGTAAAACTGTTTTCCCAGTTTATTGCTTCCCTTCTAATCTTATCTGCATTGGTTTTGTTTGTACAAAACCTTTTTAATTTGATATAATCAAAAATTTCTATTTTGTAATCAATAATGATCTCTGTTCTTCTTTGGTCACAAATTCCTTCTTCCTCCACAGGTGTGAGAGGTAAACTAATTTATTTAAAATTTCATTCTTTATGCCTAGATCATAACCCATTTTGACCTTATCTTGGTGTACAGTGTTAAGTGTGGGTCAATGCCTAGTTACTGCCATACTAATTTCCAATTTTCCCAGAAGTTTTTGTCAAACGGTGAATTCTTATCCTAAAAGCTGGGAGTTTGGGTTTCTCAAACACTAGATTATTAAAGTGATTGACTATTTTGTCCTTTGAACCTAACCTGTAATGACCATGTATTTTAAAATCAGCCAAAGTCAGGACAAGCAAAAATCCTTGATCTTTATTCTTTGCGAAGGTGAAAGGGAATGCCCATACAAAGCGAGAGCAATTGTGGCATGAATCCGGCCAGCAGTGCCTCTGCTCTCACACTCCACCCACCAAAATCTCTACGCAATCTCCTATACAACACATCAAACTTGCACAGAGAGTGGGCTGGGCCATTCTTTCTCCAAGCATATATTAATAAAGTATTGTCCAATTGCTAATTAGCTTCAAGTGTTTTGACCTCAGTGCATCTGTTTAGCTTCAGCCCATTACACTAATGTATTCCACTGATGAACTAGTCTATTTCTTACACAATACCAAATGGTTTTGGTAACTGCTACTTTAGAAGATAATTTTTGATCTGGTACAACTAGGCCACCTTCATTTGCTTTTTTTATTAGTTCCCTTGAAAGTCTTGACCTTTTGTTCTTCCAGATGAATTTTGTTGTTATTTTTTCTAGGTCATTAAAATAGTTTTTTGGGAGTCTGATTGGTATAGGGCTAAATAAATAGATCAGGTAGTATTGTCATCTTTATTATATTTGCTTGCCCTATCCAAGAGCACTTTATATTTTTCCAGTTCGTTAGATCTTACTTTATTTGTGTGGAAAGTGTTTTGTAGTTTTGCTCATATAGTTCCTGATTTTCTCTTGGCAAATAAACCAATTTTTCTTTTTAAGGAATTTTTTTCTTCAGTGAATTTTTGTGCCTCTTTCCAATTTACCAATTCTGCTTTTTTAAGGCATTCTTCTCCTTATTCCCTTCTTGTATTCACGTCACTATTTGGCCTATTGTTGTTTTCTTCAGTGGTTTTTTTTTTTTTTTTGGTGTCATCTTTACTAAGCTGGTGACATGTTTTTCATGATTTTCTTGCATCACTCTTATTTCTCTTCCAAATTTTTCCTTTACCTCTCTTTTTTGATTTTCAGAATCCTTTTTGAGCTCTTCCATGATTTGATACCAAGTCATTTTTCATGAGTATATATATTGATCATTTTCATCATCACAGTAGTTTTCTGTGCCAATTTTTTCCTGTTTGCTCATTTTTCCAGCCAATTACTTGAATGTTAACTTTTTTTAAAGTAGGGCTTTGCTTCCAAGAGGGAGGGTGCACTGTTCCAAGCTAAAGGGTTTTTTTTTTTTCCTGCAGTTCAGAAATACTTCTTGTTACCTGTAATTTTTTAGTTCTTCAAATATTTATGATCTAAGAAGAGGTATTTACTATTCTCTTGGCCTATGCTGGTCTGTGAGTGATCACAAGCACGCTTTTTTACTCTGAAACTGTGAATATGGTCCCCATTACAATGTAGCCACAAACTCTAGGGTGCTAGTGTTCCTCCCTGCTTTGGGATTGCCACCAAGGACTGCTACCAGGATCTGAATATGGCAAAGCAACAGAGTCTTGCTTCACCACTAACAAAAGACCTGTGTTTGAACCCCTTACTATCTTTGGGCTGAGAGATCTGGAAACTGCCACTGCTGTTGCTGCTGATTCAGTCACTCCACACCTGCTTCTGGGTTGCTGGGACCAGGTCCCTCCTAGTGCAACCTGCACTTAACTGTGCTCTACTCTTATCAGAACATGACAGATCTTTCCTGCTGACATCCTAAATTTTCTTGGGCTGGAAAATGGTTTCACATTGTCTTTTTGTGATTTCTACTGCTCTAGAATTTGTTTAAAGGTTTGGTGATAGATTAGGTTAATCCCTAGATTTTCTCCACCATTTTGATTGTGTCTTCTCCCTATATTTGTTTCATTCTAATTTCTATTCTTTCTATCTAATTTTCCTCATTCTGTCCCTGAAGTAAAATAGAATAAGAATAACCTATCTTATATGTGGCTGCCCTTTAGTTTCTTCAAGAAAGCTATTAAATCTCCTCACCAGGGTAAATACCCATATTTCCTTTAATAACTCATCATATGACATTTCCTAATTAAAAAAGGAAATTCATTGGGAGGAGTTCATGAACAACAGTTTGAAGAGCCATTCAGCAGTCCTACAGGATCAATCACCCTCTTCTACTAAGAGGATCAAGTTCTCAGGTATACAGAAATTGGCATTACACCCATGGAAACTTAGAACCTAACTCCTTTTTTAGAGACTTTTTTATTACCTCTGTAACTTTTTCTTTCCACATAAATGCTCCAGGAAAAATCATCCATTACTTAGGTTTGCTTTATTCCTGGGACCTCTACAAAAAGAGAATAGAAAGGAATTCAAGGTACAAAGTAGATGAGGTAGGTACATGACAGTATTTTAATTTCTTCCACATGAACGTAATGCTCAAAATACATGAGAATCACAAAAATACATTGAGAAGGAATAAAACATGAAATGGTAATCTGTACCTTCAATTGTACTCCCAGCAAGTTGATGCTAAAAACATGAAAACATTTTGTGGCATTATTGGACAATCATTTCACCTTTATCTTGACTCTATATTTAATGAGTAATTTCCTCCTTAAAGTTTATGTCTTCTGGCTATCCAAAACATTATAACTCACTCTTGTCTTAGTGACCATCTTTCCCCAGAAGCGCATAGTTGCAGAAAATTATTCCCTACTGCTAGTCAGCCTTGAGTGAGAACTCCAGAAATTCTTAATCTGTCTTCAAATCTGGAGATGCCTTTCTCAGGATTACTGCTTAGTTATATGCTCAGAGGGAAAGAGACACAAAGCCAAAGAGACAGTCAAGACCTTGACATCCTGTTTTATGATCATCAGTCACTATTGCAATTTGCAAACACCTACTTAAATTATAGAGAAGTAGAAAAGGGAGAGGAGGTCATTCCTCTGTATCACAGGAAATCCAAGGGAGATATTCATATAATCTTCATATGTTCATAGACAAAAAGCAAAAGAATGGGGATGAGACTAAAGTAATTCCTCTTTTAAAGATGATTGAAAGGGTAGCTCTTCCTGGCTCAGTAGCTTGTCCTCTTTGATAAATCCACCTCCCTCTGCTGCCATAATGGATTCAGGGAAATCGCTTCACTATCCTTCCATTCTTCCCTCCTCAGCTCATTTCCTTCCCTCTTTCCATGAGCAAAATAACTTCAGCTCAGGTTCAAGTACCCTCAATATCAAAATTGGATAGGATGATGCCTAAAGACCTTTATAGTACTGAAGGTTTACATATCTAGCATATGAATCAGTGGCACATGTTTTTTCAACAATTTGTCTTAGCAATTTTGGGAATGGAGATATGCAATGTCCTCTTGTTTGGTTTTCTTGGAGTCTCTGGGAGCAGCCTTCCTTTCAGTTCAGAGTAATCACATGAGTAGCCAGGGATTAAATTCCAAATGCTTTATTGTCTCCTTGCCTCATGCTGGGCAGCTTTCTGGAGAGTTTTTCAGTCTAGCCTTGGTCTTAGTGGGGAAAGTGCAGGAGATCAGGCCAGCCATCAGGAAGATCGAAGATAGAATTGAATTTCTCCCCTTGGTTCTGAGAGCTTGAGCTCCTGCCACCAGTCCTTTGTCTTCTCTGCCTTTCTGGCTTCTCTTTTGTGGCTCTCAGCTTCTGCTTATATACTCCACACTGTGTATAAACCAATCATTATATCACTAGGAAACCATTATTTGCTATAGGTTTAAATCAATGCTAAACTAGATTTAACCACTGTCTCCTCAATTCCACTTAGTACCTTGTTTCAAGTTCTGGCCCATAACAGAGATATAATCATGAAAAGAAAGCCCTCAGCCTTTTGATGGCTATGTTTGCTAAAGTACTTACTGTTGCCTCTTATTTACATTTGAATTTTCATTCAGCTTTATAATTTACTGGCAAAGAGAGAGTTAAGTGGGACTTAGTATCAGGAAACTGAGGGTTTTTTTCCAATTCTTCTCTGTCATTGCATATACATGAACTTGAGGGAATCACTTATCTATCTATGAAATGAGGGGGTTGAGCTAAAGGATCTCTATTGTCCTATCCAGCTTTACCATTCTATGAGTAGTGGAAGTTTATATGAAGTTAGGAAAGGAAGCTTGCTGGACCAGTTCTAAGTACAAAATATGTAATGGGAAAATGAGGAAGCCAGGGACATTCCTAAAAGGAACAAGATTACTGTATCCATTATGAGGATTGGGGAAGGAACTTGTTATCAAGGGATGTAGCTGAAGTAGGAGAGTGGCAGTAAATTAAGGAATCAACACTCCTTATTTATGGAGATAGAAGAAAAGTAATTGGTGACAAACGTGAAAGATAAGATGAAAGTAAATGTAAAAAGGGTGGGCATATTGACAGACCTTAAAATTTAATTCCCTATAATTAATTTTGTTTAAGGACACTAAATATGGAAAAGATGCTGCTGCTTCAGAGTCTGTAATATTTGGAACAATATTCTTATCATTATCAGATCATTCCATTCAATGGAAGTTCTATAAAGAAATATTTGTCCTCTTTCTCTTTTTCTCCTCTTTTTTGTCATATATATTTCTGTAATTATCTTTAATCTTTTCAAAGGTGAGACCCTTTAAACATGGTAGGAAAACCATTCTGTTTGGGAATAAATTGCATTTTATCACAATAATTGCACAATTATTTTCTTTTAAGAAAACATGTCCTTGCAAAAAGAAAGATCTGCATTGCTACACTTACTCCCAGGCAGATGTTTGTTTTTTGCTGAATACACAGTTATACAATGAGCACGTCTCTCCAAGAAGATGCTGTCAGGTTGTAATCTTATATTTGCTATGATGATAGCTTCTTGGAGGTGCCCCAATGACATTAGAGTCAATGTGTCAAATAATGCTAAGCACTTTTTAGGCTATGCTGAAGTTAATAGCATTATTTCTGTCCCCTAAGGACTTTCATCCTACTGGATATATTAAGATCAGAGATATTCCAACTGAAAAGGAGTTTAGAGATTATTTAATCTTTATTCTTGTTTTACATAGAAGAAAACACATAGCAAATGCTAATTGACATAAGAGCATTTATTAAAGTTTTGATGTGTTAGACCTCCAATGAAGATAAACCCACTCATTCCCGTGGCAAACTCTTCCATTCTTAGATAACACCAATTTCCTTGTATCAAACTTTACCCAAAATGGTTTCCTTGTTATTTCCTATCACTAATTCTAATTCTGGGACCTCTGGAACCAAGCAGACCAATCTTACTCCATCTTCTAGGAAAAAGATTGTAAAAATACTTATAGACAGCTAACACTTCTTGCCTATGATTTCTCCAATGGATTTCATGTGAATTTTTGCAATATTTATTTCTTTCATCCTTCCTATAAATCTCCATGGTTACAACTCCTTGGAAGTTCTACCAGATATGTTTGAAGAGACACTGGATTTGCTTTTTTGTGTTTTGTATATTTATTTGTTATTGTCACATTATATTATATTTTGTATTTACTTATATGTGCTTGTTGGCCTCATTAAAATGTAAGTACTTTGAAGTCCAAGATGGGTTCATTTTTGCCTTTAATCTCAAAGGACTGCCAAATAGTGAGTACTTCATGAATAAATATTGATTGATTGATTAGCTGATTAGTCAGATGATCTAAGAATCAGAAACCAAGTTTTTTGCCTTATAATTTAGGGTAAATCATTTCCTAGCTCTGAGCTTCAATTCATCCATAAAGATGAAATTCACACACACACACACACACACACACACATACACACACACAGCCTCCCTCCACTTCCACCTCATGATGGTGGACATCTTTTAGAAGATTTACATAAGATATAAAGAAGAGGCACACAGTTGAAAGGGAATGGGGCAGGTTATTATCTTTACCACTCTAGGGGGTAATTACTTTTAGAAGCTCACAGATTAGTTAAAGTAACATTTGCATTCACTATCTTCCCTGATTGCTATTTTTTTTAAACAAAAATAAAAAATCATCACCACCACAACAACAAGCCTTAGAAAAACCCCTATTTCTTTCAGGATCAAATATAAACTTCCCTTTTTGGCTTTTTAAAGTCTTTCATAACTTGGGTCTGACCTACTTTTTTCAGTCTTCTTACATCACAAAATGTTTGCCAGGTTTTAAGGTAAGGCACTGTTGAGATGAATGAAGAAAGACAAAAGACAATACCTGCCTTCAAAGAACTCAGTTTTATAGGGAAGAGACATAATGCAAATGACTACACACAGGGGGAGGAAAAAAAAAAAAAATATATATATATATATATATTTAATCAGAATAAATTGGGGGCAGTTTCATAGGGAGGCAACTAAGATTAAGGGACTGGAGAAGGCTTCTGGAAGAAGGCAGGACTTATAGTTAAGAAAGGATTCCTCAACACATAATCTGCAACACAGTGATTTTCACTTCCTTAAATGGGATATTTCTTTCTACTGTGAGTGTTTTTAATGGATGTCCCTTATACCTGAAATGTTTTCCTTTATGATGTCTCTTTTTTGATTTCTCTGGATTCCCTTAATTCAGAGCTAAATTCCCACCTTTTTCCTCAGTCTCTGTAATCTTAGTACCTTTCCTCTGAGACAACCCCATTTGATTCTGAATGTATTTTTCTTTTATATGATGTCCTCTGAATAAGACTTAGTAGTTCCTTTAGAACAGGCATTGTTTATTTATTTATTTATTTATTTGCAGCCCCAAAACTTAGCACAGTACCTAGAACATAGTAGTCACTTAATAAATGCTAATTAACTGACTGAAGCCTTTAATTTTGATATGCTCGTTCTTTTTGTTTGTTTGTTTGTTTTGTTTGCCTCTCAGAGAACCCACATGATCCTCCTCCATTTAGTTGCTTCTGGTTTCACTGATAATGAGAATGACTACATAGATGTAATTCAGTTCTTCCACCAAATATATTACTTCAATATCCATGTCACAAAGTTATCACATTAAGAGTATTAATGGCTTAATTAAAATTTATAGACAGTTTAATGACAAGATGTTTCTTATAATCTTTTGCCCTATTTTACATAACTGTTATGGTGGTTGGGATAGTGAGTGACACAGAACTAGGGGATGTTTTTTATTTATTTCTGTTTTGTGGGTCATCATAGTCAAATAATTCATCTTGTAGTAGCCAAATTCCTAGTGATAAGATCCTTCATATTATATCCTAGGCTAGTTTTGAGTTAGCAGATTAGGGAAGTGTTTTTGAAATCTTTCTCTGCTGGGTAGAACACAACTAGAATTCTTATTGGATTAACTTCATCTGATAATAAACTAGTAGAGTTAGACTTTAATGGGTCACCAGAACCTTAACTATAGCCAAATAACTTGTTTTTGGCTCTTCCAAGGTGATATGATCTAGGGAGGTGTGCTAACTCATCTCCTATACTGTGCATAGATTTGCAAGTTACTACAAGTACTCTTTCTCAATGCTGGAACTATGGTCAGGATCCCTGCTCCCCTAGGGCTGTGAACTCCACTGTGTTAGTGCTTCTCCTTGCACCAGGACTAAGAACCAAAACTATGCTTCAGATTCAAGCATAAGCAATGCAACAGAGTCCTGCTTCTGGTGCCAGCAAAGGAAATCTCCTTCTGATGTGTTATCCAATCCTTTAACCATAAATGGACTGAGAGGTCTGGAGCCAGTCATATTAGATAATGTGACATAAAAGGAACATCTTTAAACTTGGAAGAGATATGGAAAAATCAGAACACTAATGTACTATTGGTAAAGTTGTACACTGGAGAACAATTTGGAGTATAACATCATACTATAAAAATTTTGACTAAGCAATACCATTACTAAGTATCCCAATGAGATAAAAAAAGAAAACAACACACACACACACACACACACACACACACACACATATATATATATATATATATATATATATATATATATACAAAAATATTTAGAGCTTCTCTTTTAGTAGCAGCAAAGAACTAGAAATTGAAGTATATTCATCAATTAGGGAATGGCTAAACAAGTTGTGATCTATGATTATGATGGAATACATACTATAGTACCTTAATAAATGGTGAGCAGGATGTTCTTAGGAAAAACATGCAAAGACTGATATGAACTTATAATGAAATGAGTAGAAATAGGAGAACACTTTTCACAGTAAAAGCAATAATGTATAATGATCTACTATGATTTTTTTAGCAATGAAAAGATTCAAGAAGCTATTGTAGAATTCATGATGAAAGGTGCAGTCCATCTCTAGAGAAAGACCTGTAAGAGCCTGACTGTAGTTCTTCTAAGATATTTTTTTCTTTATTTCCTTTATTTTTCTTTGTTTCTTTTTCTCTGTTTTCTTTTACTAAATGACTTACATGGAAATGTATTTTGCATGATTATATATATATATATATATATATATATATATATATATATATATAAAACCCATGTCAAATTGCTCATCTTCTTAATGAAGAGATTGGAGAAGAGGAGATAATTTGGAATTCAAAATTGAAAAAAGAAGAAGGTTTAAATTTCTTTACTTGTAATTGGGAAAAATAAAATATTGAACAAGATTTAAAACATATTCATATATTTTGCTTTTACAGTTTACTGTATTTTCTATTTATTTTCCATCACTTCCCATTTCCTGTACCCCCCAAAAAAATCCTTCCCCAAAAGAATAAGTTTTAAAAAAAGAAAAGTTTTTCAGCAAAACATATTAACATATTGAGTTGAGCATTATAATAAATGTTCCACTTCTCAAAGAAGGGAAGGTTCACATTCAAATGTTGCTTTTTTAAAATTCAGTCTTAGTCATTATAATTAAATATTGATCAACCATATTTCCTCCTTTGATGATCCTCTGGTTCAGAGCCTCTATACCTTATAGTCCTCTATCACACCAGTATAATGAGTTCCTGCATTCCAGATCACCACCTCCAGGTTGAGTGACTGTATTATCTCTTATCATCATGCTTTCAGCTTGCTACCTCCTCCAGGGATAGAGGTCAACTACAAAAGGGTACAGGACAGATTTTCTGAAGGATAAGTCACTCCTTTCTTGTAACTATACCTGATAGCAAAAAGACTGCATGAATCAGGGCTTGAAAAGAAAGGCACCTCAAAATAAAAGGTGTGTATATATCTATATAGATATATAGATATATAGATAGATAACCCACACACACATATATTACATACATACTCTCTCTTTATATATATATATATATATATATATATATATATATATATACACATGTATATGTATGTATGTAATCTACATACATATGTATGTATGTTATATACATATGTATGGATGGATGTAATATACATATATAAAGTATATATATGTGTGTGTGTATATATATATATATATATATATAGAGAGAGAGAGAGAGAGAGAGAGAGAGAATGAAAAGGAATGCCTTTCAATGATTTGGGAAGACTTCTAAATCAAATAAAATACAGACAAGATCATAAAAGCAAAATATAAGACTATTGCCGCATGAGTAGCAAAAGCTTTTACAAGTCTATACAGTTTGAATAAGAAGGGTAATTTTCAATTGGAGCAAAATATTTGCATTAAATGCCATTGATAAAAGTCTTTAGATACCAGATACATAGAGAATTAACATAAATATGAAAAACCAAGTAGTATTTTCAATAGATATTCGTCAGATAATATGAATAGTTTTCAAAAGAAAAATTGCAAGTGCTGATCAATAATATTAAAGATTTCTCTAAGCCACTGGTAATGAAAGAACACAAATTCCTTAAACTCAAAAATTGACAAAAACAATAAGCCATCAATGTTCAAATGCCTTCAGGAAGATAGGTTTACCTATATACTTTAACCTTGAGGAATCTCTACTGGGATAACAGGATTTGGGGTACTGTACCCATTCCCTGTTTGGATTGAGTTCAATATTGAATGAACTTGCTTCTAATTAGAAATGTTAGCCTTAATTTTCACATTCATTTGGCTTTAAAATTCCTTATATGATTTTTTAAAAAAGATATTTTACTTTTCCTCTCACATGTCAATAAAATTTTTAGCATTCCTTTTTGCAAAATTTTGAATTCTAAAAATTTTTCCCTCTCTTCCTTGCTTCTTCCCTGCCTTTCTTCCCCTCTTCCAAAGATGGTAGAGAATGTGATGTACTTAACCATGTGTTAGCATGTAAAACATAGTTCCATACTAGTTCCAGTTGTGAAAAAAGAAACAGATCAAAAAGAAAAAGAATCATGAAAAAGAAAGAATGCTTTAGTCTGTACTCAGAGTCCATCAGTTCTTTATTTGGATATGTAGAACATTTTTCTTCAAGAGTCCTTTGTACTTGTCATGGAATATTATATTTCTGAGAAGATTAACAGTTGATCATCACAAAATATTGACGATATTGTATTCAATGCTTTCTTGGTTTTGTTTACTTCAGTTTGTATCAGTTCATACAAGTCTTTCCAGATATTTCTGAAACCAATGTACTCATCATTTTTTATTGCCCTATAGTATTCTATTACATTCAGATACCATAGCATGTTTAGCCATTCTCTAAATGATAGGCATCCTCTCAGTTGCCAATATTTTGCCACCAAAAAATGCTTTTATAATTTTTTTGCACTTGTAGGTCCCTTTCCTATTTTTATAATCTATTTTGAATACAGACTTTTTAGTGATATTTCTGAAACAAAGAGTATGCACATTTGGTTTTCTGAATGTTTCAAATGGCAAAATTACAAATTGCTCTCTAGAATGGTTGGATCAGTTTGAAATACCACCAACAATGCATTAATGCCCCAAGTTTCTGACATCCCCTTCAACATTTATCACTTTTTTTTGGTCATATTAGCCAGAATAACAGGTATGAGATGGTACCTCAGAATAATTTTAATTTGCATTTCTCTAATCAAAAGTGATTAGATCATTTATTCACATGCCAAAAATAGATTTGATTTGTTCATCTAAAAGTTGCCTATTGATACCCTTTGACCATTTATCAGTTAAGAAATGGCTTGTCTTCTTATAAATTTGAATCACTTCTCTATATATTTGAGAGATGAGACCTTTATCAAAGACACTTACTATAAAGATTGTTTCCCAGTTCTCTGCTTTCCTTTTAATTTTGGTTACATTGGTTTTGTTTTTATCAAAACTTAAATTTAATATAATCAAACATCCATTTTGTATTTTGTAATGCTTTATATCTCTTGTTTTGCATCTCTTCCCATAGATCTGACATTCCTTACTCTTCTAATTTGCTTATAGTATCACCCTTTATGTCTAAATTGTGCATCCATTTTGATCTTATCTTGGTATGTGGTGTGAGACGCTTGTCTATATCTAAATTGTGTTCTGTTATTTTCCATTTTGTCAGAAGTTTTCTTTTTTCAAATACTGAATTCTTAACTGAAAATCAGACATCTTGGATTACTAGGTTACTGTGGTCACTGACTACTAGGTCTTCTGTATCAAATCTATTCCACTGACCCATAACTATTTTTTAGCCAATACCAGTTGGTTTTAATTATTACTGCTTTATATATGATATGAATCTGGTATTTCTATATCTTGTATTTTTCCATTAATTACCTTGATATTCTAGACCTTCCAGATTCATTCTTAAATACACACATTGCTATATTATTTTTACCAGTTACAGGTAAAACAATTTTAAGCAGTTTTGAGTTACAAATTTTCTTCCTTTTCACCCCACCTTAAACAAGAAGACACATGTACCTTAAAGGTACCATGAAAGTCATATTACAAAAGAAAACATAGCTTTCCCACCCGCCTCAAAAAAAAATCTCAAGAAAAATAAAATAGAATAAAACTATAGGATGCTTCAATCTGTGTTCAGATACATTCAGGCCTTTCTCTTGGTATGGATAGTATTTTTCATCATGAATTCTTCAGAATAATCTTAGATCACTCTATTGCTGAAAATAGTTGTCATTCTCAGCTAATCATCCCACAACATTGCTATTACTTTGTACACAATACATTTCATTTTGCAAGAACTAGTGGAGAACTTTCCAGGTTTTTGTGAGAGCATCCTGTTCATCATTTCCCATAAAACAATAATATTCTGTCACAATCACAGACCACAATTGATTCAACCATTCCATAAATGATGCACATTTATTTTACAACTTTTTGCCCTGAGAACAGAGTTGCTATGAATTTTTTTTGTTCACATGGATCCTTTTCCTTTTTAAAAAAATATCTTTTGGGATACATGCCTAGTAGTGATATTGTTAGTGTTATTGCAAAATTTTATAGTCCTTTGAGTAATTACAAGCTGCTCTACAGAACAGCTGAATAAGTTCACAATTCTACCATCAATGCATTAATATCTCATTTCCCCCACATTTCCTCCAACATTTGTCATATTCCCCCTTTGGTTCATTAGCCAATATAATAGGAATGAGATAATACCTTGGAATTGTCTTAGTTTGCATTTCTCCAATAAATAGTGAATTAGAGACTTTTTTTCTATGTGACTATAAATAGCTTGATTAGTTAATCCGAAAACAGTTAATATATTTTGATCATTTATCATTTGGGAATGGCACTTTTTTATTTATAAATTTGACTCAGTTCCCCATACTTTTGCGAAAGGAGGCCTTCTTCACAGAAGCTTGTTTCAAAATTCTTTTCACAATTACTATTATTTCCTCCTGTATATTCTATCCTTTTTATCCTTCATCCTATCCCTCCTCAAAAGTGATTTGCTTCTGATTGCTTCCTCCCCAATATTGCTGTTCTTTCTCTTACCTTCTCCCCTTTTCTTAGTCCTTCCTGTCTTACTTTCCTGAAAGGTGAGAGAGATTTCTATATTCATATTAAGTGTGTGTAATTTCCTCTTTGAAATAATTCTGATGACAGTAAGATTCACTCACTATTCCTACTTTCCTCATCTTTCTCTCCTCTATACAAGTTTTTTTTTCCTTGCCTCTTTTATGACATAGTTTATACCATTATAGCTGCTATTTTCCCTTTCTTCTGGTATGTTCCCCTCTTATACCTTAATTGTTTTTTAGATATTATCTCTTCTTATTCAGCTCACAATTGTATCCTGTCTGTCTATCTATTTATCTATCTATCTAATCTATCTATCTATGTATCTTCCTTCTAACTGTACTAAAAATGAAAAAGTTCTTATGAGTTACAAATATCATTCTCCCGTGTAAGAATATAGACAGAAATAGATTACCCTTATTAAGTCCCTTATGATTTCCCTTTCATAATTACACTGTTTTGCTTTTTCCTGAGATCTGTTTTTGGAAATCAAATTGACTATTCAGCCCTGATCTTTTCTTCATAAATGCTTGAAAGTCCTCCATTTCACTGAATATCTACATTTTCCCCTGAAGGATTATACTCAATTTTGCTAGGCAGGTAATTCTTGGTTTTAGTTCTAACTCCATTGCTTTCCATAATATCATATGCCAAACCCTCCAGTCCTTTAGTGTAGAAGCTATTAAATCTTCTATTATCCTGACTGTGGTTCCACTATACTTGTTCCTTTCTGGATGCTTGTAATATTTTTCCTTAACATGGGTGTTCTCGAATTTGGCTGTAATATTCCTGAGAGTTTTCATCTTGGAATTTCTTTTAGGAGATGATCAGTAGATTCTTTCATTTTCTAATTTATCTTCCAATTCTAGAACATCAGGAAAGTTTTCCTTGATATTTTATTTTTATATTTTTTGAATGTAAAAATGTTTCCCAGTTTATTTTTTATTAAAGCTTTTTATTTAAAAAAAAGATATGAATGCGTAATTTTTTTTTAATATTGACACTTGCAAAACCTTTTTTTTCCCCAAATTTTCCCCTTCTTCCTCTCACCCCCTCTCCTAGCTGGCAGGTAGTCCAGTACATGTTAAATATGTTAAAATACATGTTAAATACTATACATATATGTATATATATATACACACACACACACACACACACATATATATATATATATATATATATATATATATATACACACATACATACACATATTTATAGTTATCTTGCCACACAAGAAAAATCAGACCAAGAAAGAAGAAAAAGAAAAACTGAGAAAAAAAACCAAACTGCAAACAAATAAGAGAGAGAATGAGAATGCTATGTTGTGATCCACACTGTGTTCTCACTATTCTCTCTCTGGGTGTAAATGGCTCTCTTCATCACTGAACCAGTGGAATTGGTTTCAATCATCTCATTATTAAAGAGAGCCACATCCATTAGAAATGATCACCATATAGTCTTGTTGTTGTCATGTGTAATGATCTCCTGGTTCTGCTCATTTCATGTAGAATCATTTCATGTAGCTCTCTCCAAGCCTCTCTGAAATTATGCTGCTGGTCATTTCCTATAGAACAATAGTATTTCATAACATTCATATAACACAATTTATTTTTGCATCTGTATTCATTAGGGATATTGGTCTATAATTTTCTTTCTCCATTTTTGTCCTACCTGGTTTAGATAGCAGTACCATGTCTATATCATAAATGGAATTTGGTAGGACTCCTTCATTCCCTATTTTTTCAAATACTTTGTATAGTATTGGAGTTAATTGTTCTTTAAATGTTTGGTAGAATTCACATGTAAATCTATCTGGTCCTGGGGATTTTTTCTTAGGGAGTTGATTAATAGCTTGTTCTATTTCTTTTTCTAAAATTTAAGTAATTTATTTAAGTTAATATATTATTATAGTTATATTAAGTAATTTATTTCCTCTTCTATTAATCTGGGCAATCTATATTTTTGTAGGTATTCCTCTGTTTCTCTTAGGTTACCAAATTTATTGGCATAAAATTGGCAAAGTAACTCCTAATTATTGCTCTAATTTCTTCTTCATTGGTGGAAAGTTCTGCCTTTTCATTTTTGAGACTAACAATTTGATTTTCCTCTTTCCTTTTTCTAATCAAATTAACTAAAGATTTATCTATTTTGTTGTTTTTTTCATAAAACCAACTCTTAGTTTTCTTTATTAAGTCAATAGTTTTTTTTTAACTTTCAATTTTATTGATCTCTCCTTTTGTTTGTAGAATTTCAAGTTTGGTATTTTATTGGAGCTTTATAATTTGTTCTTTTTCTAGTTTTTTTAGTTGTAAGCCCAATTCATTGATCTTCTCTTTCTCTATTTTATGCAAGTAAGCATCTAGATATATAAAATTTCCCCTTAGTCCTGCTTTGGCTGTATCCTACAAATTTTGGTATGTTGTCACATAGCTGTCATTCTCTTGGATGAAATTACTGATTATGTCTATGATTTGCTTTTTCACTCATTCATTCTTTAGGATGAGATTATTTAATTTCCAATTATTTTTGGGGCTATTTTTCTCTGGCTTTTTATTGAATGTAATTTTATTGCATTGTGATCTGAAAAAAATGCATTTACTATTTCTAACTTTCTGCATTTGATTTTGAGGTCTTTATGTCCTAATATATGGTCAATTTTTGTATAGATTCCATGAAGTGGTGAGAAGAAAATATAATCCTTTCTGTCTCCATTGAACTTTCTTTCAATCTATCATATCTAACTTTTCTAGTATTCTATTTACCTCTTTAACTTCGTTCTTATTTATTTTGTGGTTTCATTTATCTAGTTCTGAGAGAGCAATATTGAGATCTCCCACTATTATAGTTTTGCTATTTCTTCTTGCAACTCTCTTAACTTCTCCTTTAGGAATTTAGATGCTATAACACTTGGTGCAAATATGTTTAATATTTATATTACTTCATTATCTATGGTAATATTTAGCAAGATATAGTTTCCTTCCTTATATATTTTAATTAGATCAATTTTTGCTTTTGTTTGATCTGAGACAGGATGGCAATCTGTGCTTTTTTTTTTGTTGTTTTTTTACTTTACCTGAAGCATAATAGATTCTGCTCCAGCCTTTTACCTTTACTCTATATGTATCATTCTGCTTTAAATGTTTTTCTTGTAAACCATATTGTAGGCTTTTAATACAGTCTGCTATTTGCTTCCACTTTATGGGAGAGTTTACCCCATTCCCATTTACATTTAAAACTACTAATTCTGTATTCTCTGCCATCTTATTAACCCTAAATTATATGTTACTCTTTCCTTTTCCCCTTTCCCTCCTCCCCAGTATTTTATTTATGAGCAATACTTGTCTCAAGCAGTCCGTTCCCTTTAGATTCCTCTCCCTTCTTATATCTTTCCCCTATTATTTTTGTTCCCCTTCTATTTAGCTTACCTCTTCCCTTTTCTATAAGGTAAGAGAAGTTTCTCAGTGAAACCAAATATATCTAATATTCTTTCTTTGAGCCAAATCTGATGAGAGTAAGATTCACACAATATTCATCACTCTCCCTTCTTTCCCTCATTTATAATAGATTTTCTTTACCTCTTCTTGAGATGTAATTTCCCTTGTTTTACCTCCACTTTCCCTTTTTTCTGGTACAATCTTCTTTCCATCTCTATTTTCTTTTTTATGTCATAACAGTAAAACCAGATTATGCATGTATTCTCTATGTATACCCATAACAGAAATACAGTTCTCAAGAGTTTCTTTTTTTCTTTTTGCCTTATGCTTCTCTTGAGTTCTATATTTGGAGGTCAAATTTTTTGTTTAGCTCTGGTTTTGTCATCACAATAAATGAAATTCACCAGTTTCATTAAATGTCCATCTTCTTCTCTCAAAAAAAAAATGCTCAGTTTAGTGGGATAATTTATTCTTGGTTGCTTTCCAAGTTCCTTCACCTTTTGAAATATCAAATTCCAGGCCCTTCAGTTCTTTAAGGTGGAAGCTGCTAAATTCTGGGTAATCCTTATTGTGGCCCCTCACTTTCTGAATTGTTTCTTTCTGGGTGCTTAATATTTTTTCCTTGGCCCAATACCTCTGAAATTTAGCCATGAAATTCTTTAGAGTTTTAATTTTGGGGTCTCTTTTGAGCAGTGTTTGGTGAATTCTTTCAATGGATATTTTTCCTTCTGATTCTATGACATCTGGGCAGTCCTCTTTAATGATTTCCTGAAAAATTATGTCTGGACTTTTTTATTAATTATGGCTTTTAGGGAGTCCAATAATCCTTAGATAATCTCTCCTAGATCTATTTTCCAGATCAATTGTTTTCCCAATTAGGTATTTTATATTTTTTCTATTTTTTTTTGTTTTTTTTTTTTTGACTGATTCTTTTTGTCTCATTGAGTTATTCATTTCCATTTATCAGTTCTGAATTTTAGTGAATTATTTTCTTCATTTATTTTTTCTTACTTCTTTTTGTATTTGTCTAATTGAATTTTTAAATGAATCGTTTTCTTCTATGGGTTTTATTTTTCCATTTCACAAATTTTGTTTTTAAGGAGTTATTTTCTTTTTCTGTTTTACAAATTTTGTTTTTGGGGGGAGTTGTTTTCTTTTTCCATTTTATCAAATCTATCTTTTAATGAGTTATCTGACTTTTCCAAACCCTCTTGCAAAGTTTTCATTTTCATTCCCCATTTTTCTTGTAGCTCTCTTTTAAGACCCTTTTAAATTTCTTCTAGGAGAGCCTTGTGTGATGAGTCCTGAGTTATATCACCCTTTGGGGCTTCATCTAGAGATAATCTGTTTTTGGTCTCCTCAGGGTTTGAAATCTGTTCTTATTTCACCATATAAGCTATCTGTGGCCAGAGTTCTCTCTACTTTTTTACTCATTTTTTTAAAATTTCAGTCTGCTTTTAGGGCAGGGGAAGTTTTCCAAGCTTCCTCTATAAGCTGTGGCTTTCTCTATAAGCAGCCACATCTGTGCTGGATCACTGCTGACTCACTTCCGGTGCAGGATGAGCGTGGCTAGGTCCTATGAGATTCTGGTGGTTTGGGTTTCATTATTTATCTTTTGTATTTGTGTTAAATGTTTCATAATTCTCTGTTGGTCTACTGGCTTCCAACCAAGGCAGAGTAGCTAACACTATTATAGATTTCTGTAGATTCCTCCCCCCAGATTTTCCACCATAAGAAGTCTGCACTACCCCAGGACTCTGCACTGTTTGCACTGGTGTCTATGCTCAGACTGCTTGCACATGGCTGCCTTCCCCTCTCCCTCCCTGACCTGCATTTCCAATTGAAACAGACCTTTTCTGGCAATCTTCAAAATTATCTTCTTCTGATAATTTATTGTATTCCCAATAATCATGGATTCTACTGGTCCATAACTAATTCAAAGGCTGAATTTGCTAATTAGACTGAGAGTTGTAGAAGAATATCAGAAAGAATTGTGTGTCTTCTCCTTCATCTAGGTTTTGCCCCTGGAAGTCTTCCACTGAGGTCCTAATATTTTCTTAAAAGATGATGTCTAGGATCTTTTTCTTTTGGTCATAGCTTTCAGGTAGACCAATAATTTTGAAATTAATCTCTCCATGATTTATTTTCCAGATCAGTTTTTTTTCCAATGAGATATTTTACATTGTTTTCTATTTTTTCATTCTTTTGGTTTTGTTTTGTTGCTTCTTCATTTCTCATAAAACCATTAGCTTCTATTTGCTTAAAACTAATTTTGAAGGAATTAGTTCTCTTAGTGTGCTTTGGTACTTCCTTTTCCATTTCATCATTTGCTTTTTAAGGTAGTCTCCTCCTCATTAACTTTTTTTTTTACTTTCTTTTGCATACTCATTTCTCTTCTCTTTCCCTCTCCCTCTCTCACTTGATTTTAAAAAGCCCATGTAAGATTTTTTATAGCATAAGACCAATTCTTATTGTTCTTAGAGTCTTTACATGTAGAAGTTTTGATTTTGTTATCTTCTAGATGTGTCTTGATCTTCCTTGTCACCATAATAACTTTTTGTGATCAGAATCTTTTTTCTATTGTTTGTTAATTTTTTCAGTCTATTTCTTTTCTTTTAACTCTTTGTTTAAGTAGGCCTCTGTTTCCCAGGTAGAAGGTGCTATGTCCCAAGTTTCAGAAATTATTGGCTATTTATATGATTTGTTCCTTGACCCCCTTAATCTTTAATATTAGATTATTTGGTTTCTTAATTTTAATCTATCTTTCCACTGTACATTGTTGAATGTAATTTTTATTACATTATGATCCAAAAAAGAATATATTTATTATTTCTTACTTTTTGTATTTGTTTTTAAGGATTGTATGTCATATTACATGGTTAGTATTTATGTACAAGCTATGTGCTGCTGAAATAAAAGTTATATTTCCTTCTGTTCCATTTCTGTTCAGTTTTCTCCAAAAGTTGTCATAGCTAACTTTCTAATATTCTGTTTACCTCCTTAGTTTTTTTTTTTTTTTGAATATTTTGTGGTTGAATTTATCAAGTTCTGAGAGGGAAAAATTAAGGTCTCCCACTAGTCTAGTTTGCTGTATATTTATTCCTATAACTTATATAATTTCTTCTTTAAGAATTTGTATGTAACAGTACATGGTGCACATATGCCCAGTATTGATATTGCTTCATTGTCTGTGGTACCTGCCAGGAAGATGCAACTTCTTTCCTTATCTTCTTCAGGTCTATTTTTGTTTTTCTTTTGTCTGAAATAAGGATTGCTACCCCAGATATTTTTTTTAACTTCAGTGGAAGCATAATAGATTTTGCTACACCCCTTTTACTTGTTTAAGCTTCTCTTGGAAGTCAACTTTTTGTTTCAGTTTTTTAATGAAAGCTTGTATTTCATTGAATAGTCATTTTTCCCATTAATGCATTAAATTTAATTTTGCTGAATAAATGATTCTTGATCATAGTCCTAGCTCCTTTGTCTTTCAGAATTACTTACACCATCATCCCCAATCCTTTAATGTCACAGCTGCCATATCCTGTGTAATCCTGGTTTTGACTCCTGCATATTTGAATTATTTCTTTCTGGTCAGTTGCAGCACTTTTTCCTTGACTTGATAATTCTAAAATTTGAATGTAATGTAAATTTATGAATGAATACCTGGAGTCTTTATTTGTGATCTCTTTCCTAAGATGATTGTTGGATTCTTTCATTGCCTATATCCTAAGAGCCAGTGGGGTATTTCTGCATTTCCCTGAGGCTATAATAAAGCACTTGGTGGTCTGGTCTCTGGAGGCTGCCTTTTTGTCTAGGCTGAAGCATGTGAAGTTCAGGCCACTGAAGAAAGTCTATGGGCTACACCAAAGCACATGGTCTTTCAGAGAACTGGAGTCTACCAACTCCCTTGGCTATACTAAGGCACTTACTTGGGGGGAGGCCCTGGGTGTTAGCATTTTTCCACTCCACTCCACTGAAGCTCAGAATCTCTGATTTGCTGAGGTGATACTTGCTACCTGTTAGCTGGAAAGGTTCCTATTCTGGAATGCCTCCCTCCACTTTACCAAAGAGAAATAGACCCCTCCTGCTGATTTTCCAAGTTTCTTGAATAAAAGATTGTTTTACCCTGTCTCCTTGCTGGTTCTACTGTTCATGATCCTCTCTTGGGTCACTAGTTTGTAATTGCCTGGAGGGGAATATGGGAGAGTTATGGTGATTCACTAGTCTGCCATTTGGGCTCCCAGAAGTCTTTGTCCTCCACTGGGTTTTGGGGGGGATTTTTTTACTCATTAGATTATATCTAGGATCTTCCAAAAAAGAAAGGAGCAAAAAAAAGTAATGTACTTATCATACAAATGAATCAGGTATGGGACAGGTAATTTACTCCTACATAAAAAAGGAACACAAAACAAACAGACAAAAAGAACTAACAAGTACAAATTACCAGAATAGGATTCAGTAATTTATTTAACTACCATCATAATCTGCAAGGAGGCAAATATTCAAGCCTCATTAGAACACAAAGCAATTGACAGGATTGCTAATTAAGTTTTTATTTTTTCACCTCAACACTATATTGTCAAAGCCATTCTTGTACAAATCTGCTGGTGGAATGACTAGGCTTGAGCCAAATCTTTTAATTGTGGATGTCCTTTTAGTCTACTCTAGTAGAACTAGCTGTTTTACTCATTGAACTAAGAACCTTAAGACCTTGTGAACTCACACGTTTGTCCCTACTCCTCAAGAAGCTTCATATACAATATGAGGATTCCTCTATACTTACACTGTTAGAATGTAACTGTTTCAGCAATGAGTTACACATAGTTGGGAACCACCCACAGAAAGCCTTCACATGGTCATCTGGAATCTTGAGTAGTGAGTCTGAGCATACTCCATGAGGATGAGAGAGATAGGTGGAGCTGTAAATTATTCATACATTTCAGAATTTATGCAAGAAGTCAGCAGAATCTTTTTTATTAAAGTTTTTTTTATTTTCAAAACATATGCATGGATAATTTTGCAACATTGACCCTTTTAAACCCTTGCGTTCTACGTTTTCTTCTCTTTCCCCCCACTCCCTGCCCTAGATGGCAAGTAATCCAATATATGTTAAACATATTAAAATATATGTTAAATCCAATATATGCATACATATTTATATAATAATCTTGCTGCACAAGAAAAATCAGATCAAAGGGGGGAAAATGAAAAAGAAAATAAAATGCAAGCAAAAAACAAATTTAAAAAAAAGAGTGAAAATGCTATATTGTGATCCATACTCAGTTCCCACAGTCCTCTCTCTGGCTGTAGATGGCTTTCTTCATCACAAGATCATTGGAACTGGACTGAATCATCTCATTGTTGAAAAGAGCCATGTCCATCAGAATTGATCTTCACATAAACTTGTTGCCATGTACAATGATGTCCTAGTTCTGCTCATTTTACCTAGCATCGGTTCATGTAAATCTCTCCAGGTCTCTCTGAAGTCATCTTGCTGAGCATTTCTTATATAACAATGATATTCCATAACATTAATATACTATAATTTATTCAGCTATTCTCAAACTGATGGGCATCTACTCAGTTTCCACTTTCCTGCTACCACAAAAAAAGGCTGCCACAAACAGTTTTGCACATATGGGTCCCTTTCCTTTAAGATCACCAAAATCTTTTATATTTTTCTGTGCAAAATAAGATCATAGATTTAGAACAAGAAGAGATTGTGCAAATTCTTTAATCCAATTCCCTAATTTCATAGATGAAGAATCTAAGGTATATAAAAGTTAAGTGACTTGCCCAGGCTCATACAATTAGCAGAAACTCAAGACAGGATGTGAGTCCATGTCTTCCTACTCTAAAGCCAATGAATACTCTATGAATTACTTCAAAGAGATAAAAAGGAAAGAAAAGTTCCATATTATAAAATTGTAATAATGTTTTATAGCAGCAAAAACTCTAGATTCAAAATAGGTAATGGCTAAACAAATCAGTATATGTAAATATAATGAAATGTCATTATGTTGTATGAAATAATAACTGTGGAACTCAGAGGGAAAGACTTGTATGAACTGATGATGACTGAAGTAAGCAGAACCAAGAAAACAATATACAAAATGATTAAATAATATAAGTGAAAAATATAACCTAAACTGAAAGATACATAATTGCAATAACCAATGTTTGCCGTCAAAAAGAGTTGAAGCAATGCACTTTCCTCCTTTTGTTGGAGATTAATGGGACTATGCATACAAGATGTTATGTACACTTTCAGAAAGGCAGCATGCTTCTTGACTTTGTATTACTTTTTTTTAACTTCCAAGATGCATATGTGCATGTGTATGTATATATGTATACGTGTGTGTGTGTGTGTGTGTGTGTGTGTGTGTGTGTAGGACCATTTTGCCTTAATCTTTTCTTATTTCTGTGACCTGACCAAGGCTCTGAACTCACTTGGATTAGATTCAGTTTTGGAAGCTATTCTAAAATAGAAGTATATCTTTAGCTTATGTCAATCCTCTCCCAGAATTTACTTTGAGAAATCTATAAAAGCTTTAGCTCATGTCTTATTTCTGAGAAAATGCTAGCAAAAGAGCTCTCCCTTTGGAATACAAGGTTTTTCCAGGTGTATGTTGAAAATTATCTATGCATATATTTTAAAAATAAAAAAACTTTAATAAAAAAATGTGTATGTTTCTTGCTAAGTTCCTATATCTGGTGGACAGGATACTCTCACAACTCAGTGGCAGAACTCACAACAGACAGCTCACAATACTCAGCCTATAATCACAGTGTAACTTTCCAAGTATTCACATCATGAATTTAAAGTAGAAAGGGATTTCAGAGCTCATCTAGTCTAACATTTTAAAGATAAAAAAATAAGAGTTGTAGGAACTAAGACAAGGTCACATAGGAAATGGCAGAGGGCAAATTCAAAGCCAGGTCAAACAACCACAAATATAAATGTTTTTTTTCTCCCATGTTGCTTTATTCTTTTATTTCTATTTTTTGGCTGCCTCCTTTCTCCTTCCCCATAAGGGAATGATTTTGTCTACATTCACAGGAGAAAAAAATATTTCACACACATAGGACTAGTAGACATTTTCCATCCTAGATAAAAATCAAATATGAATTCTATGTTCAAGAGCTCTAAGACAGTTCTTTGCTAGATGATAAAAGTTCAAAGAAAAGTCAAATTTAGAGAACTTATAAAAGGCACAATGAAATGTTCTCTCTATTACTTATTCTCTGAAGAGTCTGGATTTGCTCACAGGTAGATCTCTAATATAGTTTTGAAAAATAACTCAAACTCTGGGAGGAGATATTTTATGCAGCGTGGTAAGAAAACTCTGATATTTTCCTGTTTAGATTTACTGCAATTTCTTCCTCTCAATGTGGCTACTGCTTGCTCCATCAGTGAAATGGTGAATTGTCTCTGACAGCAATGAA
Organism: Sarcophilus harrisii; assembly: GCF_902635505.1. NCBI lineage: Eukaryota > Metazoa > Chordata > Mammalia > Dasyuromorphia > Dasyuridae > Sarcophilus > Sarcophilus harrisii. The sequence goes on along the minus strand of NC_045427.1, from coordinate 388,495,052 downwards.
TTCATTCAATATACACTTAAACCCTCCTAATTAGAGATTTTTCTTAACTCTCAAAGCACATTAATCATGTAACTTAGGAAAGACTTACTATGACCTTCTTTGGTATCAATCTTTGAAATACCCCCCCCCCCCGATGTGAAGAAGTTGTCTGTAATCAAAAGAATCATCAAAGTCTTAAGCATGAGACTAGTATTTTCCATGAGAATTAAGGAAAACAGAACAGGAAATGAAATCAGAGGAATTTCAAATATGGACAAAGGAAATAATGCAATCTATTTAGCACATTGTGAGAACATACTCAATCTGAAATATTAGACCTTTATCCCAGCTCTAATCAAAATCTATTGGTTTTTGAGGGACTCTGTTTTCCCTGACTGTAAACACACACACACACACACACACACACACACACACACACACACTGAAAACTCTTTCAATATTCTAGAAGTAATTATTAAGTATCTACTATGTACCTCTGCAGAGAAATTAGTGATAAAGAACCTGCAGTCCAATGGGAGGATTAGAAACAAGCACAGATATTGAATAATTCATATTATAACATGCTAATATTATTGGCTAGATTATTGGCAAGGTCTGAGGGGGAAGGTCATTATCAACAAGGACACTCAAAGATATATTCATGGCGAATAGGAGGAATTTAATATGAGGTTTAAAGAATGGGTAGGAATTCCAATAGACTTGTGACAGAGTCATCTGCATCCAGAAAGAGGATTATTGGGACTGAATGTGCATCACAACATATCTTTTTCACTTTTTTGTTTTTGTTTCCTTGCTTTTTGTGTGTTTTTTCCCATTTTTTTTCATTTTTGATTTGAATTTTTTTGTGCAACATGCTAAACGTAGAAATATGTATAGGAGAATTGCACATATTTAACATATATTGAATTACTTGTTTTCTAAGGGAGGGAGGGGGAAATGGAGGGAGAAAAATTTGGAACACAACATTTTGCAAGGATGAATGTTGAGAACTCTCTTTATATGTATTTTGAAAATAAAACTTTTTTTTTTAAAAAAATGGGTAGGAATTTGAGAGAAACAGAGGGAGAGAAGACACCTCAAAGCAGAGGAAATTATGTGGGCCAAGGTATGAAGATAAGAAAGTGGAAGTGTATGGGAGAAAAGGGAAAAAAGAATAAAGTCAAAAATACACAACAGAGAACAAAAGAAAACCTACAACGAAGCAAAGATGGATAGTTCTGAACACAACATGTAGTATTTCTTATATAGATTTTCCTGTAATTTAGAATCTTATGCTGTACATATGATAATATTTTTTTCTTTTCCTTCTTTGCATTTAAGGTTAAATAAATAAATAAAATAAAAATTACTTTGTCAAATGAGTGGAGAATAAATTGGACTTAAGTGAGATAAGTTAAGGAGAAGGTTATTTCAATAGTTCAGATGAGGGCATACTTCAAAAGATGGAAAAAGGTACTGACAGTGTAAAAAATGTAACAGGTATATGTAAAGGTGCAGAAACTCACATTTGATGGGATTATAGGGGAAATGAAGATGAAATTTGGAATAAGGCAGGAAAGATAGGGTAGCATCAGATTGTGGAAGACCATGAATGGACATATGGAGTAGTATAACATTCCTCAGTAGATACCAAGTAACCACAAAATATTTTTGAGCAGGGAAGCAATGTGAGAAAATAAGAAAAATTAATCTGATGGTGGCATGGAAAAATTGGAGTGGGAAAGAGAGTAAGAATGGGAAGACTTCTAAGGAGATTGGTACATAACAGGTACTTAATAAATGTTTATTGATTGCCTACCTTTTGCAATAGTCCAAGTAAATAGTAATCATGGGAACACTTTGATCTTGATCCAATCCAACCATTCTACTAAATACCAACACAGATATCTTTCTGACTGACTTGTGACCACGTGCATTATTGCCTCCCACCCCTAACACACATGCCTCATATTCAAAGAATAATAATAAAATCAACATTATCATCTCTTCTGAAAACTAAAATGACATTCTACTGTGTTTTTGTTGTATTCAAAGTTTTTGGGAATCTGGATACAGACCACTTACTCCAAAATTTTTCCTTTGGCCTTACTCCCATGCCTGATAATATCTTTATCCTTGGTCAATTCTGTCTCTTCTATTGTACTCTGTATAAACCTTCATTCTATTATTTTTCCTTTTGACCTCTTCCTCCTACCCTTCTTCCATCTTCTTGCAGTCATATGAACCTGGGTTTATGTGGAATACTATTCCCTATATTACTATTACCCTAGTCACTCTGAAGTAATTAATATACCTTTTTTCCAACATCTACTTCTCTCTCCACCCAATCTAAAACACTGCACCAGGAGAAATAGTAAACATCTTTCCCATTTCTCAGGGCTACTTTCAGGCCCTCTTGGCTACTATTTTCATTTAGTGAATGTCCCTTGTTTAAAATTTATTCCATTCTGATATATTACCCAATCTATTATCCTAGGGGCTTTGTAAAATGGATCTTGGGTCTGATCTCACAATCTTTTCTCAAGGAGTTCACTTCCTGGTCACAATATTCTTTTACATTACAAATCATTTCTTTATACTCTTTTTTTTAAAACTAGGAACTTCAAGTATTATATTGATATCCCTCCAAAAATGCTTACTTAACTATTCCATCAATTTCCTCAATTCTTAGATCTACAGCTTTCCTCCATTAACAATATGGGTTAAACCTTCTATGTGACCATCACTTACAAGAATTATTTATACCCCAGAGGTATATATATTATACCCCAGCCAGAATTCTTAAATTCCTATATCTGACCATAACTTGTTCACATATAAGCTCTCCTTATGGTCTCTTTCCCTCCTAAATCCATTATTTGCTCTCACCTCAACTTCTTATTTTTCCACCTTTCTTTGCTTTCCCATGCCATCACCCATGCTGTGGACTCTCATTAATAATCCCTTTAAAATCTCACCTTTTCAGTTAAACAATTCAATTTTGGATTAAATCTTTTGCCACTAGATATATCCCTCTTATTAATTTCCAGACTTCAACCCTACATGATTCTTCCCACCTCTTTTCTTTGCTCCTGTTTACATTCTGTGAACATCTCTAGAAGTCATATTAGTGTGCCTGTTGGATTCACTACAAATTTTAGTTTTCTGTTCTCAACTTGACTTTCACTTCTGTGTCCAGCATTTTTATTTTTTCTGAACCTGTTCTCTATTGCATTCCCTGTAGCAGTTGCTCCAAACCTTATTTCTTTTTTTAATATAACTATTTATTGACAAAACATATGCATGGGTAATTTTTCAACATTGACACTTGCAAAAACTTCTGTTCCAACTTTTCCCTTTCTTCCCTCCATCCCCTCTCCTAGATAGCAGGCAGTCCCATACATATTAAACATGTTGAAGTATATGTTAAATACAATATAAATATACATGTTTATACAGTTATCTTGTTGCACAAGAAAAATCAGATTTAGAAAGAAGGCAAAAAATAGCATGGGAAGAAAAACAAGAATGCAAGCAAACAAAACCAGAAAGTGTGCAAATGCTATGTTGTGGTCCATACTCATTTCCCAGTGTTCTTTCCCTAGATGTAGCTGGTTCTGTTCATTACTGACCAGTTGGAACTGATTTGGATCATCTCATTGCTGAAGATAGCCACTTCCATCAGAATTGATCCTCATATAGTATTGTTGTTGAAGTGTATAATGATCTCCTGGTTCTGCTCATTTCACTTAACATCATTTCATGTAGGTTTCTCCTAGCCTCTCTGTATTCATCCTGATGGTCATTTCTTACAGAACAATAATATTCCATAACATTCATATACCACAATTTACTCAGCAATTCTCCAACTGATGGGCATTCCAAACCTTATTTCAAACCACCTATAATTGTCATCTCCTCTCTAAAAGTGATGTAATAGAACTGTGTCCCCCTGATCTTTTGGGGCGTGGGCCTGGGTTGGAAAAACCCTGAATCTCAATACCTCCAGTCTCTGGGAGCATTCCCACCCTCTTAGATTGCTCCTAGCCCCAAGCCATAGAAGGCTAAATAAAATCAAAACTCTGTATCCCAAACTTTGCTATCTTCCTAATCACGATGCAGCCCATTGAGAGAAATAATTTCTCATTGAAAATAAACCAATTTTGCCAAACCTTGCTTGTATATTGGAACTGCAAATTTTTTCACAAAACCTGCTACACTAGCCTGGGGATCCCCATCACTGTTAGGGTACCCTTATCCCTCAGCAAAAGCAACTGAGGTCACATGTCAAGAACTCTCCTTCCAAATTCCATACTTCAAATCATTTCAGTATGATCCCTATTCTGCTGAGGGATAATTCCTTGTGCTAGCTTTTGAGGAAAAGAGGGCCCTTCTTTTTGCCATTTCCAATGCTTTTCCTTATGCCCTTGAACTTTTTCCTTCATTTCTCTTTCAGAAGATTGACTCCTTAATCATTCCCCCTCTGTCTTTAATTTATCCCTTTGTTTCTCTATCCTTCCCTATAGAGAGCTATCCATTATAACAAAAAAGTTTTTTTTTTTTTTTATAAAATGAAAAGGAGAAAAAAATTATTAAAACGCACTGTAGTTTTTCTCTTTATTCCAAACTCTTCCCTTATACTTAGCAATGTAAACTTAGATTTTCATTACATTTAATTTTCGATCTCTCCTTACCTATTGCCTCCTTTCCCACTATTCTTCAAAACATATCCAATTGAGTCTAGCCTTTAAACAAACAAAGAAATCCCAAAACTCTTTCCTTGAGCCTGACATCTCCTTAATCTATTATCCTAAATCTCTCCTGCATTTCACACTTAAACTTCCAGAAAACAAAACAATACAAAGACATAACTGTCTATCTTCCTTGTCTTTACTTTCCCACCCCACTCACTTCTCAACTTGAAATCTGGCTTTTGTTCCCCTAATTTGATAAAAATTGGCTTCTGCAAGATTAACAACAATCTCTTCATTTTAAAACCCAAATGACCTTTACTCAGTTTTTATCCTTCTTGACTTGTCTGCAGCATTTGACATACTTGTTCAACCCTTAGTTCAAGATACTCTTTTTTGCTTTGTCTTTTAGTGACAGAGATTTGTCACTAAAAGTGACAAATCTCTGTGGTGTTTTTCTTTATATTTGCATTCATAACACATCTCTTCAAAGCTTCCTTAGTGTCTTATGTAGGTAGATTATACGTTGATATCCTGCCTCCTATTTATGGATATACCATAGATTCTGCCTTGGGCTTTTTCTTCTTCTTGCTATATAATTATTCTTGGTGGTTTCATGAGCTCTCATAGAATCAAATATCTTCTATATACAGATGACTCCAAAATCTATATATCCAGCCCTCATATCAGTTTTAGCTTTGATTTAGCATCTCTAATTTCAATTTGATATCTCCATTTAGATGCTCCACATGGACATTTCAAACTCAATATATCCAAAATGAAGCTTATAATCTTCCCCTTCCCTAAATTCACCCATCTTCTTAGATTCTCAATTTTTATTGAAGATACCTTAGAAGCCATTCTTAATGCTCTCTTCTTACTCATTCCTCATATCTAAATCTTTTTAATTTCACCTCTTAACTTTTCTTATTTATACCTTTTTCTTTCCTTCCTTTTTTCCTTCTTTCTTTTTTTCTTTCTTTCCTCCCTTCTTCCTTCCTTCCTTCCTTCCTTCCTTCCTTCCTTCCTTCCTTCCTTCCTTCCTTCTTTCTTTCTTTCTTTCTTTCTTTCTTTCTTTCTTTCTTTCTTTCTTTCTTTCTTTCTTTCTTTCTTTCTTTCTTCCTACCTACACAAGCCAGCCACTTAAAATCATGCCACTTTTAAATCTTAAACACAATCTTTTTTATGGCAAAAGAAATACTAATAGCATCAAAAGACCAACACATTAAAGCAAAGAAGGAACGATAGATACATCACAATCCATACAACAATTTGAGTCACACATTCCAGTCAATGCACCCAGAATTTTTGATGGAGAATGGACATTCATTTATAGAAAATTAGCAGGAAAACGTAAGTGAGTAAAACATATGTGTTCAAGGTAACCTGTAACTGCATCTGTAAGCTTTGCTGATTTCTTTCTTGACTACTATTTTAAAATATTTCTTGATTAATGTGGCTTATGTACATGTAATGTAGCTTACATGGAACTTTCTACATGACAGAAGTTACTGCTTCAGAATAAAATATACATATGGATAGGTTTCAATTCCATTGACTATATTTGCATAAAGTTTATCTGTATGTTATTTACATTCTATTACTATGTCCCCTAGGTGAAGCTGTTAAACAAGGTGGATTTTGCTGTAAATTAACCCTGAACTTGATACCTTGACTGTTCATGTCCAGAGAGATGACTCCTCCTTCCTTCATGTGGACAGAGCTTCTCTGAAAATTATTCCACTTCCAGGGACTAGAACAATGTGGAATATCTTTCCTTTCAAACACAGTATGATCTGTTTTTCAGGAAAAAAAATAACCCTTATCTTGTTTGCTCTTAGTTTAGAGTTATGCAGGCTGGTATATGTGAAGGAAGGAGGATTTGCAGATATGTTTTTTTTTTCCTCACGTTCTTTTGGCAGGTTTATAAAAACCTAACACAGGTTTCCCTACCCTGCTTAGCTAAGCTAGGCAAAATGTTTCTCTCACTCAAGAAATGGGATACTCCTTTAAACCATTCTTTTACTCTCTATTTTTGAGAATTAAGTCAAAAACAACAGAAAGTTTAGGAGGTCTGGTGGTCAGCATGGTTTAATTATATGATTAAACCTTAGGCATAAAAGTGAAGACTGCAAGGGAAGGTTACTGCTCTTAAATACCTTTTCCAAACAACCCAGATACCAATGGAACAGATACAGCAAAGGGATCAACGAATGCCAAGGCAATTTGCTTTTCCCTTGTAATGCCGGAGAAACTGAGGCAGGAGAGAGATTAGAGAGTTTTCAATAGTTTATTAATTGGAGAGTATAATTGACTGGACAGGACTCTCTTCTCAAATTATCCAGTCAGATAGAGATAAAGATATACTGGGACCAAGGAATCCATGTTGGTCCCAGGGCTGTCATCTCAAAGAATGAAGCAGCCCCGAATAAGAGCAGCCTCTTCCTTTAAATAACCTTAGAGACAAAGACCTAACCCCCCAAAAAGCGGGAAGGCTTCTGTCAGGTTGGGGGGAGACCATAACTCCTAAAAGCCCAGAGACAGGATGTCTGAATACCCAGAGATAAAGATATCAGTGAGGTATCTTGGAATATATTAGAGGGGTATTGTAAATTCTTGAGGACAGGGGAGGGTCAGGAGTTCTGCTCTCTTGTTTATCTTGCTAGCAATATATAACCTTAGAGTAAACGGTTCCCAGTCTTAATGGACTAGTGTGGGTTTTTACGACTAAGGGGATTTAACAGAACAGCTAAGGAAACTGAGACAAAGGAAACTAGTTCAGGGGAAACCAAGTCAGAACAGTTAAAGAGAACTGTGGCATAATACCCTGAAGCAGAGAAAGTGGAAAGGGAAAATTTTACTTACGTCTTTTTTTTCCCCACCCACCATTTTTGTCTGTTGTACAGCTTCTGTCATCTTATAGTTCACCCTCTCAGATCATTCACCATTGCTCTTGAGGAATCATCACAGATACTGAGGTTGTATCAACCTCTGACAACTTGACATTTCTCTTTCTTGATGCTTGTTTGCTTTGCTTCAGGTTTATTTGCTTGCAATAGCTCCCTGGTTATTCCTTCAATTTTCAAGATTGAGGTCAGTAACATTCTGAGTAATCTTCCCTTAGGTCAAGTACAAGGCTAAAAGAATTTAGGGATAAATGCTAAGGAAAATTTGACTACCAGCAGGACCAGAGGAAGGAAGCAAGCATATATAATATGTGTGTATGTGTATGTATATAAATATGTGCACATGTATACAATGCATATATACACTTGTAGATACATACATATGTGTGTATATTTATGTGTAGATATGTGTAGATATATATTATATACTCAAGCATACATTTATGTATAAGTATATATAGATATATCTATTTATCTATATATATATAGATATATATATATCTAGATATATCTATATCTTGTATACGTGTGTGTGTGTGTGTGTGTGTGTGTGTGTGTGTGTGTAAAGTATGGGCTAACTCCCTGGAGGCCTCAGGGTCTGTCAGAGTCAGGATGAATTAAAGTCCTGGGTCTTTAGGGGGAGAAGTAAAGCAGGTAGGGAAGCAGAATCCTCAATTCTAGAGTCTGGAGTCACCAACTTCTCTCCTCCTCATCCTGCTACCAAGTCATTCTGGCCTCTCTCCCTCTGCCCTCCAATTCTTGCCTATGATTATCTTAACACCAAACATCAAACACCAAACACCAAACCAAAAGATAACATGATTATCTTAAAACCAAAAAATGGTGTTTGCACCCCAGCACCCCATGTGAGAAGAGCCATTTATCCAAACATATGCTAATAGTCATTGTCTCATATCAAATAGGTAATTAGCCTTAAGTGCTCAATTGTCTGATTCAAGCATACCTTTTTGGAGTTTTAGCCCTCTACATGTGTATATATATATATATATATATATATATATATATATATATATTCACAGTTTTAATCTATTTGCATGTATATATATATATTGTTATATAAATATATAAAGTATAAAGGAAATATGTGTATACACACATTTATATATAATTATGTGCATGTATATATCTATATACAAACAAATTCAAGGTAATCTCGGGAAGAAAGGCACTAGTGCCTTGGGAAAAAAGGACAAGGCAAGTGCTTCTGCAGTATGTGACTCTGGAACTGAGTCTTGAAGTAAACCAGAAATTTTAAGGGAGAGAGAGATGAGGATAGATTTCATTCTCAGCATGGGAGATAGCCAAAACAAATAGGAAATCTATTGTTCTGTATGAGGAATAGTAAATAGGTCAATTTGACTGAAAAATAAGAATGGGGAGGGGAGTAAAATGTGATCAGGTGGTGAGTTTAGATTTGAACCAGATTGTAAAAAGTTTTAAATACCAAGGAAATTAATTTTTGTTGGTAGCTGTGTGGAGAATCAAGTGCCATGGGGAGAGATACCAATTCAAAAGGCAAAATGAGATGAAGAATCTAACTAGGATAGCAACTATATGAGTAGAGAGGCGTGTGTGTGTGTGTGTGTGTATGTGTGTGTATACACATTGATTTCTATAGAAAGAAGTATACTTCAGAATTATTCCTTTAGTAGGTTATGTGCCTAAGGAGTGACAAAAAAGAATAACTTTTTTGTATACCTTTGCTTATATGTATGTACACACATATGCATACAAGATATACATATGTACATAGTTTCTTTTTTTTTTAAATAAGTATTCACTTATTTTACATCATCATAATTTCTTCCAGTATCTTTTCCTCTCCCCTTTCCAGACAGCTATCCCATATAACAAATAACATTTTAAATTTTTAAAAAAGAAAACACTAAATATATTGATAAGGTCTGAAAATATATTCAATATATTCTTGTCAACTTCCCAACTCTGTGAAGAGGTAAGTTGGTGGTATCTTCTCATATTTCTTCTTTGGAGTCATTCACATTTGTAATTTTGTGGTATTCTCTCTTTTTTGTTTGGGGTTGTTCTTCTTGTTTGTTATTGTTATTTAGTCCTTTCAGTTGTGTCTCGGTCTTCATGATCCCATTTGACGTTTTCTTGGCTAAGACACTGCAGAGTGTAATGGACTGAAGTTTGAGTTGATGCACTTAGGTCCCAAGTACATGAGGCTAAATAGTAATTGGGCTATACTCTATTAATATACATGATTGGATAAAGAATGGTCCCTGCCCGCTCTCTGTGCAAGTCCTGATGTGTTGTACAGGAAATGACGATTTTGGTGGGTGGAGGCAGAGAGAGGAACAGGAAGAGAAGCTGGGAGAGATTGGGCCTGGGTCCATTCTCCTAGCTGCTGGTCGTGTGGCTGGTGATCTAGCTAGCTTCTTGACTCAGCTGCACATATTGCTATCACCGATTGTCTTCCACCTCTGATCCTTCTTCACTGAGAATAAAGACTGACGATTTTCCCCTAACCTGAACTCCGGACTTCTGCTGATTTTAAAAAGACATGGTCTTCACAGCAGGGTTTGCCATTTCTTTCTGAAGCCCATTTCCTGTATAAGGAGCTAAGGGAAAACAAGGTTAAGTGACTTGTTCCAAGTCAGATAGCTAGTAAGAATTGGTGGCCACATTGGAACTCAGATTCTCTTGACTCCAAGGCCAGAACTCTGTGTATTGTTATTTTGTTCATGTTGCTTGCTTCATTCTGTGTCACTTTGTATACATCTTTCTTTGCTTCTCTGTATTCATATAAATATATATGTATTGACATATATATATTTATATATATGTAATATATATAATTTTTATGACATGGGAATATTCCATTACATTCACGTAGTATAAATTTTATTCCAAGCCTTTACAATCACAAAAAGTGCTGTAATAAATGTTTTGTTAAATAAACGTGTTGAATGTGTATATATGACCTTAAAAATAAAAATATATAAAAAACAAATTATTGAACTACCCAAAAATTTTTATATATAAGAAAAGAGCCCAGCCATTATAGTTCAAAAAATTATAAAGGGAAATTGCCATATCTTAGATACAAAGGATAAAAGTGAAATTGAAAGCCTTTTAATTACCTTCTGAAAGAGATTCAAAAATGAAAAATCTCAGGAATGTTATAGTCAAATTCCAGAGCTCCCAGGTCAAGAAGAAAGTATTTCAAAATACACATATACACATAGCACATATATGCATACATATGTGTATATATGTGTATAAATAATACACATATAAACACATACATATGTATGAATATATATCTAAGTGACCTTTCTTTTTATTAATGGCATCATAACAAGCTTTTGCATTGAGGGCTTCACTTTATTTGTACAGTACAAAATTGCTGTCTAAAATAATTTTATTGATTAACACCCTCATCAGCAATCTTTAAAATCAGGTCCTCCTGCCTCCAGGGCCAGTGTTCTATCCATTGTAATATCTAGATGCTAGTTTTCAAGATGTGACAAGAATAGATATACACAAACATATACATATGCATATATGTATAAATCTGTATAGAATGGCAGAAGAAAAAGTGGGAAAACAAATGAGAGTATTTGTAAGAATACTTTGAAAAGAGAATTAAGAGCTTGGTAAGAGAGGCACAAAACAATACTGAAGAAAAGAACTTAAAAAAAGCAGAATTGATCAAATGGAAAAAGAGGTACAAAAACTCACTGAAAAAAATCCTTAAATATGAGAATTAGACAAGTAGACGCTAATGAACCCATAAGACATTAAGAAGCAATAAAACAAAGCCCCAAAATGAAAGAACTAGAGGAAAATGTGAAATATTTAATTAAAAATAGATCAAGATGAGATCATTTTAGAATTGTTGGACTACCTAAGGACCCACATATGCATAAATGTTTCTTGCTGCTTTTTGTATTGGGAAAGAATTGCAAAATGAGTGGATGCCTATCAATTGGGGAATGGCTGAATAAGTTATGGTATATGAAAATAAAGGAATATTATTGTTCTATAAGAAATTATTTTAGACTCTGATTTTAGAAAAGCCTGGATAGATTACATGAACTGATGCAGAAGCAAGCAAAACCAGAAAAATATTGTTTATAGCAATAAGTAAATTGTGTGATGATCAACTATGACAAACTTGGCTCTTATCAGAAATTCAGAGACCCAAGACAATTCTCATAAACTTTGGGTGGAAAATGCCATCTGCATTCAGAGACAGAACTATGGAGATTGAATGCAGATCAAAGCATATATATCTTCATCTTTTTTTCCATTCTGTTCCTTTTTTTCTCTCATGATTTTTACTTTTGTTCTCATATTTCTCTAACATGATTCATAAGGAAATGGTAAAAAAGGAATGTGTGTGTTTGGACAGATAGATGACAGAGTGGTTAGAGCACTGGCCCTGATGTCAGGAGTACCTGAGGTCAAATCTGGTCTCAGACACTTAACAAGTCTTAACTGTGTGATCCAAAGCAAGTCAATTAATCGCAACTGTATTCAAAAAGAAAATATTAGTGTGTATGTATAATCTAAAAATAACAATTATCAGACTACGTGAAAGCCAAGAGCCTGGTTGTTATAGTTCAAAAAATTATGAATGAAAATTGCCATCATTTCTTAGATCCAGAGGATGAAATTGAAAGAATCTATTAATCACCATTTGAAAGGGATACAAAAATGAAAAATCTCAGGAATATTATAGCCAAATTCCAGAGTTCCCAGATTAAGAAGAAAATATTGCAAGCATCCAGCAAGAAGCAATCCAACAACTGAGGTCAAGATCACATAAAATTTAGGGGCTTCCACCTTAATGGAGTCCACAGTTTAGAATATTATATCATGGAAAACAAAGGAGATAAGATTAAAACCCAGAATAACTTATTAGCAAAACTGATCCTTCAGGGGAAAAATGGATGTCTATTGAAATAAGGGAATTTCATACCTTCCATTCTATAAGATCAAAACTGAATAAAATATAGTAACATCCAATCACAAACTTAAGAGAAACATAAAAAGTTAAATATAAAAGAAAAATCATAATAAACAGTTAGTTGCAATTGTTTTCACCCTTATATGAATAGATAACACCTGTGACTCCTAAGAACTTTATCATTATTAGTGTAGTTAGAATGAGTCTATATGATCAGAGGGCATGGGTGTGAGTCTATTATGTTGGAATGATTTTAAAAACTGAGAGGTAAGAAAGAAAAATTCATGGAGACAAGGGGAAAAGAAAGGGAAGAATGGAGAAAATTACCTCACAAAAATAGGTATTCAAGGAAACTTATATAGTAGAGGGGAAGATGGTGAAGGATGATAGGCAATGCTTGAACCTCACCTTTTAAAAATTGACCCACAATAGCTTTTTTTAATCTTTGTCCATATAAAAAGAAGTAAGACACTTAGAGCTGAAGGATGGGATGGAATTGATTATTGAGCTTTACCTTTATTAGAATTGGTTCAAAGATGAAAGAATATATATATATATATATGTATGTATATATATATATATATGTGAATGTATATATGTACATACACTCAATTGAATATAGAAGTCCATCTTACTCAACAAAGAAATAGAATAGGAAGAAGATTAAAGAAAGTAGAACAGTGATAAAAGGGAGAGCAGATTAAGGGAGGCAGTGGTCAGAAGCAGAATACACTTTTTTTTGTTTGTGTTGGGTTTTTTTATTTGAAAAAAGAAGTAAGGAAAAAAAAGGAAAACAAAAGAAATACAAAACAAAGTAAAACAAAATAAAAAAGAGCATTGTCATATGCCCAGCAGAACATCTGGGAGAATTCAAAATATATAACAACTAACTACCAGATCATGAAAGAATATATATTAGTAGAAGAAATTTTATTCATGAATGACCTTTTTTTTTTTTTACTTCCTTGTAAATTTTTCTTTGGTTCTCTCCTACTCACCTTATTTTCTCCCTTTCATTTCCTCCCACTCCTAGGCAAGCTACATTTAAGAAAAGATATATTTATGTATACACATATAGATATATAGATACATACACATACTCATACCCACACCCACCCCATATACACATACAAGTTTTTGCTATCCTTTCTTCCTCTTTAATTAAATTCTGCTCCATAACTTGCCTTGCTGTTACTTAACCTCCCCTTACCCAAGGATCTATCCTTTGTCTTCTTCCCTCACCCTTTGATTCCCTATTCATCCATCACTCTCTCACACTTCTTTCTTTATAGATTTTGTAGGGTGTTATACACTTTATGGTATATATGTAATGTTACCTATTGAACCCATTCCTCACGTGAGTAAGTTTTCAGAATGATAAGCCCTCCTCCACTCTCTAATCCCTTTGTGTTTATTCTTCCTCTATACCACATTTGCATAACATGATTCTTATTTTTTTTTAACTCTGCCAATCTTTCTTTTAAGCTAACCTGTTGTTAACGTGAATTTTATGTACATACATTTATATATAAAAACATATATAAAAACAAATAATTTTTTCATGTTTAAACAGTTTGTTCTTATTAAGTTTCTTAAAAAGGATCTTTTGTGTTGGCTCTTATCTGTTAAATTTTCTTTTAAGTTTGGGTTTAGTTGATAGAAAGTCTTGAAAATCTGCAAGTTCAATGAATGTCAGTTTTTTCTCATTCAAAACTATAGACAATTTTGCTGGATATGATATTTTTTGGTCACAGGCTCAGTTCTTTTGATTGTCAATAGATATGATTCTAGGACCTGTGGTCTTTTATTGTAGCTGCTGATAAGTCTTATACAAAGCTAATTGTAGCTCTAGTATATTTGAATTGTTTGTTATTGTTGTTGTTTCTTGCAAAATTTTCTTTTTGATCTGGGGAGTTTTGAGGTGGTGATCAGTGGATTTTTTTTTTCTATTTCTACTTTCCCCTCTTTTTCTGTCACTCCAGGACAACAAGTGGCAACAACAGGCAGTCCAATAATTCTTATATTTTCTCTTCTTGATCTGTTCTCCAGATCTGTCATTTTTCTTATAAGATATTTCGCATTCTGTTCTATTTTTAAACCTGTTTTGCTATTTTGCTATTATCCCCAGCTTGGGGACTTTCTTCAGATTTTCTCAGATTATATCAGGAGGATCCCAATTCTGCCCCAAATGTTCTCCATTTTTCATGAGTATATGTTCACCCTGAGGCACAAATTTGTTCTATTTGTAGGGAAAATTGGGAGAGCTTGAAATTTATCAGCTTACTCCACCATCTTCCCAGAATGCTCCAAGAATAGACTTTTGAAGAGAGACAGAGTAAAAAGAGTAAGAGTAGGACAAACTAATGAAAATATAATGGAAAATACATAGTAATTCTATGAATACAAATGAGATTAATTTATCCATAAAATGGGAGTGGATAATAGAATGGTTTAGAAGCCAGAATCCTACATTATATTTGTTTACAAAAAAAAAAAAAAAAAAGCACACACATGGAGTTAAAATAAGAAACTGTATCAGAATCTGATATAGCCAAACTAAAAAAAAAAAAAAAGCAGGAATAATAATGATTGTCCTAGGCCAAGGAAAAGTAAAAATAGACCTAATTTTTTTTTAATCAGGCAAATTTTTTTTTTGGCTAAGTGATATGATAGTGAAGTAATTTTAACATTTTGAACAATAAGATTTTCTAATATAGCCCTCATTTCTCAAATGTATAAGGAACTGAGTCTAATTTGTCATGATCAGAGAAATGCAAATTAAAACAACTGTGAGGAATCACCTCACACCTATCAGAATTCTCAAGGGATATTAGAAAATATGTCCACTAATGCACTAATGATGAAATTGTGAGCTAGTCTGACCATTCTGGAAAGGTTACAGAAATGTGCATACTTTTTGACTCAAAAATAATAGTAGAAGTTCTGTATTTAAAATTGATCAAAGGAAAAAGACTGAAACATAGCAGTTTTTGTGGTGGCAAAGAAAATTGAGGGGATGCTCATCAGTTGAGAAGTGACTAAACAAATTGTAGTATATGATTATGATGGAATACTATTATCCTTTAAGATATGATTCTAAAAAACTTGAGAAAAGTTATATGATGTGAAATGAGCAGAACCAGGAGGATATTGTATGCCAAACAATAATATTGTAATGATAATCAACTATGAAAGACTTAGTTACTCTGATCGATGTGATGATCAAAGAAAATTATGAAAGGCAATGATGAAAAATGTTATTACCGAAAGAAGAACTGATGAATTTTGAGTAAAAATTGTAGAATAATCTTCTCACTTTATTTTTATTATTCTTTGAGACTAATATGAAGGTATGTTTTTCATGTTTCATATGTACAATTGATAACATGCTACTTGCTTTTATCAGTGAGTATGGGAGGGTCTAGAAGGAAGTACATAATATGAAACTCAAAATTTTAAAAAGAATGTTAAAAGGAACAAATTATACATTTAGGGGGAAAACTTTACTTAGTTTTATAAACCATTATCTCCTTGATATGTTTCTATCCTACATCAGTATAGATAAGTATTATGTAGGAATTATTGTCTTAATTTTGAGATAGGATTGATTTATTATGTATTATCATATAACATTACCTTGAAAATATTTTTGCTAAAATATGTACTCTTGGGCAGGAATCAACTTAAGATAATTCAGGGTCCTACACAATTTCCCAAATGTGAGTCAATCTATATTGACTCCTGGAGGTACTTAGAAAGTAATTGACTTACATACAATGAAATAGCTAATAAATGTCAGAGGTAAGGTATGAACCCAGATTACCAGGACTTCAAATGCAACTTATTATTCATTAATCTTTATAAAAAACTTATATTATTTTCTAATTCAAGGTGTAGGTCTCTGCCTATTTGTAGTGCCTGTCCAAGGTAAATGTATTTTTGATGGCTCAGTAATTGCGTGTTGTGTTTTTTTTTTTTAATCTTTTCTGTGTTGATATGTAAGACACTATCTTTGAGATGGTAAGGGGCCTCATTGAGGAAATCTTCAACAATCCATCAAATGCCAACCTCAGACATGATGCAAAGAAAGGCATACATTTTCAGACATGATTAATGTGAGAATTTGTTTTGGAGGTCTATGCATATTTGTTATAAAAGTTTTATTGTCTATTCATTGTTCTGTGGATGTGAAGTATGAGGGACAAACAGTAAATCCATGCAAAATTAATTACTTATTTTTAAAAACCAAAAAGGCTGCTTTTTTCCATAAAAACTTTCCTTAGAAATTCTAACACTTGTTCCCTTCCATCGCACCATGTGCATTCTATGTAAACCTAATGAGGAATTATCTAGTATTCATATCTTATCCTCTGTTTTCAAAGATTCATATTAATGGTTTATAAACTGAAGACTTAGCAGATTTAGTAGGTAACATATATAGGTAGGTAAGTCCTAGTGGATTTTGAGAGTGAAAAAAAACTGAATCAAGAAAAATCATTGCCATTTCTTGCAGTATTGTTACTTATAAGCATTAAGTAATGTGATATATTTGTGTTACTGGATACATATTCCTTTTTTATATATATGCCATCCTGTTACCATATGGTGAGCTCACTAGTGGACTCATGAGAAGCCTATCTTGGGAATTTTCCATTGGCTCTCATCCTTAATCAGACTTTCTCTGAGAATCTGCAGGTAGTAAGTACAATATGAAGAAAAGTCACAGGATTCAATTATCTTGCATATGCAAAGTCAGCAAGCATGAAATTCAGGACACTTGTCCAATGGATAAACATTGGAAGCCCAGAATAGGTATTCTGTTTAATGCTTTTTTTGACTTTTGTATGAACTCTCTCTGTACTTGTAGGACTGGATTTATTTTGCTTTGTAATAATTATAGTTCTTGTTTTTCTGGCACTTTAAGGCTTGTAAAGCGCTATCCTTACAAGAGACATGTTTTTATAAAGATTATCTAATGAATAATAAGTTGGGTTTTAAGTCCTGGTAGCCTAGTTAATACTTTACCTCTGACACTTATTAGCTATCGACTTATTGTGGTGTTTTTGTTCTTTAAAATATAAGAGTTTTCTCTGGGAGAGGGTTGGTTTCTCAGGAAGGTTTTCTGGAGGCAGCCTCAGTTTCAGTTACAAGTAAATAATCACCCAAAATGCAACCAGCTGGTAAAATACAAACATTTATTTTCTCCTTCCAAGTCTTGTCTCTTTTGTTGGGCCCAGTTAGCTCAGAGGCCTATCTCTTTGCTTGGTTCCAAGAGCTCCCTCCAAATGTCTCCAAATCCAAAGGTTTGTCCTTCAGACTCCAGCCAGCACCAAGGTGGAAGATGCCTTGGAGAGAGGGCTTGTAGGCTTCCTCCCAGAGTGCTCCTCTCTGACCCCTGGGAATGTTCCCAAGTAACTCTTGTCAAGGTCTAAGCGCTTCCTCCATATATATGATCTCCCAAAGGTTAACTCCTCCTCTGAGAGAATGGGATTATGGGTTATCTCCCAGAGTGCTCTCTGGCCCTAAGAACTTCAAGGGAGGTGTGAATTCAGATATCTCATACTAAACCTTGAAATCTCCCAAATGTGTGAACTCCAGTGAGTACAAATGTGAACACAAGCATTGTTTCTCAGTTCCACTTAGTACCTTGTTTCAAGTTGAGTTAACACAAGGATTCCAACAATTTATTGTTATAGTTATTGACTTATTAAGTCAATTATTGTCTAAGTACTTCCAGGAAAGCCTTCAGACTAATTTCTTATTCATTCTGATTAGAGCATAGATTGTTCACCAAATCATAATAGATAGTAAAAATATTACCATTTCTTCTTCAAACATCATAAATTTAAATTTGAAAGGAATCTTAGTGGCATTATTTTACAAATGAGGAAACTGATAATCTGAAATTATAACTGACTTGCTTGAAGACACAATGAAATGCATGGCTGAGCTAAGGTTTAAATTCAAAGTCTGACTAAACATGGCACATTTACCACTCTATAATGATGTAACTTCACTGATGAAAAAACAAAAGCTCATAGAGGTTATACAACTAGGATCAGAACTAGGATTTGAACCTTATTCTTCTTTCTGCCTTCCAAATAAGTGTTCTTTCTACTACAATGTATTACTTGTTTCTTTATCTGGCTTTAATATTTTCCATATTCATTTAGAATGGATAGCATTCAAGATCTTCATAAAATCCCAGAGTACATGGACAATATTATTAATCAAGAATCTTTCTAGTATCTTGGTGCATGTCATGCCCATAGTAGGTGCTCAGTAAATATTTATTGAATTAATTACATCCCTGAAAGCATATCTTAATAAGCACTGTGGAATTCTCCAATCCCACTAGGTTTATTGATGTTCCCAAGGCAGTATCTGAAATACTGAGCTTGTATGCCTCAAGTATCCAGTTCACAAAGGAAAGCTCAGAATGGTGCCTCACCTGAGTTCTTTATGAAAGTTAAATGCCACCTGGGAAATTTTTACTGCTTGAAGATAAGTAGCTATCTTCCTCTTTCATCAAATTCCAGTGACTGCAATTCTGTGTCATTCAACTCATACTTTTGTATTGACTTTTCTTCTTTTTCTTCCTCTTCTTTTTAAATTGAACTCACAAAGGAGAATTTTTTGAAAAGGGAGAATTTTCCACCAATGAAGAGGAAATTAGAGAAATAATAATGAGTTATTTTGCCCAACTTTATGCCAATAAATTTGATAACTTAAATGAAATGGATGACTACCTCCAAAAATATAGAGTTCCCAGACTAACAGAGGAGGAAGTAAATTGCTTGAATAGTCCCATTTCACACAAAAAAATAGAACAGGCTATTAATCAACTCCCTAAGAAAAAATCCTCAAGACCAGATGGATTCACATGTGAATTCTACCAAACATTTAAAGAACAATTGGCTCCAATGCTATATAAATTATTTGATAAAATAGGGAATGAAGGAGTCCTACCAAATTCCTTTTATGACACAGACATGGTATGATACCTAAACCAGGTAGGTTGAAAACAGAAAAGAAAATCATAGATCAATCCCTAATGAATATTGTCAAAATCTTAAATAAGATATTACAAAAAACACTAAAAAACATCCCCGGATAATACACTATGATCAAGTAGGTTTATACCAGGAATCAGGGCTGGTTCAATTTAGGAAAATATAATTGGCCATATTAATAACCAAATTAACAAAAACTATATGATCATCTCAATAGATGCAGAAAAAGCATTTGATAAAATCCAACTCTATGGTTTATAAACACAACTCTGTGTTTATAAACTCTGTGGTTTATAAACACAATTCTTATTAAAAACACTTGAGAGTATAGGAATAAATGGACTTTTCCTTAAAATAATCAGCATTTTAAAACCATCAGTAAAATCTATGTAATGGGAAAAACTGCAACCATTCCCAATAAGATCAGGGGGAAAAAGGTTGCCACTATCACCATTGCTACAATATTGTATTAGAAATGCTACTTTGGAATGAGTTGAGAAAGATTAAAAGGAATTAAGGTAAGCAATGAAAACCAAATTATCACTCTTTCTAATTTGATATGATGGTATACTTAGAAACCCTAAATTCTACTAAAAGTTATTAGAAATAATCCACAACTTTAAAAAGTTGCAGGATACAAAATAAACCCCTAAATCATCAAAATTTTATATTCCCTAACAAAATCCAAAGAGTTAAAGAAATTCCATTTAAAGTAACTCGATAATAAAATACTTAGGAATCTATCTGCCAAGGAAAATCAGAAACTTTATAGCAAAATTACAAACGACTTTTCAAAAATTAAGTCTGATCAACCAACTGGAAAATATTAAATATTTGGATGGGAGAGAAATATAATAAAGATGACAATCTATAAACTAATCTATTTGTTTGCGCTATAAATCAGACTCCCAAAAACTATTTTAATGACCTAAAAAAATAAAAAAAATTTATATGGAAAAACAAAAAGTCAAAATTTAAGGAATTAAAAAAAAATCAAAGAAGGTGGTTGCTGTACCAGATCTAAAATTATATTATGAGCAGCAGTTCCAAAACCATTTGGTATTGGCTAAGGAATAATTATTGATAGTGAAATAGGTTGGTTCAAGGGAAAAACAATCAACAACTATAGCAACCTAGTGTTTGAAAACCCAAAAGATCCCAGATTTTAGGATAAGAATTTTTTTGACAAAATTCGGGAAAATTGAAAACAATATGGCAGAAACTAAGCATTGACCCACACTTAAACCGTACACCAAATAAGGTCAAACTGGGGCGACCAATAATGAATGAGATTTAAATAAATTAAAGGAACACAGGATGTTTTTCTAGACCTGTGGAAGAGCAAGGAATTTATGACTAAAGAAGAACTAGAGATATTACTGATCACAAAATAGAAAATTTTATCCAAATAAAGTTTTTGTAAAACAAAATTAATGCAGACAAGATTAGAAGGGAGGAAAAATGGGAAAATATTTTTACACAAAAGGTTCTGAAAGGCCTCATTTTAAAAATATAGAAATTATCTAATTTATAAAAATCAACCATTCTCCAATTGATAGTCAAAATACGAACAGACAATTCTCAGATGAAGAAATTGAAACTATTTCTAGACATATGAAAGATGCCAAGTTTATTAATCAAGAAATGCAAATTAAGACAACCTGAGATACCCTACATACCTTCAGATGGCTAGAAGCGGGAAAAATAATTCCGGAATGTTGGAAGGGATGCGAAAAGGGACATAATACATTGTTTGGGGAATTGGAATACATCCAACCATTCTGAACAATTTGGAACTATGCTCAAAAGTTATCAAACTGATACCTTGGATCCAGCAGTGTTACTACTGGGCTTATATCCCAAAGAGATCATAAAGAAGGAAGGGACTTGTATGTACACGAATGTTTGTGGCAGCCCTCTTTAGTGGCTAGAAACTGGAAATTTGGTGGATGTCCACAATTGGAGAATTGAATTTGTTATATAATATTATGGAATATTATTGTTCTGTAAAAAGCCAACAGGATGATTTCAGAAAGGCCTGGAGAGACTTAAGTTGATGCTGAGGAAATAGCAGGGCCAAGAGATCATTATATACTTCAACAACAATACTATATGATGACCAATTCTGATGGACTTGGCCATCCTCAACAATGAGATCAACCGAATCATTTCCAATGGAGCAGTAATGAACTGAACCAGTTATGCCCAGTGAAAGAACTCTGGGAGATGACTAAAAACCATTACATTGAATTCCCAATCCCTATATTTTTGCCCACCTGCATTTTGGATTTCCTTCACAGGATAATTGTACAATATTTCAGAGTCCAATTCTTTTTGTACAGAAAAATAATGGTTTGGTCATGTATACTTATTGTGTATCTAATTTATATTTTAATATATTTAACATCTACTGATCATCCTGCCATCTGGGGGAGGGGGTGGGAGGAAAGAGGGGAAAAATTGGAACGGGGGTTTGGAAATTGTCAATGCTGTAAAGTTACCCATACATATAACCTGTAAATAAAAAGCTATTAAATTTAAAAAAAAAAGAAAGGAGAATTTTTTAAAATTTTGTTTGTGTATATGTGTATGACTGTAGTGAATCAGGGAAACTCCAAAATACAATTGTTGTGTACCTCTGAAAATCTTAAGTATGTACTATAGCCCTGAGGAAGAAAAGGTAGGTGCCAAGAAGCAATAAAATCTCATTAAAGCATCAAGAGTCTAGAGTGACATGTAGCAATTCAGGCATATAGGTAAGGCTACCTTCTTTGTTTAGCTGCTAACATAATAAATCTGAATTAGAACTAGAATGGGTTGCTTTTAAGGTATTGGCTTCTGCTTAATTTTCTTTTAATTAATGGAGGAGAGTAGAAAACACCTTTTGCTCCCAAACTCATTGGGAAACTTTTTGAAATGCATGATCCATTACCATGCCAAGTCCAGTGAACATAGCAGAATCACATCTTTCTATATACTAACAATCTTAATCACTTCCACAATTTTTACTACTTCTTGTATTCAGGAGACTCCCCAGGATCTCTAGATCTAATACTGTTCTCTCCTGAGATCCTCTTCTGTATGCTATTGGCACCTTGAACTGCAACATACAAAACCTAGCTCATTATTATTTCCTTTAAAGCTGTCCCTCTTTCCAGTTTCACTGTCTCTGTCCATGGTGCCACTATTAGCCAGGGCTCCTAAGATTGAAACACTGGGTTTATCTTTTATACTTCTCTCCCCACCCACTCACCCTTTCACCTCTCTTATCCCATCAATTATCAACTTCTATGAATTCCACTTCTGGAATATTTTTTACATTTCTCTCACTGTGGCCACCCTAGAATAGTCCCTCATTATAACTCACCTGACTGTAGGAATAACTTTCTAACAAAATTTCCCAACTCCAATTTCTCTCCACTCTAATTCATTCTTTTTCTTGGATATAAAATTGGCTAATTCATTATTATTTAAAAAATTAAATTTAAAATTCAGTAATTCTCTATTACCTATTAAGTAAATTTCTTCCCTGACTGGAATTTATGGACATCTACAATGTCACACCACTCCAACTTTTTCTTTTCTCATATTATTTTCTTCTATTTTATCTGTCATCTAACCAAACTTGCCTATTCTGTGTTTCCTGAATGTAGCCCATGATTTTTTGTCTCCTTATCTTTACTCATGCTGTGTTCTATGTTTGGATATCCTCCCACCACTTTACCAGTTGAATTAATCTTTTTATTTTAAAGTCCAATTGAAATGCTACCTCCTATAGAAAATTTTTCATTGTCATTAAGGACTTTCTTCATCTGACTTCATGAAGCACTTTTTAATATGTCTGTAATGTTAGTTATCATGTAATGTTGCATGTCATATTTGTTTTTGTTAAATCCTTATTCCTTGTGAAATGGTGAATGGCTGGAAGGCAGATATTATGTCTTATATAAACTTTTTATCTTCTAACACAAAACTGCACATAATATTATATTGCATTGCTATGATTCAGAATTTTGTGTTTCAGAATTATCAACTTCCTCATTTGTACAACACAGGTGTGGGATTGAATTAATTATTTTAACTGGTTGTAATTTATTAAAGTCATTCCTTAATTGATAAATGGTCAAAAGATTTAAAAAGATATATTTCAAAGAAAGAAATCCAGACTGTTGATGTCCATATGAAAAGATGTTTCAAATCAGTAATAATTTTAGAAATATTATTGAAAGCAACCTAGTACCTAGAAGATTGAGAAAGCTGACAAAAAAGTGACAGTGTTATAGGAGTGAGGGAATATAGTCATATTTGTGTGCTATTGGTTAACTCATTAACCAATGAATTGGGAACATAAATTGGACTGGCCATTCTAGAAAGAAGTTTGAAACCATACTATTCAAATCATTAAACTATGAACTCTTTTACCCAGTGATTCAAATAAAGTTCTATGCCCCAAAGAGATCAAAGAAAGAGGAAAAAAAACTTGTATGAATAAAAGTATTTATAATTCTCTTTGTAGTGTCAAAGAGCTGTATTCTAAGACGGTGCCCATCACTTAGGCAATATCTGAACAAATGATGATGTATAAATATAACAGAATATTATGCGTTAAGAAGTGCTGAAAGACATCGTTTTAGAGAGCTTTTTGTTTTAGGATTGTGCCTGACGTGGGAACAATGGCAACAGTGAACTGTTAGTTCATTTTCAACAGTGGAACAAAAAAAGACATTTAGAGATCATTCAACAAAAATAAATTTAAGTGGCTATAGCAGAAGAGTACTCAATAAGAATAAGGAGAAGACCTTGAGTTGATTCAGTTGATCAGATCTTTGTCTGTTTGTCCATTGT
The DNA here is from genome assembly GCF_902635505.1 of Sarcophilus harrisii. NCBI lineage: Eukaryota > Metazoa > Chordata > Mammalia > Dasyuromorphia > Dasyuridae > Sarcophilus > Sarcophilus harrisii. The sequence goes on along the minus strand of NC_045427.1, from coordinate 388,470,661 downwards.
TTTCTACCAGCTAAACTTCAAAGAGGGTATTGGGAGCAGAATGTGGCTATTTTGTCTCAGCTGACAAGGAAATGATATATATAACTTGGCCCTTTAGTTCTCTAAGCCTATGTGGTAACCATGACTATCTCTATATCTTTTAAGGAAAAATCAGGCCAACTTGCATGGGGCAAAAATTAGATTGCTCCCATCAATCCTGGGAAAACTTGTATGCATTGGAATGATAGAATATATATGCAGAATAAAACAAAATTTTAGATGTGGTCATGGTTGGAATTTGTTTCCTTTGTTTATGACTATTTTTTACCTTTTCTCCAGTAATGACGAGGAGCAATGGGAGGTAAAGAAAATAAATGGTTGTTAATTGAAAAAATTAATTTGAAGAAATTACAGTTCATTTGCAGAGATTGTCCTGTATCTAAAATATATTCCCTCCTCACTTCCACCTCTTTGAACCCCCCTTTCCTTCGAAGTTCAGTTCAAATATCACCTTCTATAGAAGGTCTTTCCTAATTCTCCAACTACTAGTACTTTTCAATAATTACTCTGAATTTATTTTATGCAAATTTGCATTTGTAATTTTTTTTCTCCCTAGACAGAATGTTAGTTTCTTGAGGGCATGGATTTAGTTTTTTTTTGTCTTTATATTAGCAGAATTTAGCAAAATGATAGACACATAGTAGGTTTTTTAAAGCTATTTTGTTAATTGATAATCCTTAAAGTTTTGGGGTTTATGATTTGGTTTGTTTATTATTGCCAAGCACTAGTATTCTATGATTCTATGAACTTTCTAAATAAATACAGATTCCCATTTTTCAAGATTATAACTACAGATACAGAGGGAGGAGATTAATTTGAATGTTTGAGAAGAGCTCAGGACATCTACTAGAGTATATAATTTAAAAAGAAAATTAATGATATATTTTGTTTTTACATCTATTTCATTTCTCACTATTTGTTTCTTGCCTTTCTTTTCAGAGAGCCAACCTAAAATATCATTTTATTATGTTTGTTCTTTATCCTAAAAGATGTTGATAAGTTAAAACTTTTAATCAATCAGTAATTTTACTAAATTATATTGCTACAAAAAGAGGAAAATCATAATGCTACAAAAAGAGTTATAATATAAAATATGGGGTACTTATCTCTCCAAAGAATTCCATATTGAGGGTCCGTGATTTGAATTGGTTTCAATGTCTCTTAAGTATTTACGGATCAAGAGGTGTTTATGGAGGACTTACCCTAGTGGAGTTATTGTTTGAAGTAGTGATTTTATTTTCAGCCTTAAGGAGAAAAAAAGAAAAAGAAAAAATCTTTGAGACTTTTATATATTACCAAGTGAATTTTTAAGAAGCTAGAAAAATCTCCTTTCTGAGAGTTTGTAGGAAGGAAAAAAAGTAGAGTAAATGAACTTTAACATTTAAAATCTTTTCATTTCCATTATTCAACTTAGTAACACATGCCATGATCTATATATGTCTTCATTCCATATTGGGTAAGTCCATCCTCTATGGAAAGTTTGAACAAGGATTGCACAGGATAAGAAGATATGGGCATATGTATAGATATAGTGGATAGAAGAACCCAAGCCAATGAAATGAATCCATTAAAATATATTTATTTTAAAACATAAATGCTCCTGCCAGCTTTTTAGGGAAAGAATTTCTTACCCCCTCTGTTATGTGTTCTTTTCAGATATGAATTCATATGTAACCAGATGGAATAGCGAATATGATTTTGAACTTGACTTCAGAAAGGCCTGAATTTAAATCTTGACTGAAATACTTATGACTTGTTTGACACTGGCAAATTCATTTAACTTATCAGCTGCAGTTTATTCATCAGCAAAAATGGGAGGAAGTTAAATTTCATGACTTCTTATGTATTTTCCAGCTCTAAATTTGTGATGTTCTGACCTTTCTTAATTACTAGGTCAATAAATACTTTTAATCACCCACTATATTCCAGGCATTGTACTAATCATCGGGGATAAAAAGAAAGACAAAAATATAGTTTCTACTCTCAAAGGATATGTTATAGATAATGAAAAGAAATAAATCATTAACAACAAGATCCAGAAAGGCTTTTCATAGAAGAAGAGATTTTTTGCTAGGGTTTGAGAATAAAGCTAGGAAAATCAGAAGACAGAAATGAGAAAGGGTAGGTATTCTAGTCAGAGAAGATACTCATTAAAGATGTGCAATCTAGAAATGGAGTGTCTTTTATAAGAAATACCAAGGAGTACAATATCACTGAATGACACAATAACTACTTTAGGAAGATCAAGGTTTAAGAAGACTGGAAAAATAGAGGAAAGCAAGATATGAATGGTTTTGTACACAAAATCTTATATTTGATCCTGGAGGTAATGGAGAGATACTGGAATTTTTTGGTTGGGAGGAGTGATGATATAGTCAGATCAGTACTTGAGGGAGATTAATTTGACAGCTAAATAGAATATTTACTGGGGTGTGGAGAGACTTCTGGCAGGGAGACTAATCAAGAAGTTAATACAGTGTTCCAAGCATGAGATGATCAGGGTCTTTGCCAGGATGGTATGTCAGAATGAGAGGTGAGAAGACAGCAAATGTGAAAGATGTTACAAAAGTAAAATTAGGAGACCATGGAAAGAGATTAGATATAGAGAGTGACAGGGAAAGATGAAATAAATATTTATATGAAGTTTACTATTCACTTGGCATGTGCTAAAACAGTAAAGAGCCAAGCATAACATCCAGTCTGTGATTCTGGTTAAGTACAAGAATGAAGGTGGCCTCAATAATTGTAGGGAAATTTGGAAGGCAGAAACTTTAGGGAAGGGCAAAAGGGAGAGATAATGAATTATGTTTTGGTTATGTTGAGTTGGATATCCAATTTTTGATATCTAATAAGCCATTTGAAATGTGATTCTAGAGGATAAGAGAGAGGTTAGAGCTAGATAAATAGAACTGAGAATCATTAGAACATAGATAATTGAGAACATGGGAGCTGATAAGGTCACTAAGTGAAATAGTTTAGAGAAAAAAGATAGGAGGGCCTAGGACAGAGCCTGTAGACACTCACATTTTGGGGATATGACATGGAAAAAAGATTCAAAAAAGAAGAATAGGAGTAGTTAGCTAGGTAGGAAGAGAATTAAGATAGATCAATGTCACAGAAAACTGGAGAAAACAGTATTAAAGAGAAAGGAATATTCAATAGTGGCAAAAACTACAGAGAGGTCAAGAAGGATGAGAACTGGACAAAAAGGTCATTAGATTTGACAGTTAAGAGATCACTGTTAAATTTGGATAAAGAATTTTCAGTTGAATGATGAGGTAGAAAACTAGACTACATGGAGTTAAGAAGAGGAGGCAGAATGGTAATGAAGACATTGGCCATAGAAAGCATTCTCAAGTTTTTAGCCACAAACAGAAGCAGAAATATTGGATGATAGCTAGTGGGGTTTGACATCATGTTTTTTGATAATGGGGGAGACATGAGCATATTTGTAGGAAGTAAGGAAACAACTCATAAGCAAAGAGAGATTAAAATAAGTAAGAAGGTAGAGATTATTAAAGGGAGAAATTTGCTAGAGAAGATGGGATGGGATGGAACTACTTGTTCATGTAGTGGAATTTGCCTTATTAAAGAGAAGGGCTGCTTCTTCATATGAGACAAAAGTGAAGGAGATAGAGCAAAGGGTATCTATCTGGATGAAAGGAGGAGGGAGAAAGAGGAAAATCTCAGCAAAAATTCTAATTTTTTTTCAGCAAAATATGAGGCAATGTTGTTTAGTCCCTAAATTCAGTATCACATACTTAAGTCAATTTGTTGCTTATGAAGAGTACTGTCTTTGATGTATGTGTGGAGAGGTATACTTTAGGATTTCAGTCTCCTTTCTATATTAATATACTAATAACTCTTAATAACTTAATAACTCTTAATAACTCTATAACTTAATATAACTTAATAACTCTATATCTTAAAAACTGATGTTATATACAATGAAACCAAGTAATATAACAAAGTTTATAATTAATTAATCAACTATGAAAGAAATTGGAATGCTAAAATTCAAACTATTGCTATTTAACATTTAATTAAATAAAAGCAATCAAATGAATTGAAATAGCAATATAATTTATTCATCATCTTGTGGAGTAGCCTTTAGGTCAGGGTAGGAAACTTTTTTTCTGCCAAAGGCCCTTTGGACATTTATAACATCATTTGCAGGTCATACAAAATTACCACCTTATAGAACTCAAGCAATATGAGATTGTTCTATCTAGCTTTCATATCATTACTATTTGTAGTTGATTATGCAAATGATTTTGTGGGCTTCATATAAGATTGTATTGGGGTTTTTTTAAGATTATTGTGGTGATGCTTATGTCATTTAAAAATTATTCTTATCTCATTTTGTATTTCTTGCAAAGGGTCCTTATGTGATTCTTTGTAGTCTTCACTTTTGAGATTTTATGTTGCTATAATATTCTTTTACATCATTATGCTGTAATTTATATCCCAACAGCTACAGTTGAATGGAACTCACTAGCGTTGAGATGGTGATGCTAGCAAGACCAGTAATATTCCTATTGGATATATGAAAATACATATCTTTTCTTGACTTCTCTGCTTACTGCTTTGAGACATTTCTTATTAAATATTATTCTCATAATATTAATACATCAATAAACTTCTTCAAGATATTAATAGATCAATGACTTTGTTCATAAGTGTAATCCTTCTGAGGATATGGATCTTATCCAATCCATCTCACCTTATCCTGTGTGACTGGCCTTGTCAAATAAATCTCCAAGGAATCCTTGGACTAGGTCTCTTAACATTATTTGGGTAGCACTACAGCTCATAGACTGCTCATCTGCTATTCTTCACTCTAGTTACATGACTAGTCTACATCCTTTATTGATCATACATTTATTTAGTGGCATTTTTTTTTACTGTTTCTTGTTCATAAGTAACCATTGATTAAATGCTACAACCTATTTATGCCTCCCCTGAATTTCTGCATTATCTTTTTGGTGACATGTAATTTCACTTTGCAATAGATTATAAGAGATCTATTGTTTTCAGATATATTACATCAGCAGAAAAAAATATTGGTGTAACAAAGATATTTCATAAGTGTAATTCCTTTAGGGATATGAATCATAGTCAATCTATCCCACCTAATATCGTGTGACTCAGATCTTAACCCATAAATCAAAAACAAGGAATCTTTGGGTCTTCTTATGTTTCAAGTTTGAATATAGTTTCATCTATATGAAGTGTCTATTCACCATATATATATATATACATGCATATATGCATATATGTAAATATATATATAAATGCATATATACATATACACATATACATACATATATATATATATATATATATATATATATATTTATAACCTGGCCCAATCAGTTTCTCTCCAATTGCAGAGCATATTTTGAATAATTAACATTCACTTTTTTTTTTCTGTGTAGATTGTTAGATTGAATCCTTTGGAGTGAATATTCATTTCATGTAAAAGCCTCTGCTGTGTTCTCAGACTTGATTCAGTTAACACAATGTCATTCACCAACCAGAGAATTTGGAATATTTCATTATCTATAAGTAAGTCCTCTTTTATTTGAACTTTGTTTTAGATATCTACCATAATAATGGTAAAAAAAATATATTTTTATAGGCTTATATCTTCCTGTTTTACTTGATATCACTAAATCTAAATAGATATATACATATATATATTTCTATTATTACATCTATCAAGAAATCTTATATGAGATAATATTTTATTTATATAGATGACACCTAGTTAGAGGAAAAACCTTCAAAATAGAGTTTTGATCAACCAAATCAAAGGCTTTTAAAAATAGTAGACAAACAATTAGGTGGAATTTTATATTTTCTGTACCTCTCAATCAATTTTATTATTATAAAAGATGTGATGTACTATAGAATTACATTTGTGAAAATTTGCTGCCATATGTTCATTTGATGTGTGTATTAGTTATTCTGATATTTTATAGTGCTGAGAAAGCAAATTGATAGTAACTGATGTCCTCTCATTTTTTGCACTTATGTAATTTTTCCATGATTGGATTATATTTTATTTCATGTATCTTAAATATCAATGCCTCAACATTCCTAAAACTGTCATCTCTAGTATAAATCTCCTCTGTGCACATTAACCTGGTCCAGCTGTACTTCCCATCTCTGTCTTAGTGTTATTTTTATTTCCTCGTGTCACATATCAGGGATTCTGATTTTAGAATCCAAGGCAAGGTCTCCTGTCATTGATGAAAAAAGTGTTATAAAATTGTTGATTAATATAGTCCATTTTGTTTTGTTTGTCTTTTTCTTTCTTTCAGATTTATTTTTTAAACAGTTTAGAGATGATCTGGCTTAATTGGGTCTTTGCAAAGTCAATGCACATATAAAGATACATAAATTCTAGTTGAGAGGGAGGGAGAACCCTTTAATGGGAAACTGGTAAGGTCTAAAAATACCATTATGTGAGAAAAGAACTCATTTAAAGACAATGTAATCAACATTAGAGATGCTTTCCTTCCTACTCCCTTTCTTCTTTGCCTATCCTGCTGAATTTTGACTATTCCCAAATGAAAAATGTCCCCTATAATGTCCCAAATGGGACACTATCTCTACAGTGTCAGTGTGTGGATATGGTCTTGAAGACTGCATGAACTAAAGCAGCAATGCACCGAATTTAATTTAATTCTGAGTATTAGCTATCTAGCAGTTATAATAACAGAGATCATTGATGTCCTGTATAAAATACTTTCAATGTTATCACTTTCAAGTTCTCAAATTCACTAAACATTCATTAAGTATCTACTATGTGCAGAGCACTATTCAATACACATGATATAGATGTAAGGTTTAGATGAGATAAAATTAAGTGACAACATGACATAAAACAATAGGATTACAGACTTAGGTATTCCTTCTTCACAATCAAACTATTTGTTGAAAAGAATAGTAATGACAAAACACTGAAAAGAAAAACTCTGGAATCTGGACTGTAGTCTTAGCCTGCTTCAACCTTGTGGTGTGATCATAGATAAATCCTTCTCTAATTCTTGGTTTCTTCGTGTAACTTCAACAAGCATTTCTCATGTATTTTTTATATAGAATGTGCTGTACTAGGAGCTGTATATAAAATGATAACAATTAAAGAGACTCTGTTTCGAATGACAAGTTTTTATATTTCATGATTTTGTTATGTAATATCTACATGGACAGAGGTAATATTAGATAATGTATTTAAAGCAAGAGCTATAAAAATGTAAGGTACTATTAAAATTGATTTTTAAAAAAAGTATTCAGGAAAAAGTACTAATAACTGATAATGATTTAAGACAACCTCTTCTTGGGGGGGCATTTTCATTTCATAAACAGAGGTTCAAAAAGAATTAATTATCTTTAATCATGATTTCAGGCAGTGATACAAATGATTGAAGGAGATATCTTAAGATAGGGGGACTTTTAACTTCCTAGAAAGACAACAGATTCATGGGACTTATGTACTAGAAGGGCTTTTAAGGGTTATTTATTAGACTCTGCACCTGCCAAGAATAAGAAGACAAGACATTCCTGACAAACTGTCTTTTTCTGGAAGGAAGGAGGGAGAGAAGAAAAAGGAAAGAAAAGCAAAGAAGGAAGAAGGGAAGGAAAGAAGAATGGAAAAAGGAGGCAGGAAAAGAAGGAAGGAAAGAAAGAAGGAAGAAAGGAGGGAGGCAGGAAGAAAGGGAGAAACAAGGGAAGTCAACATTATTGCCAGACTCTATACTTACACTTTACAAGTATTATTTCATGCTACACTCACATCAACCATATTGCTAGGCATCATTGCATACTGAAAGGAGATGATCTTAGTTAAAATAGTAGTTTGTCACTATTGCCACTTGTGTGATTTTGGATAAGTCATTTAACCTCTTTGAGTTTTTGTTTCCTCATCTATAAAATAAAGGAGTAGACCACATAAACTCTGAGGTGCTTTCCAGCTCTAAATAGATGATAATATGATCTTGAGTAATGTCCCACAGATTGTGCCAGATAAACAATGTCCTAAATATAAGAAATAACCCTGAAGTAAATCTTCATATTGTCTATTCCCAGACTTTCCATTTTGAATTGAAGTTAGCAGAAGTTGGGGCTTTGTCTCTCAAGAGGACAAGGTTCACTGCATGTTGGCCATCATGCAGCAAAAGAAACAGAGGAAACTATAGGTTAACTGTCTCTTTCTTCCTCCTCATTAGACTAGCATTTTCACAAGGAAAATTGTATTTAGCATGCTCCTGAGTAGCAATTTACAAACAAGTAAGAGATATTTTAGTCTACTTTTTTTAGTTCTCATCACAAAATAACTTTATCTTCTGAGCTGAAGAGCACAAGCAAAAGGAATTTCAAATCTACTTTGGCTTCCTTGCTTGGAAATCCCCCACAGTTTGCCTACATTTTTTCCTTTGCTTCTGTTTTTACAAAATTTTCTCTCCTATCTGTCCCATTACTCCAAGACCCTATCTCATCTCAGCTAAACCATTGAAACAGTTCTCAAACTGCATTTCCTGCTTCTACAATTTCCATGATCCAATTTATCCTTTAATCCTAATAATTCCTGATCATGGGAGTGTAAGATCATAGAAGCAAAATTTTATACCCAAGAGAGTTCTTAGATATCCTTTACTAAAAATAAATTAGTGACTCTTTTTTGCCTTTTAAATAAAGTATAATCATTTAATTTTGGAATTCAAGGTTTGATATTGGCTCCAATCAATTACCTAGCCTTGCCTCAAGTTATCAAAGTTACATTTACTCCAAGGTACATTTGCCTAAATGGACTACTTGCCATCCCCTCTCCCCATTATCATTCTACCATTTCCAATCTCTGTACCTTTGCTCACACCATCTTGGTAGCTGAAATAGACTCCCCACGTATGTTGAAGTTTCCTATTACAACTACAGACTAGTCAATTCTTTCATCAAGTTTTATTGATTTCTCCCTCTGTCTTAAGTCTTCCAGGGGAAAACACTTTCTCATTCCTCAAATTTTTCTTAGAACTTTCTTCTTGACTTTCATTTTGCATTTAACTATCCTAAGTATTATTGTACTTAAATGAAGATTGTTATCCCTGAATTAAATTATAAATAACTTCTTGAGATCAAGATCTGTGCCACATCCACCTATTTTTGAATCCCAGGGGCTTAGTATAAGACCTTGAATATTGTAGGTGATATTTATTTATCATACATAATAAACATAATAACGTATGATAAATCTTTATTGAATTAAACTTAGTCTGTTTCAGGAAACAATGAATAAAGATGAAGACCAATATCTTCCTTAGTTCTGCTTCTCCTATCTAGATCTTAGTTTTTGAATCTTAGTATAACAGATAGGTAGGACTAGTTGATATCAAATTTAGCTTTTCACTTTGGGGACAGAGCCAAGATGGTAGAGAAGGGACACATGATTTTCTGAGCTCTCTCATACCCTCACTACCAATTATTAAATTCAGCCTCAAAAATAGTGCTTGACTGGTAAAATTCACGAAGATTGGAAGTGCAACAATTTACTAGCCAAAGATAATCTGGAAGATCGCCAGAAAAGGTTTGTCCTGAGCAGTGGGAACAGACCAGTGCAAACAGGGATAGAGAATTAGAAGCTAGCATATTAAGCAGACTGGACAGGGGTGACCTCTGTGGTTAGAAAATTTACAGAGATGACTCTGCCATAGACTGACTGCTCTGCTCTGCTTGCAAAGCAAGCTTTGGCTTGCGAGTACTCTAAAAAATTCCAGAACCTAACAAGATCTTGCTATACCTACCCAAAACCATAAGTGACTCAGCACAGACCAGAGCACAGCTGTGCAGGTGCATTCTGCACTATGGTCCAGGGCAGTCACAAAATGGCACAGCAGGTGGGGCACAGCCTGGGGCAGCCTCTAATCTGCACAGTGGGGGGCTCAGACTGGGGCAATAGAACTTCCACAGCACAACTGTGTTCCCCTGGGAAGAAACAATTCCAGTGCTGTGCGGGACTATTTGCTGGGCAAATGCCAATACCCACAGCCCCACAGTCAGGTTTTGGCTTGGGTTAGTGACACTTTTGCTGCTCAGCCTCTAGCCCCAGGGCAGTCAGTAATCCACACAGTGGGATTCTTCACAGGGCACTTCTGCAGCTCCACATGATACCCAGGCCTAGTCACTTCTGGTGGGAAACTTTTTCCCAGAACACTCCCACACCTCGCACTTTGTAGCCCATTAGCAAAACAGATACTGTCCATACACCTGTCCCTGCTCTGCAGAGGATGCTGGTAACCTCTTTGCCCTGAAGGCAGACCCTACAGGCTTATAAAAGATGAGTAAAAAAAAATCAAAAGGATGCTTCTATACAGAAAGAGAGCAGGTTTTCAACCCCAAGGAGACTAATAGCAGACAGTCTCCAGCCAATACCCCAAAGGGGGATCTAACTTGGCCCCCATTACACAAGGCTCTCTGAGAAGAGACTGCTAAAAACCTTAAAAGAGAGCTAGAAGAAAAATGGGGAAAGGAAAGAGAAACTATCCAAGAAATTAACAACTTACTGAAATGTGAATTGGAAAAGGTAAAGAATTCCCAGGAAAGTAGGATTTGTGAATTGGAAAGATAAAGAACTCCCAAGAAAGTAAGAATTGTGAACTGGAAAAAGAAAATAACTCATTAAAAAAAAAATTAGTGAAATAGAAAAAAATTCCACAGAGCAAAACAACTCATTAAAAACTCAATTGGACATATACAAAAAGAAGTAAAAAAAAAAGCTAATGAATAAAATGACTATTAAAAATCAGAACTGAACAAACAGAAATGAATGATTCATTGAGACATCAGAAATCAGTCAAGCAAAACCAAAAAATTAGAAAAATTAGAAAAAAACAATAAATATCTACTTGGAAAAACAACAAACCTGGAAAATAGATCTAGGAGAGATAATCTGAGGATTATTGGACTTCTTCAAAAGTTATGATGAAAAAAAGTCTAGATACTATTTTATAGGAAATCATCAAAGAGAACAACCCAGATGTAATAGAATCATAAAGTAAAATAGACATTGAAAGAATCCATGGAACACCTTCTTAAAAAAAACCCTAAAATAAAAACTCCAAGGAATATTATGCCAAATTTCAGAACTATCAGATTAAGGAAAAAAAATATTACAAGCAGCCAGAAAAAAAATTCAAATACTGAGGTGCCACAATAAGGATCATCCAAGATCTGGCTGCCTCCACATTAAAGGATCAAAGAACCTGGAATCTGATATTCTGAAAGGCAAAAGAACTTGGAATGCAGCCAAGAATAAACTACCCAGCTAAGCTGGGCATTTTCTTCCATGGAAGAAGATGGACATTTAATGAAACAGACGAATTCCATTTGTTTCCAAGGAAAAAACCAGATCTAAAGAAAAAAGAAATTGATCTCCAACCACAAGACTCAAGAGAAGCAGAAAAAGGTAAAAAGAACTCTTGAGAACTGTATTTCTGCTGTAGATATACATAAAAAGTACATGTACAATTTGATTTTACTGATGTAACAAAAAAGGGAAGTAGAAATGGAAAGGGCATAGTAGCAGAAAAAGGGAAAAGGGGAGATAAAAAGAGGGAAACTGCATCCCACGAAGAGGCAGAGGAAACCTATCATATCTGAGGGAATTGAGAGAGGGGGAAGAACATGATATGAATTTTACTCTCATCAGAGTTGGCTCAAAGAGAAAATGATTGACATATATGGTTTACAGAGAAACTTCTCTCACCTCATCAAAAAGTGGGAGAGGAACAGGGAAAAGGAAAAACATAATAAGAGAAGGATACAAGAAAGGGGAAGGAAATCAAAGGGGGTGGGAGGAATCCTAAAGAGGAAGAGCTGTGTGACAAAAGAGGAGCCCATAAGTTTAATACTGGGAAAGGGGGAAAGGGGAGGGGCAAGAAAAAGAAAAGCATAATCTGTGGATAATAAGATGGCAGCAAATACAGAATTAGTAATTTTAACTGTAAATGTGAATGGGAAGAACTCTCCCATAAAGGAGAGGCAGATAGCAGACTGGATCAAAAGTCAGAATCCTATAATATGCTGTTTACAGGAAACACATTTAAAGCAGGGAGATACATACAGAGTAAATGTAAAAGGCTGGAGCAGAATCCATTATGCTTCAGATGAAACCAAAAAAGCAAGGGTAGCCATCTTTATCTCAGATCAAGAAAAGAAAAATTGATCTAATTCAAAGAGATAAGGAAGGAAACTGTATCTTGCTAAAGGGTAGCATAGACAATGAAGCAATATCAATATTAAACATATATGCACCAAGTGGTATAGCATCTAACTTCCTAAAGGAGAAGTTAAGAGAGTTGCAAGAAAAAATAGGAAATCTATAATAATGGGAGATCTCAACTATGCATTCTCAGAATTACATAAATCAAACCACAAAACAAACAAGAAAGAAATTAAGGAGGTAAATAGAATATTAGAAAAATTAGGTATGATAGATCTTAGGGGAAAACTGAATGGTGACAGAAAGGAATGTACTTTCTTTTCAGCAGTTCATGGAATCTATGCAAAAATTGAACAAGTATTAGGACATAAAGACCTCAAAATCAAATGTAGGAAGGCAGAAATAGTAAATGCTTTCTTTTCAGATCACAATGCAATAAAATCTACATTCAACAAAAAGTTAGGGATAAATAGACCAAAAAGTAATTGGAAACTAAATAATCTCATCTTAAAGAATGATGGGATACAGCCACAGTGGTAATAAGGAAAAATTTTATATTTTAAGAGGCTCATTTGAATAAAATAGAGAAAGAGAAGATTAATGAATTGGGTTTGCAACTTAAAAAGCTAGAAAAAGACCAAATTAAAAACCATCAATCAAGTGCTAAACTTGAAATTCTAAAATTAAAAGAAGAAATTAATAATATTGAAAGTAAAAATTGAATTAATAAATAAAATTGAGTTGATTTTATGAAAAAAAGCAATAAAATAGATAAACCTTTGGTCAATCTCATTAAAAAAAAAGGAAAAAGAAAAATCAAATTGTTAGTCTTAAAAATGAAAAGGGAGAACTTTCCACCAAGGAACAGGAAATTGGAAATAATAAGGAGTTACTTTGCCCAACTTTATGCCAATAAATTTGATAACCTAAGTGAAATGGATGAGGTACCTTTAAAAATATATGCTTCCAGATTAACAGAGGAGGAAGTAAATTGCTTAATTAGTCCCATTTCAGAAAAAGAAATAGAACAACCTGTTAATCAACTCCCTAAGAAAAAATCCCCAGGACCAGATGGATTTACATGTGAATTCTACCAAACATTTAAAGAACAATTAGCCCCAATGTGATATAAACTATTTGAAAAAATGGGGAATGAAGGAGTCCTACCAAATTCCTTTTATGACACAGACATGGTACTGATACCTAAACCCGGTATGCTGAAAACAGAGAAAGAAAATTATAGACCAATCTCCCTAATGAATACTGATGCTAAAATCTTAAATAAGATATTAGCAAAAAAAAAAAAAAAATACAGAAAATCATCCCCAGGATAATACACCATGATCAAGTAAGATTTATACCAGGAATGCAGGGCTGGTTCAATATTAGGAAACCTATTAATATAATTGACCATATTAATAACCAAATTAACAAAAACTATATGATCATCTCAATAGATGCAGAAAAAGCATTTGATAGAATCCAACATCCATTCCTATTAAAAATACTTTAGAGTATAGAAATAAATGGACTTTTCCTTAAAATAATCAGTAGCATGCATTTAAAACCACCAGTAAGCATTATATGTAATGGGGATAAACTGGAACCATTCCTATTATAATCAGGAGTGAAACAAGGTTGCTCACTATCACCTTTATTTACTATTTAATATTGTATTAGAAATGCTAGCTTTGGCAATAAGAATTGAGAAAGAGATTAAAGGAATTAGAGTAGGCAATGAGGAAATCAAATTATCACTCTTTGCTGATGAGATGATAGTATACATAGAGAACCCCAGAGATTCACTAAAAAACTATTAGAAATAATCCACACCTTTAGCAAAGTTGCAAGATACAAAATAAACCCAAATAAATCATCAGCATCCTTATATATCACTAACAAAACCCAACATTTAGAGTTACAAAGAGAAATTTCATTTAAAGTAACTACCGATAGTATAAAATATTTAGAAATCTATCTGCCAAGGGAAAATCAGGAACTGTATGAGCAAAACTACAAAACACTTTCCACATGAATAAAGTCAGATCTGGTCAATTAGAAAAATATCAAATGCTCTTGGATAAGGAGAGCAAATATAATAAAGATGACAATACTACCTAAACTAATCTATACCAATCAGACTCCCAAAAAATTATTTACTGACCTAGAAAAAAATAACACCAAAGTTCATATAGAAAAACAAAAGGTCAAGAATTTCAAGGGAATTAATGAAATAAATAATCAAATGAAGGTGGCCTAGCTGTACCAGATCTAAAATTATATTATAAAACAGCAGTTACCAAAACCATTTGGTATTGGCTCAGAAATAGACTAGTTGATCAATGGAATAGGTTAGGTTCAAAGGACAAAACAGTCAATAACTTTAATAATCTAGTGTTTGTCAAACCCAAAGACCCCAGTTTATGGGATAAGAACTCACTGTTTGACAAAAATTGCTGAGAAAATTTGAAGTTAGTATGGCAGAAACTAGGCATTGACCCACACTTAACACCATACACCAAGATAAGGTCAAAATGGGTTCATGACCTAGGCTTAAAGAATGAGATTATAAATAAATTAGAAGAACATAGGATAGTTTACCTTTCAGATCTTTACCTCTCAGATCTGTAGAAGAGGAAGGAATTTATGAACAAAGAAAAACTAGAGATCATTATTGATCACAAAATAGAAAATTTTGATTATATCAATTTGAAAACTTTTTGTACAAACAAAACTAATGCAGACAAGATGAGAAGGGAAGCAATAAAATGGGAAAACATTTTGACAATTAAAGGTTCTGATAAAGTCCTCATTTCCAAAATATATAGAGAATTGACTCTAATTTATAAGAAATCAAGCCATTCTCCAATTGATAAATGGCCAAAGGATATGAACAGACAATTCTCAGATGAAGAAATTGAAACTATTTCTAGTCATATGAAAAATTAAGACAACTCTGAGATACCACTACACACCTGTCACATTAGGCTTTCCTTGGTCCCTCATTCTGAAAAAATTTTAATTTGATCTTTCCATTTCCACTATTGTTTTATAATTTTCCTGCCCATTGTAGCTAAACTTCCTCAAAAAAAGTCTACAGTAGATGACTTTATCTTCTGTTATTTCATTATTTTCTTGATTCCTTTTCCTGATTGCAACTTTATCATTTCACTGAAATTGCTTTCTATAGAAAATATAGATCTTCTATATAAGACATCACTATAAGAGTGATCTCTTATTTGGAAATCAAATGATATATTCTCAATTATTGTTCTCCTTGACCTCATTGCAGTTTTTAATGTTGTTGATCATGCTTCTCTTTGATATCTTCAACCTAATTTTTTTTTGCATCATTCTCTTCTGCTTCTCCTACATATATGACCACTCCTCAGTCTCCATTACTGAATCCTCATCCAAATTATGCTTCTTTATCATAGCTGTTTCTTAAGCTCTAACCTGAGCTCTCCTTTCTTTTTTCTCTCTACCACTTCACTTGGTGAACACATCAGCTCTCATGGATTTAATTGCTATCTCTATGCTTGTGATTATCAAATCTATCTATCCTGTCCCTAACCTTTCTGCTGACCTCCAACTTCACATTTCCAACTGCCTTTCAGACATCTCAAACTAGATGATCTTAAATTTGATATATCCAAACCCAAAATCATTATCTTTCCAATTAAATCCTTCTACCACTTAATTTCCCTATTTCAGTAGAGGGCGACACCACATTTCCAGTTCCTTGGGCTCACAACCCAGAAATTATCCTCAACTCTTCACAACCCAGGAATTATCCTCAACTCCTTACAATCCCTCATTTCTCATATTTAATTTGTTGTTAAAACCTGCAGATTTAATCTTTGCAGCAGCTCTAAAACACAGCTCCTTCTTTCATCTGACATTATCTCCATGCTAGTATATCCCCCATCATCTCAAGCCTGAACTATTGAAATAGTCTGCTGATCAAGTTTGCCTGTAATCTCTCTCCCCCCACTCCAATTCATTTTCCATTTAGTAACCAGTGATTTTTTTTCTAAAGTACAGGTCTGAAGGAACATACCAAGCCCCTACTTGGCAAACTCTAGTGGCTTTCGGGACAAAACCAAAATTCTCTGTAGTTCAAAGTCTCTAGTTCCCTTCCACTTTTTCAGTTTTTTTATGCCTTTTTATGCCTTCAACATCTACTCTTCATTCTAGTGGCACTGAACTCCTTAATGTTTCACAAAGAAAACCTCCATCTCTAAGCTCTTAACATTTTCTCTGGCTGTTCCCAGTATCTAGAATGTCTCCCTCCTCAATTTTTCGTACTGGTTTCCTTACTTTAAGGCCAAATTAAAATCTCACATTCTACCGGATCCTTTCCAATCTTTTTTTATCCTAGTGCTTTTTCTCTGTTACATATTTCCTATTTATCCTGTATATAACTTGCTTTGAATATACATATGCTTGCATGTTGTCTCCACTAAAGCTCCTTGAGAGCAAGAACTGTCTTTTGACCCCTTTTGAATTTTCAGGATTTAGCACAGTGCCTGGAACCTGGTAGATACAATATTCTGTTTTCTACCTTTTGCCTTTGGACAGGTTAGAGCCCATTCTTGGAGCATTCTCATCTTTTAACCCTGATATTTGCTTCCTACATGGTATTGCTTCATCCTTTTGGTTTCTAATGTTCTTCTCAATCCCTAAAATTATCTTGTATTTTATATATATAAATACAAGATAATTTCATTATTTGTTAATTATATTTAATTAATTAATTACATACAATTAAGTATAATTATAATTATTTATATATATACAAATATGTATACATATTAATAATTATAATTTATATATTATGTATATATAGTTTCCATTTACTTATGAGTATATATGTTTCTTGCCCTCAGAAGAAAGTAAACTGGAGAACTTAGATACTTTCACTTTTGTCTTTGTATCTCCAGAGTCCAATATGGTACCTATCACAAACTGGTAGCTTAATAAATGTCTCTTCATGACTGTTGGATTAAATGTAATTTAATTGATAGCCTTTTAAACTTAATGACTAGATTTCAGATTGATCAGTTTCCAAGAAGGACAACTTGGTAAAACTTATGCCCTCAGATAAGTAAAGATCAAATAATATTTATCACAAATTTATATTTATCATTATAAATATCACTATTTCCTGAGCTCCTACTATATGGATAGATCTTTGCTAAGTGTAAAGGAAAGAAAGATAATTGATATAGTAGAAAAACACTTGGATATAAGTCAGAGGATCTAAGTTCTGGACTTCTTATTGACAATTAGTTGTGTCATCTTGGCTAAATCTATCTATTCCTTTGGATCTAATTTTCCTAGCCCATGCAATTGAGGTTGTTAAACTAAATGTACTCCTAGGTCTGCCTAGCTCTTCTAGTGAATGAGTAAATGATTCCTGTTGTAACTTGTACTCTAATTGGATTAACATGAAAAGTAGCATGGTAAACTGACAAAAACAGCTAGGAGAAATCCAGGTTCGGATTCTACTTCCTACATTTACTAGTTGTTTAATCATCAACAACTAATTTAACTTTTCTAAAACTCAAGTATAAAAAAATACTTTAATTATTTATCAACAGATTTTGTGTAAGAATTAAGTAAGATAAAGCAGGGTCCTAAAATTCTTAGTTCATTTTTAAGTTTTAATAGTTTTAGAAGTACAAATGCTACAAACTTACAGAAACCATTTTAAATTTTAATTCTTTTAAATAACTTTAAGGTACAAGGTGTCATCAAAATTCAACATAACTACTGTATTATGCTGTTTTTTCAGTAAAATATTTCATCAACTTCTACTCAGCAACTAAAAATAACTGCATTTATAGTCCTAATCTAAAGTTCATCAAAATATTTCAGTTTTAATGTATACATGATGGTTTTGATATGACTCCCACAATTAAAGAATATAATGGAAAGTTTCAATAACTGAGGTGACTGTGCAAGATGACTTTCTCTACTGATTAAGTCTTAGAAAGTATAATTCAGAAATTTCCACACATATAGAATGCAAAATAAGGTGTTTGATTAGCATAAATGTTTTTGTTCAAAATTTACAAAACTAAATGAGTATAAAAGAAATATAAAACAAACTTTCAAATAACTTTTGGTATATTTGTAGCAATTCTTGTTCTGAAATTATTAAAGCTTAAAACCACAATAGAATTTTTGGGATGCTTTCTCTATATAAAGTGCTTTGCAGACCTTAAAAGATTATACAAATGTAAGCTATTATTACTGTGTAAAAAGGTAAACATTAACATAAAGTAATATGTGATGTGTCCAGTGAATAATAGAAACAATGAAGCCTGAGATTTTATAGGATCATAGGATTTAGAGCTAGCAGGAACATTTTTTTGGACAATGCTATATTGGGGAATTTATTTGGGAATTTGGTAAATGTGCCTTAAATTTTATGTTTTAGGAGAGATATGAACTCTATATTTATTTGTGCAGAGCACTTGAGGATATTATCTCTGGCTAATAGCCATTAATGTTAATATCTAAGAAGGCTTTAGCTAAAGTAAATTGTTTAATTGATAATAAATTATATTAATTGCCTACTTATTGAAAAGTTAAGTGATTTGGATAGGATCAAATAACTAGTATATGTCAGAGGTGACTCTTAAACTGAGGTTGTCCCAGTTCTAAAGCAACTTTCCATACCCTCTGCCATAATTCTCCTAATGCTTGTATAGTCATGTATATGCCTATGTATAGAGAGGCATATGACTGAAATCGGGCCCTTCCACATAAATAGGAAACAGCTACTAAATTAGAAATTTCATTAATAAGTATGATATTTTTATTATCAATTAAACAATTTACTTTAACTGAAGTCTCTAAGACAGATAGAAAGTTTTCATGGTTCTTAGGGAGTAGAGGTAAAACAGATGACATCTTTAAAGAAATGCATTTTCTACTCATAAAAATCATATCAGTTTCTGATGTTGAATGATTTGACAAGGATAAGGACTTTGGTGACAAAAAAATATCTTCTCTGTCTTTAATAGTTATGCCATAACACCTGTATTAGTAGTTACCAGGTTGCATTTCCACAGGCTTCCTAGAAATGAAGAACTGTGGGACTTAGACTGATATTATTGCTGTTCTGAAAGCTTGTAGCTTTAGGATCCTGAGCTGTTCCCATCAAGATTGGAGAGAAGCTAGTCATGGTGGTGATAGTGTGACCTATTTGGCACACACTACTTTCTATTTCTCCCTCAGGATATCCTGCCATTTCAGGTAGGCTGACTTTCCTGCCCTATGAGTGGCAGTTGGTTGATTGTTGTTGAGCATAGCTGGCCCATTCTTTATAGGAGCTCCCTGCCCAGATGATAGCTGTGAAGACTGGTCTCGAACCAAGCAAAATTAGTGGTTGGGGGTGGGGCACAGTGCTGTCACTCTTAGGACTCTGATGCTTAATTGTCTTTCATTGACAATAAATGATTATTGCTTGTGAAAATAAATAATGTGAGTTTCTTTGCCAAAATTATTTCTCCCATCAATGATGGCTGCAGGGGCTGAACAGGAAGCAGTATTGGTAACTGATAGATACTGCTACTCCTAAGGCCCTTGGGGGTCAGAATTCTGGACTGAATCCATCAGGGATATGGTAGTCATAGTAATGGTTCAATTTGTCTGGCATATGCTGCCTCCTACCTTGCCTTCAGAGTACTCTCCTGCTTCATCTGGCTTGTCTACCCAATGTGCTCTCTGAGGGTCCAAATTCTGATTCTAATAATGATGGCAACACTTTGAATAAGACATTATTGTTTTCCAAGGACTTTTTTTTAAATTCCTTTTGATCATCACAATAACTCTATGAGGATAGCCATAGGACAAGTATTTCAATTACCAGTTTTACTGATGGAGGAGAAGTGAGATTTAGCTTTAAGTGACTTGTCCAAGTTCACACTCAGTAAATATATATGATAACTTAGTTATCTTTTATCTCTCCCGGTTCACTGGTTCTTTCCCAACAGGCAGCACATGCTTTCAAGCTGTCTGTAAACATGCTTGGGAATACCTTGTTCCTCAAAAATTCCTCACTCAATCTTACCATACATTTTTCAACCTATCATCCTATAGTTCTTCTTCCTTTAACAACTAAAGTGTTAGAAAAAATAATCTTTACATGCTTTAGATTCTGTACCAATCATTTAGTTCTTAATACCTTCTAAGCTGACTTTTCAGGATCTACTGAAGCTTCTTTTTAAGATTATCAGTGCTTTTATTTAGAATGCATTCTTCTTGAACTTTTTGCAGTTTTTGATAATCCTTTTTCCTGATATATCTTCTTTCTTGCTTATCTTGTCATTGGTCTCTCCTGGATCTTTTTTTTCACTTTTTTTTTTTTGACAATGGCTTTTTATTTTCGAAATACATACAAAGATAGTTTTCAACATTCACCCTTGCAAAACCTTGTGTTTCAAATTCCTCCCCCCCCCACACTCCCTTCCCCTAGACAGCCATCTAATATATGTTAATTGTTCTATACATATCCCCATAATTGTCATGCTACACAAGAAAAATCAGATCAAAAAGGAGAAAAATGAAAAAGAAAACAAAAAGCAAGCAAACAAATAACAAAAAAGTGAAAATACACATATTATGAGCCACATTTAGTCCTGACAGACCTCATTCTGGATGTAGATGGCTCTCACCTTCACATATCTTTTGCAATAGGCCTGAATCACCTCATTGTTGAAAAGAGCTATGTCTATCAGAACTGATCATCACATAATCTTGTTATTGCTATGCACAATGTTCTTTTTGTTCTATTCACTTCACTTAGAATCAGTTCATGTAAGTTTTCTCAGGCCTCTCTGAAATCATCCTGCTGGTCGTTTTTTGCCGAACAATACTATTCCATAACATTTATATACCTCAAATTATTCAGCCATTCTCCAACTGATGAGCATCCACTCAGTTTCCAGTTCTTTGCCATAGCAAAAAGGACTGCTATAAACATTTTTCACATGTCTTTTCCCCTTTTTAATAATCTGTTTGATATACAGGCCCAGTAGAGACACTGATGAATCAAATAACTCTTTGGGCATAGTTCTAAATTGCTCTCCAGAATGATTGGATCAGTTCGCAACTCCACCAACAATGTATTAGTGTTTCAGTTTTCCCGTGTCCCTTTCAACATTTATCATTATCTTTTCCTGTCATCTTAGCCAATATGAAAGCTATGATGTGGTGCCTAAGAGTTGTCTTAATTTGCATTTCTATAATCAATAGTGATTTACAGCATTTCTTATATAATTAGAAATGGGAAGAATTTCATCTGAAAATTATTTGTTTATATCCTTTGACCATTTATCAGTTGGAGAATGGCTTGTATTCTTAAAATTTGAGCCATTTCTCTATATATTTTAGAAATGAGGTCTTTATCAGAAAGACTGGCTGTAAAGATTTTTTCCCCAGGTTTGTACTTCCTTTTTAATTTTGTTTCTGTTGGTTATGTTTGTACAAACCTTTTTAATTTAATATAATAAAATTATTCATTTATGCATTTCATATAATGCTCTCTAGTTCTTCTTTGGCCATAAATTCCTTCCTTCTCCACAGATCTGAAGGTAGAATATCCTTTGTTTTTTCTAATTTGCTGATATTATTGGTGTTTATCTCTAAATGAACCCATTTAAGACCTTATCTTTGTACAAGGTGTTAGGTACTGGTCAACATCTAGTCTCTGCCATATTATTTTCCAATTTTCCCATTAGCATTCATTTTTAACAAGAGTTTAAGTTCTAAATGTTTTTCCCTCATTTTACCCCTCCTTCTCCTTGCAAAGATGGAAAAAATATTTCCATAGTAATCACAGTTGTAAAGGAGAAACAGAAAAATATGACAAAAAATTAAAGTAAATTTAAAAAGTGTGGTTTTATGCCCTAAAAATATGGTCAATTTTTCTGTAGATGCCATATCTCACTGAGAAAATAAAGCATATTCCTTTCTATTGTTATTCAGTTTTCTTCAGAGGCCTATCATATTTTAGATTCTATTTACCTCCTTAACTCCTTTTTTTATTTTGTGGTTAGATTTATTTAATTCTGAGAGAAGGAAATTGAGATTCCCCACTAGAATAGTTTTGCTATCTATTTCTTCCTATAACTTACTTAATTTATCCTTTAAGAGTTTGTATGTTACTATAAATCTAGTGTTTGGCAAACCCAAAGACCCCAGCTTTTGGGATAAGAACTCACTATTTGAAAAAAAAAAAAAAAAACTGGTGGGAAAATTGGAAACTAATACGCCAGAGACTAGAGATTGATCCTTATACCTAAAATCCTATACCAAAGTAAAGTCAAAATGGATTCTTGATTTAGACATAAAGAGTGATATTATAAACAAATTAGAAGAACAAAAGATAGTTTATCTCTTAGGTCTGCAGAGAAGGAAGGAATTTGTGATCAAAGAAGAACTAGAGTTATTAATGAACACAAAATAGATCATTTTGATTATATCAAGTTAAAAAGTTTTTGTACAAACAAAACTAATGAAGACAAGATTAGCATTTTTATATTTTTACATATAAGAGTTCTGATAAAGGCCTGACTTATAAAATATATAGAGAATTGACTCAAATTTATGAGAATTCAAGCCCTTCTCCAATTGATAAATGGTTAAAGAACATGAACAGACAATTTTCAGATGAAGAAATTGAAACCATTTCTAGTCATATGAAACGGTGCTCTAAATCACTATTGATCAGAGAAATGCAAATTAAGACAACTCTGAGATACCACTACATACCTCTCAGATTAGCTAAAATGACAGGAAAAGATAATAATAAATGTTGGAGGGGAGATGGGAAAACTGGGACACTAATGCTTCATTGGTGGAATAGTGAACTGATCCATCCATTCTGGAGAGCAATTTGGAACTACGCCCAAAGGGCTATCAAACGGTGCATATCCAGTCTTATTTCTACTAGGCTTATCTGCCAAAGAGATCTTAAAGGAGGGAAAAAGACCCACATGTGCAAAAATGTTTGTAGCAGCCCTTTTTGTAGTGGCAAGAAACTGGAAACTGAGTGGATGATCAGTTGGAGAAGGCTAAATAAGTTACGGTATATGAATGTTATAGAATATATAAAATTCTATAAAAAATGATCAGCAGGATGATTTCAGCAGGGCCGAGAGAGACTTACATGAATTGATACAGAACCAGAAGATCATTTTATATAGAAACAACACTATTAAATGATGATCAATTCTGATGGATGTGGCTCTTTTCAACAATGAGATGATTCAAGCCAGTTCCAATGATCTTATGATGAAGAAAGCCATCTACACCCAGAGAGAGTACTGTGGGAACTTATTGTGGATCACAACATGACATTTTCACTCTTTTTGTTATTGTTTGCTTGGATTTTATTTTCTTTCTCATTTGTTTTCCTTTTTGATCTGATTTTTCTTGTGCAGCAAGATAATTGTGTTAATATGTATGCATATATTGGATTTAACATATATTTTACCATGTTTAACATATATTGCATTACCTGCAATCTAGAGGATGGGGTAAGAGGAAGGGAAGGAAAAACTGGAACACAAAGTTTTGCGAGACTCAATGTTGAAAAATTATCCATGCATATGTTTTGAAAATAAAAAGCTTTAATAAAAATAAATAAATTTTAAATTTGAAAGATTAAAAATAGTATTTGTATGTTTTAACACTTGATGCATAAATATTTAGCACTTAGAAATGTTTATTTCTCTGTCTGTGATAGTTTTCAGTAAGATGTAGTTTCCTTCTTTATCTCTTTTAATTAGATCTGGGTTTTTTTGTTTTTTGTTTTTTGTTTTGTTTTTTTGCTTTTTTCTTTGTTTAAGATCAACCATGCTTTTTTTTTTTTTTAACATCAGTTCAAATTACATTAGTACAATTTCCATAATAGATTCTTCTCTAGCCTTTTACCTTTTGTCTGTATCTCTCTGTTTCAAATTGTTTTCTTGTAAACAATATATTGTAAGATTCTTGTTTTTAATCTACTCTGCTATTTGCATTTCTTTTATGGGAGAGTTCATGCTATTCACATTAATAATTATAATAACCAGCTGGGTATTTCTCTTCATTCTATTTTCTTCTGTTTATTTGTTGTTTTGTTTTGTTTTGTTTTCATTTTCTACCTTATCCCTTCTAACCAGAGTTTTGTTTCTGATCATGGCCTCCCTCAATCTGTTCTCGCTTCTTCCTTCCCCCCTTTTCCACCCTTTCTTCTACTATTTGTTCTCTCTTTTATCCAGCCCCTCCTTTTCCTTTCCTACTTCCCTATGGATAAAATAAATTTCTATACCTAAATGAATGTGTATGTTATTCCCCCTCTGAGCCAAATCTGATGAGATTATATTTCAGATGATGTTCATTCCTCTCTCTCTTTACCTCCACTTGGATAGGTCTTTTGCACCTCTTCATGTGATCTAACATATTCCATTTTACTTCCCCTTTCCTCTTCTTCCAGTAAAATCCCTTTTTTTATTCTTGTATCACCACATCAAAGACAACTTATACTCGCATTCTCTGTTTATTTAGACTTCTAATTGCCCTAGTAAAAGCTATGGCTTTCAAGAGTTACAAGTAAACAGTTCAACCTTTAATTAACATATTTGTTTTTTCTCCTGTTTAACTTTTTATATTTCTTTTGGGTCTTGTATTTGAAAATAAAATGTTTCTGTTTAATTTTGGTCTTTCCATTAGAAATGATTGAAAGTCACTTTATTCATTGAATATTCATTTCTTCTCCTGAAAGATTATGCTCAATCTTGCAGGATAGTTCATTCCTGGTTTCAATACAAGCTCCTTTGCCCTCCTGGAATATAATATATTCCAGGCCTTCCAATCCTTTATTATAAAAGTTGCCAAAACTTGTGTAACACTGACTATGACTTCTTGTTACTTGAGTTATTTCCTTCTGCCAGCTTATATTATTTTCTCCTTTACTTTATAGCTCTGTAAATTAGCTACAATATTTCTTGGAGTTTTCCTTGTGGGATGTCTTTTAAGAGGAAATTGATAAATTCATTCAGTGCCTATTTTGTTGTCTTTTTCTACTATATCAGGACACTTTTCTTTTAGGATTTCTTGAAAGATACTGTCCAGGATCTTTTTGTTGGTTCCTAGCCTTCAGGTAGTCCAATATTTCTTAAATTATCTCTCCTGAATTTATTTTCCAGGCCAGTGGTTTTTTCTAATTAATTTTTTTTGTTTTTCTTTTTTACATTTACTTCTATTTTTCCCATTCTTTATAGTTTGTTTGACTGAATCTTGGTGTCTCATAGTCATTAGCTTTTTTGCCCAATTCTAGTTTTTAGTGTATGATTTTCTTCAGTTAGCTTTTCTACCTCCTTTTTCATTTGGTTGATTCTGCTTTTTAAGGAGTTGATTTCTTCATTCAAATTTTGTCCTTCATTTTTCTAGGCTGTTGACTCTCTCTCTTGCATGCCTCTCATTTCTATTCCCAATTTTTTATCTGCCTTTCTTACTTAATTTTAAAAATTCTTTATGAGCTCTTCCAAGACAGTTTTTTGAACTTGAGACCAATTCACATCCCTCTTTAAGATTTTATATATAGCTATTTTATTCTCTTCTGAGTTGGTGTTTAAATCTTTTTTGTAACCATAGTAGCTTTCCATGATCAAGAATCTTCTTCCTTCCTCCCTTCTTTCTTTCCTTCCTTCCTTTTCTTTCTTTCCTTCCTTCCTTCCTTCCTTCTTTCCTTCCTTCCTTCCTTCCTTCCTTCCTTCCTTCCTTCCTTCCTTCCTTCCTTCCTTCCTTCCTTCCTTCCTTCCTTTCTTTCCTTCCTTCCTTCCTTTCTTTCCTTCCTTCCTTCCTTTCTTAATTTCAAAGTCAAGCTCTGCTCCTGGGACACAGGGGATTCTTTCTCAAGCTTCTTGCACAACTTTGACCTTTGGCATTGAGCACGGGAGTTTCTTGTGTTTAATAATTTGCTCACAGTATTTAGTTCCACCTCTCATTATCTGGTTTTCTGGACTAGCAATTTGTCTTTTGTGCTGGGACTGGAAGCTATACCACTAGTTTTATTGAACCAGAATGAGGGGGGTCTTAATTGCTAATCTGAGCTGTGGTTACGGCCTTCTAATGGCTTGTCCACATACTGTGATGGGCTTTGTTCCCTTTTTACCCAAGTGAGACTTACCTTTCCTGAAATACTTTTAAGCTATCTTGAGCTGGAAAATTGTTTCATTTCATCTCTTTTTAGGTTCTTTCAGTTTGGACCCTCTTCAGAAGCTTGGGTTCATGTTAATTATGAAAGAAACGGGAAAGAACTCAAGCAACTTATTGCCTTCTTAATGTCATCTTAGATCTCACACTCCTTCCCTAATTTATTTTAAATAAGACATCTCTTATTATAGGGTTTTGTTTGTGATATATATAGGAATGCTGATGGATCATATTGTCTTCAAAAAGAAATAGTTTTGTTACATTATTGCCTATTTCTTTTTCTTCTCTTATTGTTATTGCTAGGATTTCCAAAACAATATTGAATAATATTGTTGGCATTGTGCATCATCATTTCACACCTGTTCTTAGTAGAAAGGTTTCTAACTTATCCCCATCACAAATAATGCTTGATGATAGTTTTAGATAACATGTTTATTTAAAAAATCAGTTTAAGGACAAAAATCAAACTTTTATTTTTAAATATTTGATAGAAATGAGTGTTTTCCATTTTCAAATGATTTTCCTATATTGTCATATTCATATTAGTATTATTGATATAATATTATGTTAATAGTTTTCCTTATGTTAAACCATCCCTTTGTGCCTGGCATAAACACTATTTGGTCATATTATGTAATCTTTGTAATTTGTTGTTGTAATCTTTTAGCTAGTATTTTATTTATTTTTTTAATAGCTTTTTATTTACAAGTAAAAGCATGGGTAATTTTACAGCATTGACAATTGCCAAACTTTTTGTTCCAATTTTTCCCCTCCTTCCCCCCCACCTTCTCCCCTAAATGACAGGATGACCAATACATATTAAATATATTAAAGTATAAATTAAATACAAAATAATTATACATGTCCAAACCATTATTTTGTTGTACAAAAAGAATCAGACTCTGAAATATTGTACAATTAGCTTGTGAAGGAAATAAAAAAAAAATGCGGGCAGACAAAAATATAGGGATTGGGAATTCAATGTAATGGTTCTTACTCATCTCCCAGAGTTCTTTTACTGGGTGTAGCTGGTTCAATTCATTACTGCTCCATTAGAACTGATTTGGTTCATCTCATTACTGAAGATGGCCAGATCCATCAAAATTCATCATCATATAGTATTGTTGAATATAGTATTGTTATATATAATGACCTCCTGGTCCTGCTCATTTCACTCAGCATGAGTTCATGTAAGTCTCTCCAGGCCTTTCTGAAATCATCCTGTTGGTCATTTCTTAACAAACAATAATATTCCATAATATTCATATACCACAATTTCTTCAGCCATTCTCCAATTGATGGGCATCCACACAGTTTCCAGTTTCTGGCCACTACAAAGAGGGCTGCCACAAACATTCTTGCACATACATGTTCCTTTCTCTTCTTTAAGATCTCTTTGGGATATAAGCCCAATAGTAACACTTTAGCTAGTATTTTATTTGGGATTTTTGTCACCATATTCATTAACAAAATTGATTTGTATTTTTTGTCCCTCAGTTATTGCTCTTCATTATTTTAGGTTTTGATATTTGTTTCATAAAAGCAGTTTAGTAGTATTGCTTCTTTGTTATTATTCCAGTAATTATTTAATATAGGAATGATTTTTTAAATGTTTCATAGAATTTACTTGTAAATCTGCCTGGTCCTAAAACTTTTTTCCCCTCAGGAAGTTTGTTTATGCCCTGTTCTTCTGTCTTAAAAAATTAAAATTAAAAAATAATCACAAATATTCTTCACAAATATAAAAATAAGTTTACTTTCCTCACCATTATCAATATAATGTGTAAAATCCTTAATCCAATTTTGAGAACTTATTATTCAAATTACTCAAAACCTGAGTTTCCATGATAGATAAATTTTGTAAACCAATTATATATATAGTTCTTAGAGAAAAGTGAAAAAAATTTAAAAAATTAGCAGTTTCATCATTAAAGAATCATAGGGCTTAGAATTTTACATTCAAGAAGGCAAAGAAACAAGTATTACAATCAATAATCATCTACCTAGCAAAATTTCTTCTAATTTTTCTAGAGGAAATGAAGATTTAGTGAAATAGAGTATTTCCAAGCATTACTGATAAAAAAAAAAAAACAGAGCTGACTAGAAAAGATGACTTTCAAGTACAAGACTCAAAAGTACAGTAGAAAGATAAACAGGAAAGAGAGTTCAGAAAGTATTCAATAAGGTTAAATTCTTTACATTATGGAAGATTATAATACAACTCCTAAAAATGTTTATTATTAGTAGCAATTAGGATGAATAATCAGAGGCATAAAGATATGGACTCAATAATGATATCCATGTTTTCTAACTAATAATTTGAGGAAAAATCATATATATATATATATAAACACATATACATATACTTGTGAATATCAGATTCCAGGCCCTTTGATACTTTAATGTGGAGGCAGCCAGATCTTAAGTGATCCTTATTGTGGCACCTCAGTATTTGAATTTTTTTTTTTCCTGGATGCTTGTAATATTTTTTTTCTTAGTCTGATAACTCTGAAATTTTGCCACAATATTCCTTGGAGTTTTTATTTTAGGGATTTTTTTCAGAACCTTTTTCAGAAGGTGTTTGATGAATTCTTTCAATGCTTATTTTACCTTCTGATTCTATTACATTTGGCCATTTCTCTTTGATGATTTCCTGTAAAATACTATCTAGACTCTTTTTTCATCATAATTTTTGGAAAGTCCAGTAATCCTCAGATTATCTCTCCTAGATCTATTTTCCAGGTCTGTTGTCTTTCCAAGTACATATTTAACGGTTTTTTTCTAATTTTTTCTTCTTTTTGGTTTTGCCTGACTGATTCTTGATGTCTCAATGAATCATTCATTTCTATTTGTTAAGTTCTGATTTTTAATTAGTTATTTTCTTCATTAGCTTTTTTTACTTCTTTTTGTATATGTCCAATCGAGTTTTTAAATGAGTTGTTTTGCTCTATGGAATTTGTTCTTTCCCCTTTCACTATTTTTTTTACTGAGTTATTTTCTTTTTCTAATTCACAAATCCTACTTTCTTGGGAGTTCTTTATCTTTTCCTATTCACAAATCTACGTTCCTGGGAGTTCTTTACCTTTTCCAATTCAAAAATTCTGTTTCCCTGCACTTCTTGGGAGTTTTTTACCTTTTCTGATTGACATTTCAGGATGTTGTTGCTCTTTTGCATAGCTTCTCTTTCCTTTCCCCACTTTTCTTGTAGCTTCTCTTTTAAGATTTTTTTATAGTTTCTTCTAGGAGAGCTTGTGTGGTGGGCATCAAGTTACATTTCTCCTTTGTGGTTTTGTCTGGAGACTGTCTGCTATTAGTCTCCTCAGGGTTTAAAACCTGCTCTCTTCCTCTATAGAAGCTTTCTATCACCCTTTTGATTTTTTTACTCATTTTTTAAAACCTTTAGGGTCTGCCTTCAGGGCAAGGAGGTTACCAGCTTCCTCTGCAGAGCAGGCATAGGTGTATGGACTGCAAAGAGCGAGGTGCTGGAGTGCTCAGGGAAAAAGTTCCCCAACCGAAGTAACTGAGGTCCAGGTATCACTGCCAAGCTACAGAAGTGCCCAGCGAAGAACCCTGTTGTGCAAGTTAGTGACTACCCTGGGGCTAGAGGCTGAGCAGCAAAATGTCACTACCTCAGGCCAATGCCCGCTATGGTACTGTAAGTATTAGCAGTTGCCCAGCAAATAATCCCTCACTGCACCGGAAGTGTCTCTGCCCAGGGGAGCACAGTTGTGCTGTGGAAGTTCTATTGCCCCAGGCCAAGCCCCCTACTGTGCAGATTAGAGGCTGCCCCAGGCTGTGCCCCATCTGCTATGCAGATTTATGACTGCCCCGCTAGAGCCTCATGCTGCAAAATGCATCTGCACAGCTGTGCTGTAGTCTGTGCTGAATCACTTCTGGTTTGGGGTGAGTATAGCCAGATTCTGTTAGGTTCTGGCATTTTTTAGAGCACCGCTACTTTTGGCTTCAATTTCTCTGCTGGTTTACTGCTTTGCAACCAAAACAGAGCAGTCAGCCTATGACAAGAGTTGTCTCTGCCAATTTTCTAGCCATGGAGGGCACCCCCGCCCAGTCTGCTCAACATGCTAGCCTCTAGTTCTATCCTTGTTTGTGCTGGTCTGTTCCCGATGCTCAGGATAAACCTTTTCTGATGATCTTCCAGATTATCTTTGGCTGGTAAGTTGTTGCACTTCTAATCTTTGTGAATTTTACCAGTCCAGTGCTATTTTTGAGGCTGAATTTAATAATTGGTAGTGAGGGTATGAGAGAGGCTCAGAAAGTCACATGTGCCTTTTCTGCCATCTTATTTCTACCCCTCCTGCTGGTCCTTTCTCACAGAACAATTATATTTCATAAGATATTCAGCCATTCTCCAATGGATGGACATCCATTCAGTTTCTAGTTTCTTGACACTACAAAAACTGGTGCCACAAACATATTTGCATATGTAGGTCCCTTTCCCTTGTTTAACATCTCTTTGGGATAGAATCCCAGTAGCAGCACTACCAGATCAAAGGATATGAACAGTTTGATAACTTTTTGAGCATAGTTCCAAATTGTTGGATCTGTTGACAGTTCCAGCAACAATGTATTAGTGTCCCAGATTTTTCTCCATCCTTTTACCTTTACTCTGTATGTATCACTCTGCTTTAGGTGTGTTTCTTGTAAACAACATATTTTAGGATTCTGGCTTTCAATCCAGTCTGCTATCTGCTTATGCTTTATGGGAGAATTCAATCCCTTCATATTTATGGTTAAGACTACTAATTATGTAATTCCTGCCATCAACTCAAAATTATACTGTTCTCATTCCTCTTCCCCCTTTCCCTACTCCCCAGTATTTTATTTATGAGTACTACTTGCCTCAAGCTGCCCTCCTCCTTTCTCATACCTTTCCCCTACTATTTCTCTTTTCCCTTCTATTTACTCTACCCCTTCCCTTTCCCCTTTCCCCTCCTACTTTTCTATAAGGTGAGAGAAGTTTCTCAATGAACCAAACATTTTTAATATTTTCTCTTTGAGATAAATCTGATGAGAGTAAGTTTCACTCAATGTTCATCAACCTCCCTTCTTTCCCTCAACTATATTAGGTTTTTTTGGCCTCTTCCTGAGATGTAATTTCCCTTTTTTTACCTCCACTTTCCCCTTTTTCCAGTACAATTCACTTTCAATTTCTAGTTTTTTTTATATTATAATTTTTTTATATTATACATGCACTCTCTATATATACCCATAATATAAATACAGTACTCAAGAGATCTTTTCTTTTTACCTTTTTATGCTTCTCTTGTATTCTATATTTGGAAGTCATTTTTTATAACTTTTTATTTACAAGTTATATGCATGGGTAATTTTACAGCATTGACAACTGCCAAACCTTTTGTTCCAATTTTTCCCCTCTTTTCCCCCATCCCTCCCCTAGATGGCAGATTGACCAATAAATGTTAAATAGGCTAAAGTATAAATTAAAAACAAAATAAGTATACATGAACAATTATTTTGCTGTACAAAAAGAAATGGACTGTGAAATAGTGTACAATTACCCTGTGAAGGAAATCAAAAATGCAGGTGGACAAAAATAGAGGGATTGGGAATTCTATGTAATGGTTCTTAGTCATTTCCCAGAGTTCTTTCGCTGGGTGTAGTTGGTTCAATTCATTACTGCATGTAAGTCTCTCCAGGCCTTTCTGAAATCATCCTGTTGGTCATTTCTTAACAAACAATAATATTCCATAATATTCATATACCACAATTTCTTCAGCCATTCTCCAATTGATGGGCATCCACACAGTTTCCAATTTCTGGCCACTACAAAGAGGGCTGCCACAAACATTCTTGCACATACAGGTCCTTTTCCCTTCTTTAAAAATCTCCTTGGTATATAAGCCCAGTAGTAACACTGCTAGATCAGAGTTTATGCACAGATTGATAACTTTTTGATCATAGTTCCAAATTGCTCTCAGAATGGCTGGATGTATTCACATTTCCATCAACAATGTATCAGTGTCCCAGTTTTCCCACAACCCCTCCAACATTCAGCTTTATGTTTCCCTGTCATTCTAGCCAATCTGACAGGTATATAGTGGTATCTCAGAGTTGTCTTAATTTGCATTTCTCTGATTAATAATGACTTGGAGCATCTTTTCATATGCCCAGTAATAGTTTCAATTTCTTCATCTGAGAATTATCTGTTCATATCCTTTGACCATTTATAAATTGAAGAATGGCTTGATTTCTTATAAATTAAAGTCAATTCACTATATATTTTGGAAATGAGGCCTTTATCAGAAATTTTGACTGTAAAAATGTTTTCCCAGTATATTGGTTCCCTTCTAACCTTGACTGCATTAGTTTTGTTTGTACAAAAAATTTTTCAATTTGATATAATCAAAATTTTCTATTTTGTGATCAGTAATGATCTTTAGCTTTTCTTTGGTCATAAATTCCTTCCTCTTCCTCAGTTCTGAGTAAGCACTATCCTGTATTCCTCCAATTTATAATCTCATTCTTTTTTTTTAAATTTCATAGCTTTTTATTTACAAGTTCTATGTATGGGTAATTTTACAACATTGACAATTGCCAAACCTTTTGTTCCAATTTTTCCCCTCCTTCCCCCCACCCTCTTCCCTAGATGGCAGGATGACCAGTAGATGTTAAATATATTAGAGTATAAATTAGATACACAATAAGTATACATGACCAAACTATTATTTTATTGTACAAAAAGAATTAGACTCTGAAATATTGTACAATTAGCCTGTGAAGGAAATCAAAAACGCAGGCAGGCAAAAATATAGGGATTGGGAATTCAGTGTAATGGTTCTTAGTCATCTCCCAAAGTTCTTTCACTGGGCATAGCTGGTTCAGTTCGTTACTGTTTTATTGGAAATGGTTTGGTTCTTCTCATTGCTGTAGATGGCCAGGTCCATCAGAATTGATCATCATATAGTATTGTTGTTGAAGTATATAAGGATCTTCTGGCCCTGCTCATTTCACTCAGCATCAGTTCGTGTAAATCTCTCCAGGCCTTTCTGAAATCATCCTGTTGGTCATTTCTTAACAAACAATAATATTCCATAATATTCATATACCACAATTTATTCAGCCATTCTCCAATTAATGGGCATCTACTCATTTTCCAGTTTCTGGCCACTATAAAGAGGGCTGACACAAACATTCACGCACATACAGATCCCTTTCCCTTCTTTATGATCTCTTTGGGATATAAGCTCAGTAGTAACACTGATGGATCAAAGTTTATGCACAATTTGATAAAATTTTGAGCATAGTTCCAAATTGCTCTCCAGAATGGTTGGATGTATTCACAATTCCACCAATAATGCTTTAGTGTCCCTGTTTTCCCACATCCCCTCCAACACTCCTCATTATCTTTACCTGTCATTCTAGCTAGTCTGACAGGTGTGTAGTGATATCTCAGAGTTGTCTTAATTTGCATTTCTCTGATTAATAATGACTTGGAGAATCTTTTCACATATCTAGAAATAGTTTCAATTTCTTTGTCTGAGAATTCTCTGTTCATATCCTTTGACTATTTATCAATTGGAGAATGGCTTGATTTCTTATAAATTGGAGTCAATTCTCTATATATTTTGGAAATGAGGCCTTTATCAGAAACTTTGACTGTAAAAATATTTTCCCAGTTTATTGCTTCCCTTTTAATCTTGTCTGCATTAGTTTTGTCTGTACAAAAACTTTTCAGTTTGATATAATCAAAATTGTCTATTTTATGATCAATAATGATTTCTAGTTATTCTTTGGTCATAAATTCCTTCTTCTTCCACAGGTCTGAGAGGTAAACTATCCCGTGTTCCTCTAATTTATTTATAATCTCATTCTTTATGCCTAGATCATGAATCCATTTTGACCTTATCTTGGTGTGTGGTGTTAAGTGTGGGTCGATACTTAATTTCTGCCATACTAGTTTCCAATTTTCCCAGCAATTTTTGTCAAATAATAAATTCTTATCCCAAAAGCTGGGGTCTCTGGGTTTGTCAAAGACTAGATTGCTATAGTTATTGACTGTTTTGTCCTTTGAACCTAACCTATTTCACTGATCAACTAATCTATTCCTTAGCCAATACCAAATGGTTTTGGTAACTGTTGCTCTGTAATATAATTTTAGATCTGGTACAGCTAAGCCACCTTCATTTGATTTTTGTTTTCATTAATTCCTTTGGAATACTTGACCTTTTGTTTTTCCATATGAACTTTGTTGTTATTTTTTCTAGGTCATTAAAATAGTTTTTTGGGAGTCTGATTGGTATAGTGCTAAACAAATAGAATAGTTTGGGTAGTATTGTCATCTTTATTATATTTGCTCGCCCTATCCAGGAGCATTAATATTTTTCCAATTGGTTAGATCAGACTTAATTTGTTTGAAAAGTGTTTTGTAGTTTTACTCTTAAAGTTTCTGATTTTCCCTTGGCAGATAGATTCCTAAGTATTTTATATTATCAGTAGTTACTTTAAATGGAATTTCTCTTTGTAACTCTGACTGTTGGATTTTGTTAGTGATATATAAGAATGCTGATGATTTATGTAGGTTTATTTTGTATCCTGCAACTTTGCTAAAGTTGTGGATTATTTCTAATAACGTTTTTAGTAGAATCTCTGGGGTTCTCTAAGTATACCATCATATCATTAGCAAAGAGTGATAATTTGGTTTCCTCATTGCCTACTCTAATTCCTTTAATCTCTTTCTCAACTCTTATTGCCAGAGCTAGCATTTCTAATACAATATTGAATAGCAATGGTGATAGTGGGCAACCTTGTTTCACTCCTGATTTTATTGGGAATGGTTGCAGGTTTTCCCCATTACATATAATGCTTACTGATGGTTTTAAATAGATGCTGCTAATTATTTTAAGGAAAAGTCCATTTATTCCTATACTCTCAAGTGTTTTTAATAGGAATGGATGTTGGATTTTATCAAATGCTTTTTTTGGCATTTATTGAGATAATCATATGGTTTTTGTTAACTTGGTTATTAATATGGCCAAATATACTGATAGTTTTCCTAATATTGAACCAGCCCTTAATTCCTGGTATAAATCTTACTTGGTCATAGTGTATTATCCTGGGCATGATTTTCTGTAGTCTTTTTGCTAATATCTTATTTAAGATTTTAGCATCAATATTCATTAGGGATATTGGTCTATAATTTTTTTTCTTTGTTTTCAGCCTACCTGATTTAGGTAGCAGTACCATGTCTATGTCATAAAAGGAATTTGATAGAACTCCTTCATTCCCTATTTTATCAAATAATTTATATAGCATTGGGTCCAATTGTTCTTTAAATGTTTTGTAGAATTCACATGTAAATCTATCTGGTCCTGGGGATTTTTTCTTAGGGAGTTGATTAATAGCTTGTTCTATTTCTTTTTCTGAAATGGCATTATTCAAGCAATTTATTTCCTCCTTTGTTAATCTGGGAAGCCTATATTTTGGAGATAGTCATCCATTTCTCTTAGGTTATCAAATTTATTGAAATAAACTTGAACAAAGTAACTCCTTATTATTTCTCTAATTTCCTCTTCATTGGTGGAAAGTTCTCCCTTTACATTTTTAAGACTACTAATTTGATTTTCTTCCCTCCTTTTTCTAATCAGATTTACCAAAAGCTTATCAATTTTATTGGTTTTTTTCATAGAACCAGCTCTTACTTTTATTTATCAGTTCAATAGTTGTTTTTTTTTACTTTCAATATTATTAATTTCTCCTTTTAATTTTAGAATTTCAAATTTAGTATTGATTGGGGGGGTTTTAATTTGGTCTTTTTCTAGCTTTTTTTAGTTGCAAGCCCGATTCATTGATCTCTTTCTCTATTTTATTCAAGTAAGCCTCTATGGATATAAAATTTCCTCTTATTACCGCTTTGGCTGTATCCCACAAATTTTGGTATGATGTCTCATCACTGTCATTATCTTGAGTGAAATTATTAAT
This sequence comes from Sarcophilus harrisii, assembly GCF_902635505.1. NCBI lineage: Eukaryota > Metazoa > Chordata > Mammalia > Dasyuromorphia > Dasyuridae > Sarcophilus > Sarcophilus harrisii. The sequence goes on along the minus strand of NC_045427.1, from coordinate 388,434,228 downwards.
TGTGTCGATAATTTGCTGTTTCAACCAATCATTCTTTAAGATGAGATTATTTAGTTTCCCATTATTTTTTGGTCTATTTACCCCTAACTTTTTGTTGAGTGTAGTTTTTATTGCTTCATGATCTGAAAAGAAAGCATTTACTATTTCTGTCTTCCTGCATTTAGTTTTGAGGTCTTTATGTCCTAATATATGGTCAATTTTTGAATAGGTTCCATGGACTGCTGAGAAGAAAGTATATTCCTTTCTGTCTCCATTCAGTTTTCTCCAAAGATCTATCATACCTAAATTTTCTAATATTATATTTACTTCTTTAATTTCTTTCTTACTTGTTTTTGTGGTTTGATTTGTCTAATTCTGAGAGTGCAAGGCTGAGATCTCCCACTATTAAAGTTTTGCTTTCTATTTCTTGCAATTCTCTTAACTTCTCCTTTAGGAAGTTAGATGCTATACCACTTGGTGCATACATGTTTAATATTGATATTGCTTCGTTGTCTATGCTACCCTTTAGCAAGATATAGTTTCCTTCCTTATCTCTTTTGATTAGATCAATTTTTGCATTTGCTTGATCTGAGATAAGGATGGCTACCCCTGCTTTTTTGACTTCACCTGAAGCATAGCAGATTCTGTTCCATCCTTTTACCTTTACCCTGTATGTATCTCCCTGCTTTAAATGTGTTTCCTGTAAACAACATATTGTGGGTTCTGACTTTTGATCCAGTCTGCTAGCCACCTCTCCTTTATGAGAGAGTTCATCTCATTCACATTTATGGTTAAAATGACTAATTCTGTATTTCCAGCTATCTTGTTATCCCCAGATTATGTTTTTTCTTTTACTTTACCCTCAACCCTCTTTCCCAGTTTTAAACTTATGTGCCCCACTTGTATCATGCCACTCACCCTCTTTAGGATCCCTCCTCCCTCCCTATAATCTCATTCTTTATGCCTAGGTCATGAACCCATTTTGACCTTATCTTGGTATACGGTGTTAAGTGTGGGTCAATGCCTAGCTTCTGCCAGACTAGTTTCTAATTTTCCCAGTAAATGGGAGTTCTTATCCCAAAAGCTGGGGTCTTTTGGTTTGTCAAACACTAGAGTATTAAAGTTATTGACTGTTTTGTCCTTTGAACCTAACCTATTCCACTGATCAACTAGTCTATTTCTAAGCCAATACCAAATGGTGTTGCTATCCACTGCTTTATAATATGTTAGGTCTGGTACAACTAGGCTACCTGTGTTTGATTTTTTTTTCATTCCCCTTTGGGGTATTGTCTGGAGACTGTTTGCTATTAGTCTCCTTTGGGTTGCAAACCTGCTCTTTTTCTGTATAGAAGCTATTGATCATCCTTTTAATTTTTTTTTACTTATTTTTTAGTCTTTAGGGTATGCCTTCAGGGCAAGGAGGTTACCAGTTTCTTCTGCAAAGCAGGAAAAGGTACAAACAGGCTGCAAAGAGCAGTGAGGTATGGGAGTGCTCTAGGAAAAAATTCCCCAACCAGAAGTGCTTCAGATCTGGTTAGCATGGCCAAGTTGCGGAAGTGCCCAGTGAAGAATCCCCACTGTGTGGATCAGCAAGTGCTCTGAGGCTAGAAATTGAGCATTGTAAGTGTCACTACCCCAAGCCAAAGCCCACCAGGAAGCTGTGGGTATTAGCAGCTGACAAGCGAGTAGTCCTGCAGGGACTGGAACTGTCTCTACCCCTGAAGCACAATCTTACTGCAGAAGTTCTATTGCTGTGGCCCCCTGCCATGCAGGTTTGTAGCTGCCCCAAGGAAAAGCCCTGTACTGCGAATTGGGGCTGCACAGTTGTGCTGTGATCTGTGCTGAATCATTTCCAGTTTGGGGTGTGTACAGCCAAGTCCTGTTAGGCTCTGGTGGTTTTTTTAAAGTGGCTTTGAATTCTCTGCTGATCTGCTGTTTTGCAAACAAGGCAGAGCAATCAGTCTATGCCAGAGTCGTCTCTAATTTTTCTAACCACAGAGACCACCCCCCACCCCACCCCCAATCTGCACAATATGCTAACGTCTAGTTCTATTCCTGCCTGCAATGATCTGCCCTGGCCCCTCAGGACAAACCTTTTCTAATGAAATTCCAGATTATCTTTGGCTGGTGAGTTGTTGTATATCTAACCTTCATGGATTTTACCAGTCAAGTGCTATTTTTTAGACTGAATTTAATAATTGATCTTGAGGGTATGAGAGAGTTTAGAAAGTCAAGTGTGACTTCTCTGCCATTTTGGCTCCACCCGGGAGGTCAAATTTTTTGTTTAGCTCTGGTATTTTTATCAGAAATAAATTGAATTCACTTATTTCATTGAATGTCCATTTTCTTTCCTGAAAGAAACTTCTCAGTTTATCAGGTTAATTTATTCTTGGCTGCATTCCATTTTTTTTTTTTTTTTTTTTTTTGCCTTTTGGAATATTAGATTCTAGGCCCTTTGATTCTTTAAGGTGGAAGCTGCTAAGTCTTGGGTAATTTTTATTGTGGTTCCTCGGTATTTGAATTGTTATTTTGGGTTTTTTTTTTTCCTGGCTGCTTGTAATATTTTTATCTTGGTATGATAGTTCTGAAATTTAGCCATGATATTCCTTGCAGTTTTAAGTTGGGTTCTCTTTCAGGAAGTGTTTGATAAATTCTTTCAATGGCTATTTTACCCTCTGATTCTATGACATCTGGGAAGTTCTCTTTGATGATTTCCTGAAAAAATAGTGTCTAGCCTCTTTTTTTCATCATTGTTTTCAGAGTCCAATAATCCTTAGATTGTCTCTCCTAGATCTATTTTCCAGGTCAGTTGTTTTCCCAAGTAGGCATTTTACATTTTTTTTTTAATTTTTCATTTTTTTTTAGTTTTGCTTGACTGATTTTTTTGTTGTCTCACCGAGTCATTCATTTCCATTTGTTCAGTTCTGATTTTTAGTGAATTATTTTCATTTCCTTTTTTATTTCTTTTTGTATTTGTCCAATTGAATTGTTAAGTGACTGGTTTTGTTCTGTGGATTTTTTTTTCCATTTCACAAATTCTATTTTTTGGGGAGTTGTTTTCTTTTTCCATTTTGTCAAATCTATATTTTAATGAGTTATATACTTTTTTCCATTTCACTGTCTATTTTGCATTGCCTTTTCCAAGTCCTTTTGCAAAGTTTTTATTTCCTTTCCCCATTTTTATTCTAGCTCTCTTTTAAAATCCTTTTTAATTTCTTCTAGGAGAGCCTTGTGTTATGAGGATCAATTTATATCACCTTTTGGGGTTTCATCTGGAGCCAATCTGCTTTTAGTCTCCTCATGGCTTGAAATCTATTCTTCTCTTTCACCGTAAAAATTATCTATGGTCAGAGATTTTTTTTTGCTTTTTTATTCATTATTTTTTAAAGTTGAGATCAATTTTTAGTTGATTTTAGTTGATGAGATCAATTTTAAAGTTGAGATCAAGAGAGGTTGTCCAAGATTCCTCTATAAGCAGCAGAGGCTGATCTGGGTCAGTGCTAGCTTAGCTGAGTCAGTGTTTACTGAGTCCTGTTGCTGGGTGGGCATGGTCAGGTCCTGTGTGATTCTGGAATTTCAGGATGTACTATTTACCATTTGTGATTTGGGTTGGATCTTTTACAACTTCTCTGATGACTAGCTTGCAACCAGGGCAGAGTAGAATCTACTGTTGCAGATTCCTCCCAGTAGATTCCCCAGCATGTACCACCCTGGGACTTTGTCTTGCTTGTACTCTCCAGCTTCTGTGCTTAGCCTGCTTGTACATGGCCTACCTCCCTCCATGATGATTGAAACAGACCTTTTCTGACAATTTTTGAAAATTATCTTCTGCTGATAATTTGTGGCACTCCCATTATTAATGGCTTCTGACAGTCCAGAACTAATTCAGAGACTGGGTTTGCTAATTAGTCTGAAAGTTGTGGGAGAAGGTCACAAAAAAATGTGTGTCTTCTCTGCCATCTTTGTTCTGCCCCTCCCTTGATGATTTCTTGAGAGATGTTGTTTAGGCTCCTTTTTTCATTGTGGTTTTCAGGTAGTCCAATAATTCTTAGATCATCTCTCTTGGCTCTATTTTCCAGATCCATTGTTTTTCCAATAGGGTATTTTATATTTTCTTTTATTTTTTTCATATTTTTTGGTTTTGTTTGATTGAATATTTTTCTAGCTTTTTTTTGAGGCAATTGGGGTTAAGTGACTTGCCCAGGGTCATACGCTAGGAAGTGTCAAGTAGTTGAGAGCTGATATGAACTCAGGTCCTCTTGATGTCAGGACTGTTGCTCTATCTACTGTGCCACCTACCTGCCCCTGTTTCACTAATTCTTGATGTCCCATTGAGTCATTTGCTTCTATTTGTTCAATTCTAATTTTTAGTGAATTATTTTCTTCAGTTAATCTTTTTATCTCCTTTTGCATTTGGCCAATTGAACTTTTCAATGAGTTGTTTTGTTCATTTGTTTTTCCATTTCAGAAATTCTGTTTTTTTGAGGAATTGTTTTCTTTTTCCATTTTGCTAAAACTTTTTTAAGGAGTGATTTTCTTCAGACAATTTTTTTGTTTCCTTTTACAGAAGAAAATGGGTTTGAAGGATTTCTTTGTTTCCTTTTCTTATTTTCTTTCCCCATTTTTCTTCCAATTCTTAAAATCCTTTCTGAATGCTTCCCAGAGGGCCTTGTGAAATAGGAAATTACTTATACAACTCTTTGAGGCTTCATATAGAGATGTTTTACCTTTAGTATCTTCAGAGTTTGAACACTACATAAAAGTTCCATAAAACTTATCTGTGGTTAAAGCTCTTTTTTTCTTTTTACTCATTTTTAAAAGTTGAGGTCTCATCTTGGAGCAAAGAGAGATTTTCTCAAGTTTCCTCTATACGCAAAGGTGGCTTCATGCTTCCTTGGACTAGTGCTGACTTCTTTGACATGGTAGGTAGGTATAGCCAAGTTCCATGTTATGTTGTCCTAACTTCTAAAACAGTACAGAGTAGCAAATGCTGCTATATTTTGGCTATGAGCCTCCCACTAGATTCCTCCAGCTTGTGGAAGCCTCACCATGCTGGGTCTCCTTGCACTGCACTGTGCTATGCTGTGTCTCTGTTGGTCTACAACTTCCTCTTCTTCCCCACCTGATTGAGATAGACCTTTCCTTAAGTTTTTCCAAAATGTCTTCACTAGAAATATTTGTGGGTTCTGCCACGCCAAAATCCACTTAGTGGCTTGATCTAGTATTTATTTGAAGGAAGCCAAGAAGAGCTCAAAGAACTGTCTACTTTCTCCTATCTTGGCTCTACCTCCCTTTGGCCATTTATCACTTGGAAAATAGATTATATTCTTATAAATATGAGTGAATTCCATATATATTTTAGAAATTAGGCTTTAACAGAACCCCTAAGATATAAAATTTCCCCCAAGTTTTCCTGCTTCCATTCTGTTCTTGGCTGCATTACCTTTGTTTGTACAAATTTTTTTTTTTATATAATGTAATCAAAATTATCCATTTTGCATTTCATAATGTTCTCTGATTCTTCTTTGATCATAAATTTCTTTCTTCTCCACAGATTTGAGAGGTAGACTCCCTTTTTCACCAAATTTGCTTATTGTATCACTCTTTATGTCTAAATCAAGAACCCCTTTTGACTTTATCTTGATATAGCATGTTAGGTGTTGATCATTGCCTAGTTTCCGCCACACTATTTTCCATTTTTCCCAGCAATTTTTCTTCAATAGTGAGTTCTCATCCCAGAAACTGTAGTCTTTGAGTGGATCAAAGACTAAATTACTATAATCATTGATTATTATGTCTTGTGAACCTAACCTATTCCATTGATCAACTACTCTATTTCTTAGCCAGTACTAAATGATTTTGATGACCACTGTTTCATAATATTGTTTTAGGTCTGATACAAGTAGATTACCTTCATTTGCAATTTTTTTCATTAATTCTCTTGAAATTCTTGACTTTTTGTTCTTCCAGATAAATTTTGTTATTATTTTTCTACCTCTATAAAGTAATTTCTTGCAGTTTGATTGGTATGGTGCTGAATAAGTAGACTAATTTAGGCATTTTTTGTTATATTAGCTTGGTCCACCCATAAATAATTGATATTCTTCCAATTGTTTGGATCAACTTTGTGTGAAAAGTGTTTTATAATTGTGTTCATATGGTTCCTGACTGTGTCTTAGCAGGAAGACTCCCAAATATTTTATATTATCTACAGTGATTTCTCTTTGTGTCTCTTGCCACTGGATTTTGTTGGTAACATATAGAAATGAATCATGTGGATTTATTTTGTATCCTGCAACATTGCTGAAATTATTGTTTCTAGAATTTTTTTTAGTTGATTGTATAGGATTTTCTAGTATACCATCATATCATCTCCAAAGAGTGATAATTTTGTTTCCTTATTACCTATTCTAATTTTTAATTTCCTTTTCTTCACTTATAGCTGAAGCTAATATTTCTAATACTGTATTAAATAGAAATGGTGATAGTAGGCAACCTTGGTACATCCCTGATCTTATTGGTAATGGTTCCAGTTTATCCCCATTACACATGATATTTGCTGATGGTTTTAGATAGATGTTACTGATCATTTTAAGGAAAGCTCCATTTATCTGTATCTCTTACTTTTGACTAATTAAAAAGAAACTTTTATTAAATACCCATTATATGTCCTCACACCTTAACTTAAGTTCTTTAGGTACAAATGCAAATAGTAAATCAATCCCTTCCTTCAAGGAACTTATATTTTATCAAAGAAAACAGCATATGCTTATATAAGCACATACAAAATAAATATAAATTTAAAATTGTTAAATGCAAGTTAGTTAGAAAATGGAGAGCACTAGAAATTAGAAGAGAGCAAAGCTATCTGATCAACCCTTCTAAATATTTTTTCCAGTACTACCCACTATCTTCAATTTCCTCTGATTCTCCATATCTATACTCTGTGTGTGTGTGCCCCTCAGTGTCTTCTGTGTGTGTGTGTGTGTGTGTGTGTGTGTGTGTGTTTTTCTCTGTCTCTATGTCTCTCTTTGTCTGTCTGTTTCTCACTCTCCCTTATTTCCCCTCACTCCTTTTCTTTTGAAGTTGCTATGTATTTAGGGTTGGCAACTCCCAGATATCTCTATATAATAAGCTCACACGTTAACTCAAATTTCTCAATATCTGAGCTACCTCTTTTATCTTGAATATATCACAAGCATTCAGTGTGTAAAAATGTGTAAAATGGAATTCATTATCTCCCCACTCTAGAATTTCCTCCTTTTGTTGGAGGCATCATCATATTCCTACTCATCCAAGTTCCTAACTGCAAAGTCATCTTTGACTCCTTTAATCCCCCAATAGCCAATTAATTGCTGAGAATTGTCAGTTTTTACATTCACAACATAACTTGTGCCTATTTCTTTCTCTCTATTCATGAAACCATTACCATAGTTCAGCCCTTCATCACCTCTCGCCAGGATTTCTGTTTGGTCTTGCTGCTTCTAATCCCACTTCTCTCCAATTCCTCTTGGGTAGAATTCTCAGGTCTTCCCTCTTGTTCCTTTCCATTCCCTTTAGGTCTTTCCATTTTCCTTCCCTAGTATTCCTTGACTTTCTCTGGCTTTTCCTTGACTTCTTCTTCCTTGTAACTATCAAGACAATCTTCTGAAGACACTAGTCTGGCAATGACAATTCCCTGCTCAAAAACTTTCAGTGTCCTTTCCATGCCTGCAGATAAAATACAAACTACTCATTCTAAAACATAAAAGATTACTTTCATGATCACTGCACACTAACCAGACTGAACTAAGGTTTTCCTGAACTGGATAGCCCTATCCCTGTACAGATTCATGCAACCTACTTTTGATACTGGAATGTCTTTTTTCTTCATATTCAGCTTGAGTAATTCTTCTCTTCCTTCAAAGTTCAGCTCAGATATGCCTGTCTGTGAAGTCTTGCCTTATGACCACAGTTACTTCTATATTCTCCCTCTTCATTTTTTTCTTATATAAATTCAAGATTCTGGAACCATAGTCTTAGAATTGGAAGGAGCCTTAGAGGTCATCTAGTCCTGCTCTTTAATTTTATGGGTGGGGAAACTGAGATCCAGACAAGTAGCAGAATCAGGATTTGAACCCTGTTCATTATTATTGCTTCTGTAGAATGTAAATTCCCTAATATCAGGGGGTGTTTAATTTTTGTCATTGGGTCAGTCCTTAGTACCTAGCACAGTGCTTTCTGTATAGGAGATGCTTTATTAATGTTGATTGAGTTAAAATAACATGTCACCTGAACAAAGATATGCCCAAGTTAAGATTTTGGTTCAACTCATTATTCTTTAGCGTGAACATATTGAGGTAAAGGAGGTTAAGAAAAAAGCTTAGGTGATTGGAAACAGTTTCTACATTGGATATAATATCTGTCACATCAAATCATCTGATGCTTGTTTCTGATCAGACACATGACAGCAGGTAGAAATGTGCCTTTTGATCCTAAAAAGGCAGCAGACTTGCATGTCTACAGCTTCATCTGACAAATTTGGCAGAATATAGTAGTTCTGGGTCCAGAAGCATCTGCTGCTGAGTTGGGTGAGCTCAAATGAATGCTCCACACTGTAGTTGTGTTATTGCCATTTTACCTCCCAGTGAGAGCACACATGGGCTGGTGACTAGAGCCCAGTGTATTTATCAGTATTGGGAGGGTAGGAAAGGCTGTTTACAGCCCTAATGAGTTTGGTTTTCTTATTTGGATTAGGGACAGAAAAAGGAATTTAGATTTTCTGATCATCATTCTTTTTCCTAGAGAACAATTAGAAACCTCTTTATTTGTGTGTCTATGCTGAATAGGCAATTGAAAAAATTATGAAGTAATACAATTTCATCCTTAGTACATCCTGCTTTCCTTTTCTGACTCTTCTCCTGCTTTAAATTCCTCCTTTTTATTCTTCTCATATCCCCTTTAAGTGTAATCATACATCATCTTTCTTTCCCCTTCTAAAAATTTTTATTAAATAATAATCACATAAATTCATACAGATAAAGGTATAAAAGTTTAATAGACCTTATTGTATTTATTTTCTTATTAAGAATTGTATATTTATTGCAGACAAAATCTCAGAGCCAAAGGAATTCATCTCCAATGGTTCGATCAGGAATTAAGTATATCTGGGTTGGCCCAGATGACATTTATTTGGATTAGAGGGTTTGCAATGATTCTAGTATTCTACTCCTATGTAATTTTCAGAGTATCATAGATTCAGAAACTGAAAGAATATTTAAAATCATCTAGTCATGGGATCATAAAATTAGAAAGAACTTTAGAAATAACCTAATTTAACTGCCTCATTTTACAGATGAAAAGACTGGGAAACAGAAACATCAAATGATTAACACGCTAGTTAAGTGTCTGAGGCAAGATTTAATCCCAGATCTTTCTGAGTCCAGCACTTTATCCACTATTCTATATTATCTTCAGGTCTAAGTCTTTTATTTTATAGCTGAGGAAGTAAGTCCCAGGGAATTTAAAGTATTTACCCAAGGTAATCCATGTAGCAAGTGGCAGAATCAGGATTTGAACTCAAATCCTGACCCCAAATCCAATGCTCTCTCCAGTGTATTGCATTTGACAATTTTAATACAGCTATCGTTTCATTGATGTGGGTATTTGCTACTCTGCTGGTATGGTTCATAACCCATCCTATGGGATTCTTGTCCTCATTCTTCTAGAAATCCATAAATTCTACTTACTTACTGCTTAAGTGCAATTGACCTAAATAACCCCTGAAGGTAAAATCTCTTGAAAATCACAACAGTGATTCCTGGAGTGGTGTTCAGTGCTTTATGAAGCAATTGAACCTATCTTAGGAGTTGGAAGAAATCTTTGTCTTAAGTGACAAGGGCACTGGAACACTCTGATTGGGCCCACACTCAAAAGGAATGAGGTATTGCTAACCTCCAGGAAGTGTCTGCAGAAAAAAAGTCTAGTACTGTTCTGTTAATCCAGACCTCTCAAACATGAGACTTTAGGCAGCTAAGAATCATATATATATATATATATATATATATATATATATATATATATATATACACCTTTCTTCAAGAAGAGTTCAGCATAATACATAGGTGCAATAGCATCATAGAATCATAGCCTGTCAGATCTGGAAGAGACATTAGACCTTGGTCATACTTCCTCATTTTATATAGGAGAAAACTAGGGGAGAGACTGATTTGTTCGTGGTTGCACAGTGAGTATGTGTTAGAACCATGGTCCTATGTTTCTGCTCCAGTGCTCATAGAGATTAAGCAGTTTGAGGTATAAAAGGAGGGGACTTGACCTACAAAATACTTTCTTCTTTGTCCTAAAAATTCTACGATCAAATATTCCCTTCTTTGGAAAAAGCATTGGTTTGGGAATCAGAATTGGATTTGAATTCAATTTTTGTTAGTAACTACTTATATTTCTTTGAGTAAGTCACTCATGGCCCTGGGACTTATTTTACAGACAAACATACAGACACACAGACATATACATAGGTGCATACACACACACACACACACACACACACACACACACACACATACTTTGTAAAGGCAAAACAAATGATTTTTAAGATTCTTTCCAGATAGTGAGGTGGCATAGTGTATAGACTATCCGATCTATAGTAGGGAAGACTCATCTTCCTGAATTCAAATCTTACCTCAGTCACTTACTAGCTATTTGATCCTAGGTAAGTTACTTAACCCTGTTTATCTCAGTTTCCCAATCTGTCAAATAAGCTGGAGAAGGAAATGGCAAACTACCACAGAATCGTTCCCAAGAAAACCTCAAATGGAATTATAAAGAATTGAATATGACTGAATCAACTAAATAACGAGGAAGCATTTGTCCCCACTAGGAGTCCCATGGCTTGAAGGGCCTAACCATTTGGAAGATGAGAAGCAAACAAGCTAAGTACTAGGGTCTTAATAGGGGGCAATATTAACAGTGTTTAGGTAAACATGGAAAAAGCAAATCATAAATATTGATTAGAAATTGTACTCTCTATTTTCTTAAAGGTGAAGACTGCCGACAATCTGATCCTATAATTTCTAAGTGATCCTACTGTTTGTTGCTCTTATTTCCATCCTTCCTCTAAATTGAAGTTAAGTAAAAGCCCCCTTCTTTTTCTTATCAGCTTGATTTTTTCAATAATTTTTTAAATTTCATTTTGGCGCCTTTTTTTTGAAAGGGATTTTTTCCTTCAATCTCCTAATTATTTCCTATTTCTATTTCAGACTTTATTCTTTGATTTTTGGCCTTTATATTAAACTTTTAGTTGTTTTTTTTTTTTTGTTTTGTTTTATATATGACCTTTTTTGAATTTTCCCATGAGAATGAAAATAAAAATTTATATAAAACCAAATGTTTGTCACCATAACTTACATATCATAATTAAAATCCAAATATTTTTAAAACAGTCTACTCAATTAAAACACAGTGTTTCAGAATAATCAATAGCTTCACTGATGCCATGATAACAGTTCAATGTGGTTAAAACTTCAGTGCAGAAATTTGGTTTGCTGAAAAGCTGAGTAAGCTTCTTATTGAAAAGGGAATTGGAAAAATGCAAAATTGCATTTTGTTTTTCTACAGAATTACAATCCATTGGAAAACACCAATAATGGGTAATTGTTAAAGTAGTTGAAGTGTTAGATAATGTATAATCCCTGGATTCTTTAATCACCATTCTATTGTCCTTTATTTCCACTCTGAGATTTATGAATATATGGAGTCATATTAGCATGAACAATTGTTGCCTTAATAAGGGAGTGTAATTCTTCACTTCCATGAATCATCAATGACTAATGGACTTCACCTTTAAGTCTTGTGACACATTTCTTGAGCTTAAGGACTTCTGCAGTTAAATTTTCCTGTTGAGCTATGCTCTATACAATAGTAGTTTTTTCTATACATTCATGCTCAGGACTTCAGATGCTGATGGACTTGACTAAGCAGGAACTGTAAGCCACCATTATTCCAATGGGGAGCTGCCTTTGTCCTTGTTTTGCAAAATATTTTCAGTGTTATTGACAGCCTGAAAAAGGCACACATGATTAGATTAATAGAGCAGTCAAGGATTCCTCTCTCCTTTTTGGGACTTCCCAGAACCAGATTGGAAAAATTTCTCATTTCTGGTCCTTCTTTATTCTGTATTTTTCACGGAAGTAAAACTTCTAAGGTACGTATTTTATATTCTTTCATTTTTAAATATTATTTTGTAGATCTTGTTCCTTTGATCTCTTTTTGTGTTGTGACTCATTCTTAGAAATACCAGTTCTTAGAGGTAATGATGATAATACTGCCCTGTGGTAGGAATTTTCCTATGTCCTGATTAAGAAGTTCATTGTTAATATATTACATGCTTATTTTCCTCCATTTGCTTTGAAATCAACTCCTGAATTCATGTCCTCTCACTCTTCTGGATGTCTAGTTATTTCTTAGGAACATTTATTCTCTTTCTCACTGGTAGGTTGAATGGTCTCCTTCAAAGCATCAAATCCCTGCAGCTTATATTCATTGTAAGGTCCACATCTCCTGTTATAAAATATATATTTTCCCCCAAAAAAAGCATTCTTCTTCTTGAGAGACCATAGGAGTTATTTTTTCTTCATTGTTAGTCTTATGCTTGATTCTTTATATCACACATTCCTCTCTCTCTTTTTCCTTCTCCCCTTCTTTATAATCACCTTTCCACTCTAATTTAGGTCCACAAAACAAAGCAAAACACCAATTCACCTGTAGTGTTCTGAACTTTAGTTCATGAAGTTTCACACCTATTTATTCATCATCACTTTTATATTACTTTACTTTCACTCCTACCTCCTCATGTGCATTAAGAAAGAAACATTTTTACTGCTTCTTTGTGGTAAGTTTGTTGGTGTCTGGTTGCTCTTTATCTTTCTTGTATAACTCTTGTTGAAATGTTTGAAAAGCAAGTAATTTCTTCAGATTTAGTCTTCTTTCTAGGAATTCTTTTAATGTTTTTTTTTTTTTAAAGTGAATGCCCCTTTTTCATATTGGTCATCTTGATTTGCATATCTACTTACTAGTTATGAACCTCTGAGTTAAGTCATTTCACTTTCTTCCTTGTAAAATAAAGATGTTAATGTATTCACTAGTACCTTTTAGAAAGTGATTGTGAGGCCAATACTTTTTAAACCATAAAATTCTATTAAAATGTGAATTATTGATCCAGACTCACTGTGGTAACTCTAAAATGCTAATTGTAACTAGAGACATACTCTGAGAGGTATTGATACAAAGTTAGAATTCAAATCTCTTGAAGGAAGGGACTTTTCCCCTTTGTCTTTTTATCCCCCAAAACTAGCACAGTGCCAGACACATAGAAGATACTTATTAAATGCTGGTTGAGTGATTAGTTAACTAATCCAGAATATATGTGACCCTTCTGAAAATGAAATCCACTCATTTACAATATACCTCATATTGCAATGAGTGCTAGATCATCAGCTTTGCCCTGAGAAATATGCTTGGTACTAGAGGAGATACAAAGATGACATAAGACAATCCCTACCCCCATAGAGTTTGTAATATCGGTATTGATACTAATACAAAATTCCTGACAAAATCATATTTTCATTGTGAATAATTCTGGAAAATTCAAACACTATAACTAAGTTATATAAGCAATGTTTTCTCATTAGTTATTCTAATACTGACAGGCCTTTAAAGGCTAACTCATGAAGCCTTCCCAAAGAGGAGGGAGCTAAATATGCAGCCTAAAGAGGCTGGATTAGGAATCCAAAAAGTGACTAAAAGAATATGCTATATGTCCAGCACATTACCATAAAGAGGAAGCTAATAAGAGCAACCCCATAAAACTCAGTCAGGATTTCCATGTGAGAATGTCACTCCAATGTAGATGTTAAGTATTTCCAGGTGCCAATTGGAAGTTGGTTGGATTTACATCTAGCGACAGCTGGTCTTAGAGGAACAGGAATGCCTGGAAGTTGGTACCAAAAACTCAGCCCTGAGCCATCTGTAGTGGAATGGTCCATCACCTGGGCTGGTGTCATAGATAGATAGCAAAGGGGGAAAAATAAGAAAAAGAAATAGAAAAAACAGAGCCACTAGAACAATCACAATAGATCAGAAATCGGAAAGGATTTTTAATATGACAAAAATACATCAATGAATCAGGTACTGGGTATACAAAGGAAAAGTCAAAACATTTTCAACCCTCAAAGATCTTAAATTCTACTGGAGGAGTCAACATGTACATACATGATTTATAAAGATAGATAAAACATATAGATATGGATATATATATATATATATATATATATATATATATATAGGGATATATATATATATATATATATATATATATATATATATATATATATATATATATATCCTAGAAATCTTTACCTGTTTAACTAGGCAAATATTTCTAAGGCCCTTATTTGAGTAAGGTAAACATTAGCTAGCTTTATACTGTTACTTGTCGCTAACTACTGGCAAAATTAACTGGCATTTATTAAATTGGCTCGTTGCAGGCCTGATTAAATTTGGGATCAAAAGTTTTTTCCTTGTGCATATGTGTGTATAATATTCTTTTTAATTTTTTTTAGTTTTCAACATTTATTTTTATAAGATTCGGACATCCATTATTTTTCTCCTTCCCTCCCTACTCTTCCCACAATCTGATATATATTATACATGTACAATCATGTTAAATTTATTTTTTAAAGTTAGTGTCTGAGGAAACCAACTCTTCTTATATTTCAGTTCCCAATCTGACTTGGCATTTATCTTTCTCATTCCCGATTAGACCAAGACTTTAAGAATATATTTTGAAGAAGCAGATTTTTTTCTCTCTTTAAAGCTTCCTGTATTTCTTTTCACCCAATTAAGTACTTAAGTGTAAGAGCTATAAAATCATCTGAATTTAAGGCTTTGGACAGGATTTTTAAATGTTTTGTTAACCCTGATAATCTAATGGCTTTCATTTAGCAATTATTGAAGACCATTGCTTCTACAGAAATTCAAAAGGATGTTGACAAAATAGAGAGCATCCAAAAGAGAGTGTCAAGAAAGTTGAGAGAAAACTTAATGGAACCATTACAATCATTTTCAAAAATTTGAAGGGTTGTCATGGGAATGAAGGATTAAATTGTTTCATTTGGCCCTAGAGGGCAAAACTTAAGAGAGTTGGATGGAAGATACAGAGGGAAATATGATGCATACCCTTTGATGCAGCAGTGTCTCTACTGGGCCTGTATCCCAAAGAGATAATAAAAAAAGAGAAAAGGACCCACATGTGCAAAAATGTTTGTAGCAGCCCCCTTTTTAGTGCCATGGGACTGGAACTTGAGTGGATGCCCATCAGTTGGAGAATGACTGAATAAGTTATGTCATATGAATGTTATGGAATATTATTGTTCTATAAGAAATGATCAGCAGCTCTATCTATACTATATAATAGCATCTGTTTCATAGGGTTACTTTGGACAATCATTTAGCCCTTCTCAACCTCAGTTTCTTCCCTTTACAACCTTTTATAACTAGATCAATGTTAAGAAATATCTTCTAACTCTGCATCCTTTGATATTATATATTGGAAATAAGGCCTATAAACCCAATCCCTAGAAACAAGCACATGAGATTAAGAACCATCCTGAGGATATTTGGGGTTCATAAATATCATGTGCTTAACCCGATCCTTCACCCTCTCAAATTTTGTATAACGAAGTAATTTAATTCAGTTTAATGCAACACGATTAGGATCCTGCCATAGTGCTTAATAAATGTTTATGTACTTGACTATCATGTGCCAGGTATTGTCCTAGGTCCTGAAGGTACAAAAACCAAATTCTAATGTATTCAGTTTAGCACCCACCTTTTACAGATGAGGAAATAAAAACCCAAGCAAAGCAAGTGATTTGCCCAAGAGAGCATGCAGGTTTCAAGGATCAGAGGTAGGTTTTCAAATCAAGTTATCTGGTCTAGACCCAATGCTCTGGAGACAAGCTGAGAAAGGGTAGCCTACGGAAGAATGTGATCTGAATATAGAAATGATTTTAATATCTTTTAAACATCATTATGTTTAATTCCCTCATTTTTACAGTTGAGGAAACTAAGACACAGAGATACTTGTGACTTGTCCAAAGTAACACAGCTAATTAATAGTACAATTAGGACTAAGAAATATAATAGTCTCAAACCACCACAACCTAGAGGTTATTTCCTACACTTGATAGCATGATACACTGTATTATTTATTGCTACACACTCTGTGCTACCCCTTGACACTCCCACTCCTCTAAATGAAGAGGTGGATATTCAGTGACAATTCATGCAGCTGACTTAGCTCTACCTAGTCACTGAACCCACTGCTTACTTTGCTGGTTAACCTTGAAAGTTCATTCAAAAATAGATTAAAGAGAAAGCTTTTTGGATGACTTGAGAGTCTTTACTCTGAAGATGATTTCAGAAATCTAATATGGATTACCATTGTAGCTGTATGTGTGAGAAAATGGCAGTTTTCCAAGTCCTTTGCCAGTTAAGATCTAAAAGCCCTTCTTTTATTGTATCTCAGGGCAGGAGGCTGAGTTTTAAGCACTTGGATTCCCAATTTTTATCTTCCATCTATTGGTATTGAGCAGCCAGAACGCTTCATCTTTAAGTGCCCGATGTCACTGATAACCTATAAATGATGGAGTTGGAATCCTTGATTGGACATATCTGATCACTTAAGTTAATAGAGTAGCTGTGGAGTCCAGATTCATTGAAAACCTCCTCTTCCCTCCCTCACCTGTATGCTTTCAGAACAACTGATTTCTCTTCCATATGGCACTTCTGTATCTTCTGGAATACAGCTAGTGCTTTCTGTTTGTCATTTTACCTTCCCAGAAAAACTAGTAGTACTGTTTGTATCCCTCTTATAGTTTTACCTAATAGGAATTTCTATTTGTATATTTTAGAATTTTGCTTTAAAACTGCAGTTGTACAATTTGGAACTATGTTCAAAGGGCTATAAAATTGCATGCCATTTAATTCAGAAGTGTCATTATTGGGTCTGTATTCCAAAGAGATCACAAAAGAAGGAAAAGGACCCCATATGCAAAATGTTTATAGAATGTCTTTTTTGTAGTGGAAATTGGAAATTTGGGTAAATATCCATCAGTTGGGGAATGTCTCAATAAATTATGGTATATGCATGTGACAATATTATTGCTCTTTAAGAAATGATGAGCAGGATGATTTTAGAAAAACCTGGAAAGACCTTTACACCAATTGATGTTGAGAGAAGTGAGCAGAATCACAAGAACATAGTGCCCAGTAACAGCAAGACTGTGTGATGATCAACTGTGATAGTCTTGGGTCTTTTCAATAATGCAATGATTCAAGGAATGCCATCCAATCCAGAGAGAGAACTATGGAGACTGAATGTGTATCAAAGCATAGTATTTTCACCTTTTGTTTATTTTTTTCTTTGTTGTGATTTTCCCCTTTTGGTCTGATTTTTCTTGTACAACATGATAAATATGGAAATATATTTAAATGGATTGCACAAATAGGAAGGGGGTGGTAAATGAGACAGGGAGAAAATAATGGAATACAAAGTTTTACAAAAATTGAATATTGAAAACTGGATTATTTGGAAAAAATAAAAAACGGGGAAATAAAAATGCAGCTATGGGGATGCCACTACTAACAATAGACCCTCAAAGAGATCAAAGAAAAGGATACATATTAACAAAAATAATTTTACCAATTTTTTATGTAGTGGCACTAAACTGTGGGTTGCCATTTATTGAAATACTGCTCAACAATTTATGATATATAAATATAAATGGAACATTCTTGTGCCTTAAGAAATGACAAGATTGGAAATTCAGAGAAAATTAGGAAAATATGTATGAAATGATCCAGCATGAAGTGAGAACCTGTAGAACAATTTTTATCATAGCAACATTATAAAGAAAAACATCTTTGAAAGACCTAGGATCCTAACCAATGCAATGATGAAAATGAGTCCAATGGTCTTTGATTAGGCATGCTGCTCCCTTTCTGACAAAGAAGTATTGTATTAAAGATGAAGAATGAAACATAGAGTTTAGAATATGACTAATGAGGGAATTTATATTGTTTAACAAGGCATGTTTATCATCTTTTTCTTTTCTTTTTCATTGCTGGGGGAAAGGGAAGGAGTAACCTAGGAGAGAGGAAAAAAATAAATGTTTATTAAAAACAAAGATCATTTTTTAAAAATTAAAAATGATGCTATGGTGAGTGGAATAAGAAAACAAAGTAAGCTGCAACAAAGAATTAAATAAATTCAATAAACTATTGTTTAAGCCAATAATGTCTTAGGCTAGAAATTACAGAGCAGATAAAGATCTTCCTCAGTGGAGGGAATTTGTTCATCAGTATTTGGAATAGTTGATTGTTCTCCCCTTCCCTCACATCCAAAATATAAGCAGGTATTATGTACTAAATACTATGATAGCCCTATAGGATAGATTTATATTTTAAATGAAGCATGATTCTTATAGTGATGGAGTTTGCAGGAAAATACATATACGCAAATAAAAATAGTCCAAAAGTGAACAGAAGAGCAATAAGAGATTTATGGACAAAACTTGAGTGGTCAGAGGAGGAAAAGTCATTTGAAATTGGAGGTGGGAAGAATTAGGGAAGGCTTAATGTATGAGCTGCTATTTGAGCTGGGTCTTGATGGGTAACTTGAAACCATTTTTCAAAACAAGCTCCAAGATATCTTCCTGCCAAAACATGGGGAGAATCCATTTGACCACAAGGAAACAATTGTTGAAAAGCAAATAAACCAGAATGAGACTTGCATTTTCATCTCTATTCCATTACTGACTGGTTTGAACACAAGTCATTTTCCTTTTTTGGGCCTTAGATTCTTTCTCATTAAAGTGAAGGAATCAAATTAGAATGATCTCTAAAGTCCTTTGAAATTTAAACAGTCCATGTTACCTAGACCCTTCCCCAGTTTTCTTTGTAAGAAAAAGGAATGATCCCATTTAAATAGCCTTGAAATTGTCTTTGTTGCATGATCTACTTGGCTCCAAAGAAGTAAGGTTTTGAACTATCAATGAATTAACATTGATTAGTGGTTAATGTTGAATGGAAATCTGACATAAGGCACATAAAGCTGGATCAGTTTTCAACATTACATTCCTTATTTCAACAGTAATTAAAAAGTAAGATACATAAGCTGTACATTTTTTTCTCTCAAAGGAAGAAAAATATATAGTGAGAAGATATAGGATATATTTGCTATGGCTGGAAATTACAGTTATATGAAAGTTATGCAAATTTTCTCTTCCATTTGTTCTAACCAGAACACTGAACTTCAGGAATTTTTCAGTCACATTTGACTCTGTGATCCTTTGAATTTTTTTACTGTTTGGAGTTTTTTGTTTGTTTGTTTTCTGGCAAAGATACTAGAGTGGTTTATTATATTCTTCTCCAGTGCATTTTAGATGAGAAAATTGAATCAGACAAGAGTAAGGGACTTGTCCAAGGTCACAATGCTAATAAGTATATGAAGTCAGCCACATTTAAATTCAGGAACTCCCAAGGAACTTACATCCTAAAAGGAGGAGACAACACATATAGGAAACTGATGGCCAGAGAGATGGGAAGTGGAGCTATATGTTAACAAAAACAAAAACAACGGTAGTGTTAATTTGGTTACACTTCTTAAAGCAAGAAGTTAAGTAGAAAATATTTAATGATTATGATGCACAGTGACAAAATGGAAGACAGATGAAATAAAGATGGTTTAATCTAGAATTCACTAGATATAGTTCATTCTATCCCAAAAGGACTGGACAGCACAGCCTGAGGGTGGAAATTCTTAAGGAAAAAAAAAGAAAGATAAAGGAAACTTAAAACAAACAAAACATTGTCATGTGTCTAGCAGATCATCAAAGGAGATTCAAAATATGGAAACTTCTTATTTGGATAATGCAGTACCAGCAGCAACAGAAACAGTGTGATGTCTGGGGAAATTATTATTGGGCTAGTGAAGCAAGAGGAAGACTAAGGTCAATAGACTCTCACCAATTAGGATACCAGTTATTATCATAATTACTTTGTCCTTAATTACATTGTGAAAAATAATTCTCCAAACAACTAGCTATGGAATAATTTGTCGGGTTGGTAATCTGTTGAAATAAGAACAGGTACACTATAATATTTAGAATGTTCAAAAGGGATCAGTCAGATTCTAACACTACTAGTCACTCCTTGTAATATAATCCCAAAGGTACAGACAGAGAGCAGAGTACTTTGATAACACTTTTATTGTTCCTAGTTGGTTGGCAGCTTTACCAGTGTGAATGCTCTGGATGAATCAATAGGAAGCTGAGATGATCAAGCTTCCTTCCACTGGATGTCCTTCTTGGAAGCTAAATCTATCTTTTCTAACATAGGTAATGGGCATTTCCATTTAGTCATCTTTTGTTTACCTAGTTACTTCAGAAGTCTGTGCTTTTCTCAGTGTAGGCACTCCCTTCCCTGCTGTAAAGGCAGACTATTTTACTTCTTAGACAACCTTTCTCAATCCCCATTAATATTAGTGCTTTCCCTCTAAGATTATATGCAATTTATCCTGTCTTTATTTTATTTATCTCATCCATATCTTGTCTGAACATAGCTGTTTGCATGTTACCTCTCCCACTAAACTATGAGTTCATTGAGGGCAGGTACTCTTTTTTGTTTATTTGTTTTGCCTTTGTTGTTTTAGTGCTCGATGTATTTCTTGGCTAATAATTTTGTTGTTCATTTGTTTTCAATAGTGTCAGACTCTTTGTGACCCCCATGGGTCACAAGTCATGGTTTGTTGGCAGACTTATTGGAGTGGTTTGCCATTTTCTTCTCCAGTTCATTTTTGAGATGAGGAATCTGAGGTAAAAAGGGTTAATTCCATACCTAGTAAGTATCTGAAACCATATTTGAACTCAGCAAGAGTAGTTTTCCTAACTCCTGGCCCAATCCTCTATCCACTGTGTCTCCTAGTTGCACCCACAAAAGATACTTAATAAATGACTTGTTGATGGTTTCCTGAAACACCATAGTCTAGATGTATATGAACTGTCATCTTTTCCTTCAGGGATAACCCTTTTGAGCTTAGGGAG
Organism: Sarcophilus harrisii; assembly: GCF_902635505.1. Classification (NCBI taxonomy): domain Eukaryota; kingdom Metazoa; phylum Chordata; class Mammalia; order Dasyuromorphia; family Dasyuridae; genus Sarcophilus; species Sarcophilus harrisii. The sequence goes on along the minus strand of NC_045427.1, from coordinate 388,413,091 downwards.
GTTGATCTTTGGTTTATCACCTGAACCTATTCAAAGCCTTTCCATCTTGACTATCTTCTACTGACATAGGCTTGGAAAACATTAGGGACATTTTGCTGTAATGTGGAGCCATCAGAGTTTGATGTTAGGACAGGTTAAATCAGTTGCAGCAATTGCATTCCTAGTTTTACCTGTCCATTTCCACTTTTGTTTTTCTAATGTTTATACCTGAATCAGGAATAATAATAATTTTCTGTGTGGGAGGTGTTGCACTAGGGGAGGATTCAAGGAAGAATAAAATGTGATGTCATTATCTTCATAAAGGGTCTCTTCAGTAAGTTATAAGCCATTTAGTTACTTAAAAGGAGATATGGAAGTGATAGGCAGAAATAAGAATTCAAATTAGGAAAAGATCCCATATAATATTCCACAAAACTGACCAAAGTATTTTGGAATCCAGGCCTTTCTCATCAAATGAATCTTCTTCATGCTACCTCCTTATCATTTGTCAGCCTCCCTTCTGTTTTGTTCCATTAGCTTCCCACACATTCCTGTTCCTTATCAGTTTCATTGCCTTTGCAGAAATCTATATTCCTTTCCTACATCTTCCCTTCTGCTTTCTCTCACCTCTTACCTCTAACCTGCATCTATTCTTTCTTTCACCTCTTAATTTAAAGAAGAAATCTCCCTCCTAAAACTTCTAGCTCTAACATTCTGTGATTCTAATCTGCAAATCTTGCAATTAGTCAATCAATGAATCGCTCAACAAGCACTAATTAAGTGAAAAATAGTGTAAAATAATGATTAGAGTACTGGACTTAGACTCAGAAAAACTGGCATTCAAATTCTTCCTTGTTATGCTTGAGATGAGTGACCTGGCCAAATCACTACAATCTCAAACCTTGAGAATCTTTCATGGTAAAATGAAGGGACTGGATCAGATGGTCTATAAGGTCCCTTCTAGCTTTTTGTCTATGATGTTATGTGTCAAGCAATGTGCGGGTCCTGAAGACACAAAAACAAGAATCAAGAATTACTTTTCTAGATTTATTGTTCAAGTTCATGCCTTATGCATGGAACATATCCCAGGGTTCTATCCTAGTCCTCTTCTATTTTCTCTCACTCAATTCCCAAGGGTTAAAAACTATTGCAATTATGTAAATAATTTTCAGATCTATATATCTAGCTCTAGGCCTTTCCCTAAGCTTCAGCCTCACATATCTCATTATTGGATAAGTATTTACACTTGGATATTAAATAAGATTTTTTAAAAACTCAACATGCCCCAGAATGAAAGCATCAACTTTCCCCCTAAACCATTGTCATTCCAGATTTCTCTATTTCCATTGAAGGCACAACAATCTTTTCAGTCACCCATGCTAACAACTTCATCCTCAAATTTTCACTCACTTACTTCTTATATCTAATCAGTTGCCAAGTCTTGTCTATTCAATTTCTACAATAAATCTCACATCTGTGCTCTTTTCTTCACTCATACTACAACTTTCCTGCTTCAGGAGGCCCACTTTAGCTCTTACCTGGATATTTTAATAACCTCCTAATTGTTATCTCTTCCTCCAAGTTGTTCATTCTCCAAATCTTCCTGTACATCTGTCAAAATGATATTCCTAAAGTGTTATTTCCCTGATCAAAAAGTTTCTGCAGGTTCTTATTGTCATGGGGGTAAACTATAAACTCCTCTGTTTGTCATGAAAGATTTTAACAATCTGATTCTGACTTATCTTTGCAAATTCATTATAATTATCACTTCCACATCATGGGAATTAGGATTATGGTCCTGTTGTCATCTGAAAAAAATCTGTTTACAATATTTTGGCTTTCCTTACAAACCAAAGAAGTCTGAATTATCATGATACTGAAAGATAAAATATGTTGATATAATACAAAACTATGCATACATTTTATGCATTTTTGAATTTCTAAATCTTTCTGCATCATCTGTTGGCCTTCATATATTGTCTGTGGCTTCCACAAAACTCCTCCCAAATTCTCACTTAATTTCTTATGCTGACCCATGATATATCAAAATTGCTAATGAGTAATGTCATATTATGGAAGGAATAAATCTATACGTCATTTCCCCTCCTATACTCTACATTCTAGACAAGCTGGTCAACTGGTTTAATAAAGGCTTGTTGGTTGGTTGGTCAATTAATTGATTAACTGGTGTTGTGTGGACCTGACTGTGCTTACAAGTCTATAGAAACAGTTTAAGCAAGGTAGAAGCTTTATGATTCCTCTCCAAACCTTCCTTTCTTAGAGGCAACATCTAGCCCTTTTCTGTACCAATACTTTTTCTTGCCCTTCAAAGTTTGAAGAAGCCTTCCTCACTGTGTGTATATGTGGGTAGCTAGATGGGTGGGTATTTCATATTCATCCCATCTTAGCCCACATACACATTTAGAATTAAACTTACACTATTATATTTTGTGGTCAGCTCCCCTCTTTTCAAAAATACCTTCCCTTTATCTTTTAGAGGCTAGTATATTTTTCATCATTGTCATCCTTTCCCCAAAGCTTCAATCTTTTTTCCTTCATAACCCTAAACTCAGAAAACCAATAATTAATATTTAGACTACTCCTAGATTCTCTGCAAAGTAAATGTTAGGGAGAAATGGAGAGGAGGAAATTAAACTGTCTCCACAAACTTTAAGAATCTTACTTTCCTCCCACCAAATAATAGACTTGCATTTAATGACTTCTAAGATTTTTTTTCATTTCTAAAACTATGTTCTTATAATCCTTAAACCATCAGCTACTTGATCAAACTCTGAACAATAGATAATTATTATCCAATTTGCCTTGTTTACTCAAATTTAGCAGCTAATCTAAACTCTTGTCCATTGTAATAGTCCTTTGATTTCAGACAATCCCTTAGTTTCTTGGAACATCACTTTATAAAACTGATCTACCTCTTTGATTATTAATGTTGTTACTGTTTTTGTTTTGCTGGGGAAGAAGTAAGAGTGTAAGTAAAGTTTTTCACATATTGCAAAGAACTTTATCAGTGTGAAAGCAACTTTGTGATTCAATGGAAGGAGCTTTGAACCTGCAGGGAAAACTGAATTAAAATACAATCCTCAAGCTATGTGAAACTAGACCAGTCATTTAGCCTCTGTTTGTCTCAGTTTCCTCAGTGGTAAATGGGCAATAATAACATCTGTCTTTCAAGATTGGTGTATGGACCAAATGAGATAATAATTGCAATCTTTGAAATGTGAGTTGTCATTAAAAAATAATGTTGTCAAGAAATCTCTATTCTATAGAAAGGTTGGATGGGACCATTTTTACTTTCTCTTCTGGCCAATGAGAACTTACTGAAAATTTTCCTGAGTAAGTGAGTGATATATACCAAAGTACAAAAGTGAGATTGGGTTGGAAATTGCAAAGTTTCAGTCCCTATACCAACATAATTGACTTCTTATCTTTACCCATGCATAAGCATGGGCAAGTCATTTTTTAGGTTTCAATTCTATTCTCTGAAAATGGGAGGTTGGATCTCCAAGTTGCCTTTCAGTTTGAAACTTTGATAACCCTATGATCCTAAGAATGATTTGGTTATAATCAGAAGATATGGTAAACAGAGACACACAAATTACTTAGGAGATGCTTACAAGTGTGAGGTGAAAAGTGATGGGAACTGATTCAGATTAATGCATTTAGGACTAGAAAGGAAGAATGAGTCTATAAAAGAAGAACCACTTGTACTCCCTCTCATTTACTTACCAGGTTAAATGTCTTTGGCAAGTTTCAGTAATGCATGTGGTACAGGATCTGACAAAGATCAAGCAGGAGTCAATAGTTTGCCAAAAGTTAAATGATACATTCAGAATGGGGCATATCATTTACTGCCTTGCTTCTCCTCCCCCTCTTCTTTTCTTCTAGTATTTCTAGTTACTGAGATCAGAGCAAATGAGCTCTGCCTGGCCAAGTATGAAGACTTCACTCATGTACCTTGCTTTACTCACTGCTTCAACTTAATCGTGCATGACTTCCTGAATAATAGCAGAAGCTATTGGGTATAAAGTGAAAAATGTGCAGAGACTTCAGCTCACTTGGTGAGCTCCATCTGGCTTTAGAGGATTTCTGACTCCAAAATGCCTGTATAAGCAAAAATTGCAGCAATAAGCTGAAGGGGTAGGGAGATAATGATCAATGAATGGGATATATATCTAGCAATGTGAAGGAAAATTCACATTGAAAACACCTGGAGATCAAGAGAACTTTGTAGAGATTTTGAGACCTCAAGCCATTGATTAGAATGTAGACCTGGACAATGGCAGTGTGGCTTTGTTCCTAGCCCTGACTTTGACTCTCATGACTTTGGGAATCTCATTTCTCTGTATTTTCTGTTTCCCAATTTTCAAAGAGAAAACAATAGTGCTTCACAGGGGTGCCAAGGCTTAATTAATGCTTGCTGAGGCTATGGATATCCTCGGATGAATGGTGCAATCAGTACAAAGTGTTATTATTTTGCACATCAGTCAGCAAGATGGGGAATGCCTGTCACTGCATATTGTGTGAGTTCTAATCAAGAGGAAGCTGCAGATGTGACTGTGGAAATGTCTAAGGTTGGTGCCTGACTTAAAGGTAGGGTGGGACAGCAGATGGATTTTTGCAAGTAAATGGGCACCAAGTAATTACGACCAGCTCTTGCCACTCAAGCTCTAAACTGGTTAATTCAAAATGAGTGGCAGTAACTCTAGAATACATAATAAGAGAATGTTATAGATTAAAGAGACTTTACAATAAAGAACTCAACAATTTGTATAAATTGAGCATTTTAAAAATTGCATTGTTATCTTTTGTTTTCATATCACATTTCCTAATACATCCCTGCTTCTTCAGTATCCCAAAGAAAGGTGAAGGAAACACACTTCAAAGATTTCCCTTATAATAAAGAAAAAAAGAGGAGGGGAAAATTATTAGACACATCAATGAATTCTGACCTTATGTGTTCCATCTCTTCCATCTCTGCAATATGTCCTCCACCTCTGCAAAAAAAGAGAGATTCATTCTTCTATCTCTGCTTTGAAGTCAAGATTTTTCTATTAAATTTATAGGATTTGGCTTTGATCACTATGTTGCCATTAATTTCATTTAGTTTATAGCAGTCATAATGTATATCCATAGAAACATGGATTCACATCTGGAATGGATCTTCAAGACCATTGTACCCACAATTCATTTCCCCCTTCACAAAGGAGAAAAATAAAATTGAATCTAAAATGATTTGCCAAGGATCACATAGTAAAAACCTTGAGAGGTTTTTAATCCAGGTGATCTTGACTCTAATCCCAGGGTCCTCCCTTCTATTCCCCTTGCACTTTTAACGGTCTTCTTCCAACACACATACCAATTCATTTTGTTCTGCTTCACATCACTTTGCAGTAATTCATGAGTCCTCCCATGACTTTTAATATTCAGCAGTCATCTTTTGCTACAACAAAATAGTGCCCTATTACATTCGTGAACTACAATTTGGTTAGCTATTCCCCAAATGAATTGTCATTTGCTTTCTCCCATATAATAGCAGCTTTTTAAAAATACATTTTAATTTATGGAATAAAACAACATTTCCATAACAGTATAATAAAAAAAGGTTTGCATGTGAAACTGCTAATACTTCAGAAACAAAAGAAAAATTAAATCCATCCCCCTGCCCTCAAGGAATTTTTATATATGTTACTAAAGTTTGGGATAGGGAGAAGAGAAGAGAAAAGAGGGAGATGCCATATGTACAAATATGAAAAAAAATTGAGGAGAGAAAACTAATAACTAAGGGAATCAAAAAAGATGATATTTGGAATAAGCATGAAGATAACAAGGAAAGAATCAGTATTAAGTAGAAGTGTATTCCTTTCCAAAGCAATTTCCTTTTCACTTTTTTCTTGTCCTGAGACCCAGAAATCAAAACCAAAATATGCATAGTCTTATTTATTTTCTTATTTTTCCTGAAACTGAAGGAAGAGGGGATTACAGGTGAATTATGGGAATGGGAATAGTGGTATAATGAAAGAAAAGGAAAAAAGAGAGGTGCAAACATGCTTGATGAGTCCTTATCTCATTTAACAACTTTGGAATTTGGTGGAATGTAAGAGTGAGAAGGGTCCTTAGAATCTGGGATGTCAGAACTAGAAATAATCTTAAAATGGTCAGTCAAAAAACAATTGTTAAATACCTATGTGCCAGGGACTGTGCTAAGTACTAGGAATACAAAGAAAGAAAACAATCTCTCCTCTGAAGAAGCTCAGTGTAACAGAAGATTCAACATGCATTCAATTATGTACAAGAAAGTTATATACAGGACAATCCTTAATAAGCAGCAGCAGGAAGACACCAGAAATAAGGGGGCTTGTGAAAGACTTCCCATAGAAGTTGGAATTTCAGCAGACTTGAATGAAGTGGTAGAAACTGAAGAGTTTTAGAATGTAGGATATCAGATGTCAGACCTGGAAGTGCAGTTAAGTTGCTCAGCAGATAGAACACAAAAGCTAGAGTGAGGGAGACCGGAGTTCAAATCCAGCCTCAGACGTTTACCAGCAGTTATCCCTGGCAAATCAATGAAGCTCACTTTCCCTCAGTTTCTTCATCTATATAATAGAGAAAATAATTATCTTCTCAGAATTGCTGGAGGATCAAATGAAATATCTGTAAAAGTGATTTACAAACTCCAAAGAACTACTATATAAATATAATCATAATCATTATACCTTAAAACAAAATTTCTTAAACTATGGATCCCAACCCATAAAGAGTTCTGTAACTGAATATGAGAGACACAAAATTTTGGGTTGTGACCCATAAATATTTGATTTATATGCCTATTTTATATATCTCATGCCAGGAGCTATGAACATTTCTCGGCCAAAAAGGGATCATGAGAAGAAAAACTTTGAGACCCTGCTTTAGAACACAAAAGATCAGAGTTTCAAAGGGCTTTATGATATAGAATATCAAAGCTCAGTAACATGTTAAGAGATAATCTAGTTCAGAGTTTTTGTATTTTTTTAAATGAAAAGATAAGCTCCATGAATGGAAGTCACTAACCCAAAGTCACATACTTGTTTAGTGTCAAAGTGAAAAAGTCAAACTAAGAGCCCTTTCCACTGTATCACATATATGTGAGTAGGGTTGGCTTTCTGTGTAGGCTATCACCTACAATTTCACAGCATATTACTTCCTTGATGGGGACTGTTTTTGTTTGGTTTTGGTAGGGAGGGTCCAAAATTGTGATCTAATCAGTGTAAGAAACTTTTAGAGGGGTCTTTCTACCAGAGGAGAGAGCACTCATAGGTTAAATGACTTCCAGGGTCAAATTACCAATATATATCAGAGGCAGGCTTGCCTCCATATCTTTTTGTCACTAAGGCTGATTCTCCATCCACTAAATCATGCTATTTCTCCTAATTAAACAAGAGATTCTTGATTTTTATTAAATATTGAAAAAGAAGGCATCATAGGCCAATTTTGCCCACTTCCCATTTTTTAGATTGAATAAAGTACTGATTTTAACCCATTCTGCTCCAAAATATTTGGTCAAACTATCCTAAAAGGTCCTCAGGATCATTAAGTTACTTGGCCATTAGCCATAATCTAAGGTAGATGGTACAGAGGATAGAGCCTTGGGACCTGGAATCAGGAGTATTGCTCTTTCTGGGTTTAAATTTGGTATGAAACCTGGCAAATCACTTAATCCTATTTGCCTCAGTTTCCTTAACTATAAAATGAACTGAAGAAGGTAATGGCAAAACACTTCAATATCTCTGCCAATTACAATTGGGATTTAAAAGAGTCAGACATGATTGAAATGACTGAATAATAACAACCACATTTATCTCGTGACAGCCAGTAGTCTGGAGATAATTATCTCCATTAGGATGGAGTGCTTAATGAGGCCAGGGTCAGGGACTTGATCCCCATATGGGTCAATTAGATTCTTACAGAGAACTTGGCTGTATGGCCTCAGCTGCACCCTTATCCATGACCAGCTGTCTCATCAATGTTTATGCTTGGTCAGAAGGAGGTGGGGTAAAAGTGAAATAGAACAATTTAGACCCACTTAGAGAAAAATTATAAATCCATTCAACAAGCATTTATGAAGGACCTATTGAATGCATGCCTTTGTGGTTGCTGTTCAGTTGTTCCAGGCATGAGTCTCTACGACCCCATTTCGGGTTTTCTTGGCAAAGATACTGAAATGTTTTGTTATTTCCTTTTCTAGCTCATTTTTACAGGGGAAGAAATGAGGCAAGCAGGGTTAAATTGGCTTGCTCAGGGTCATAGGACTAGAAAGTGACTGCAGCCAGATTTGAATTCATGAAGATGAGTCTTCCTGTTAATATGCTTGCTTCCCAGTGCTAGGCACTGTAATTAAAATTTGACCCTTAAAATTGAAACAAATCTTACAGCAAGTGTTTCATAAACAGGAATATATCTTTAATGGATCTTAGGGATATCTAGTTAAATCTCTGATTTTATAAATAAGGAAACTGAGGCTAAGAGGAAGAGATGACTTGCCTGAAGTCATATAAGTAGAATGTAGCACAGTCATAATTTTAACTGTCATCCTTTTGCCTGCAAAGTTGGCATCCTTTCCACTGCACTACCTCTTAATAATGAATTGTAGAATTGGATACAATTTCTAGAAATTACCTTTGTAGTGTTCCATCTTTGCACAATCAAGTTATTATTCCCACTTTACAAGACTCAAAAAGTCTTCCTCATTTTGTAAAGTTAGTTAATGCTACAGGAGGAAGGACTAGTTTAAAAGTCCAGGATCATAAATTTTGTGACTAGAAGCAAAGTTAGAGTTATCCAATCCAACACTTGGTCTTAGAGGAAGGAAAATGGTCAATAAAATGAAGTTACTTGCTCTAAGTCACAGAGGCAGCATCTGAACCCAAGGCCTTTGACTCTAAATATAATGCTATTTCCCATATACCAAGTTGCCCTTCCATAGAGAATAGTACAATAGAGAAGTTGGGGATGATCTTGGGGTCATAATGCATAGCTAAAGATAGGCAAAACTGGGTCTGCCCTGTTCTAGACTAAACTTAGCATCCGGTAACAGCTGTGTTTTAGCTAGGCAGGGGGCTGACAGAATGATAGAACATGCTGCCTAAGTTGGCAGGGTGGGCAGAGGCTGGATGGAGAGAGAGAGGGAAAAAATGAAGGTTAAACCATCTGAAGGCTCCAGGGAGCAAATGGTTTCCCTTCCCACCTAATATTATTTAGCGTTTAAAGACAATTATGTAACCTTGCAACTCCAGTATAATAAATTGGCTTACAGCTGGTGGTTTAAGTCCTGTTTCTTTTTAAAACTTGAGCAATATGTTGGCAGAATAAACACAGTTGTACTTTGTTTCATAAAAATCTAGTTAGATATTCAAAATCTTCTCCCTGATGTGGTATACCAATAGGAAATATTAGAATCACTTTTACTGATTATAGTAAAGTATATTGCTATTGAATTTCATATTCTTATTTGCAAAAAAACCCAAACAAACCTACAACATAGTATTATTAGCTTTTTTCCCATGGCAATTGTTACTTATACATTCTTAATGCTTTAATCTGAAAAGTTCGTTGACATTCTGTACTGAAAATATACAGAGCCAAGCAATATAATGTGGGAACTTAGAAAAAAAATTTTTTTTCTTTCCTACTTTTTCTCAAGTGCACCAATACACTTTCACTGAGAAGACTGAGTTTATCTTATGAGATTTCTATTGTCCCATACTTTTCAGGACTATAATCCACTTAATCCTTCTTCTCCTTCCGCTTTATTGCTCACTAAAACTAATCTCTCTTCTTGCACGTTTTATTTCATTTTCTCATATCCTCTAGGTCTTTTTCTCTAGTATTCCTGCCAGCCTTCCTTTCTGTCTTATACATCTTTCATTTCCCTATCTGCATATAAAAATGTAGAAGCCTCCCTAAATCTTAAACAGCATCCCCTGCTGTCTTCCATAGTCAGCTACCATAGCATTGGTCCTTTATTTATTCCTAAATATCCCCCTAAAGTTGTCTACCTCTGACATCTGGACTTCCTTCCTACCTCTTTTCTTTTCAGCTTGACTTTGCAGCAGTTGACTTTCCATCATCATTCTAATGAACTGTTCTCTTAAAAATTAACAGTGACTTTGCTTCAGTTTACATATTCCTTGACCTTGTATACCCTTTTCACCCATTCTAACTATACACTTTATTCTCTCTTGGTTTCTGAGATACTATATTATCTGGTTCTCTTCTCTGACTCACTCTCTCTTTCTTCATTGAATTTTCATCTTTTTCAGAAACCTTTCATAAGGGTGGACTCTAAGGGTGGCTTAATGTTGACCCTCTTCTCTTTTCCCTCTATATTCCTTCCTTTGGTAATTTAATTCACTCTCATAATTTCCACAACTATCTACTGATGAGTTTTGAATCTCTACCATTCTGATATTTCTGCTGATCTCAAGCTCTGAATTTTCAACTGTTCATGGATATCAATCCCTAGATGCTTTACTCATCCATCAAACTCTACATGTTAAAAATTGAGTATTTTTCATTCCCCCCACACACATACAAGTCTTTTCCTGTTTCACTATTTCTGTCTGTGGCACAAACATTGTTCCTATTATTCATGACCAAAAACTTGGGATTATTTTTGAATCTTCCTTCTTCCTCATCTCTTATATCCAAAGAGTTACTAGTCAATTCCACCTCTGCAACATCTGTCATTTAAATATCTTTCTCACTATTCACACTACTTGAACTCTAGGATAGGTTCTCATTACCACCCACCTGGGTGATTGGAATAGATTCCTAACAAGGCTTCCTTCCACCTCCTTTTTCTCCTTCCAAATCATCTCCCATGTGGCTATAAGAATCATCTTTATTATTCATAAAGTCTTATTATTCATAAGTCTGGTTATGTCACTATTTTAAAAAAAAATTTTTTTCAAAGCTTCCCTTTTGCCCCATGTAGTAGTAGAACTTAAATTTCCTTACTTGACATTCAAGATCTTCCACAATCTAGCACCTCTTTCTCTCTCTAGCCTTATATCATTTTGATCTTTTATTCACTGACTTCTGCCTTTGTGTTCATGTTCTTTTTTTTCCCAATGGCTAGACTATGCTCTGAGTGGGAAGAGAAGAGGAAATCCTAAATCTGAACTTGGAGGACTAGGTCTAAAACTTAACTTTTATTTATTACCTATGTGAGCAAATCATTTAAACTATCTGATCATTAGGGTTTTTTTTTTTTTTATCTGTAGCAGTACCTCTGGGCTCAGCCTTCCAACTTAAAGAGGAAGTTACCTGCCAAAGAAGAACCTTGGACTATTTGACTTCTAAGGTCATTTTCAGTTCAAAATGCAATCCAGTACAATACAACAAACATTCATTAAGCACTTACTATGAAGCAGGCCCTGTGCTAATCACTAGGGAGACAATTAATTAAAAAAGAAGACAAACCCTACTCTCAAAGAGAAAAAAATAAATAAAATGGAGTATGAAGAGGGGAGAATTAGGAGATGACATTGGGGGTACCTAATTGGGAGTGGAGACTATTGTTCAGTGGAGTTGAAATCAGGAAGAGCAGCAAATGCAGAATGAAATGAACCAAAAAGTCCAATTTCTGCTTTCTGTAGAAGGTATTAGAAGGTGCTTAGAATTTGACTTTCCAGCTCTCCAATAAAAAGGAGAAGAGGTTGAGGGAAGTGGTACCAATCAAGGTTTGAGTAAGCAGCATGGTAGTGAAGTTTAAAATGATAAGTTATCATGGGAGGGTCATCTTGTTCTTTGGAGTTCAAACCAGAAACATCAGCAGATACCTATAATCTGGCAGATGTATGATCCTTCTCTCTGTCATTCTCTGATCTTATTCCATGTCACTAATACCCAATTCAAGCTTTATTTATTATATTTCCTACAGGATTATAGCTTTAGACCTGGAAATGATCTCAGAGACCATTTGAACAAACACCATCATTTTTAGGATCACACTTCAAGAAACTAAAGCTCAGAAAAGGGAAGTTATTTGTCCAAAGTCACACAAATAATAAGCAATCATTTCCTAAATGGTATTTATACTTACTGTGTTCTGAATGTAAACCATAAGTTTAACTTTTATTTACTAAATTGTGATAGGGTTTTATAGGAGAATGTACAAACAAATTACTTTTAGGAATTATTTTTCTATGAGCAAGTACACAAAGAGATGAATAATTTGTTGTATTCATTCAACAGACATTTGTCAATCACCTACTTGCAAAGCATGGTGCATGAATATTGACAGACTAGTGATGGTTGTAGAAATAAAACTAAAGTAATCACACCCCAGGTTGTAAAGTGTAAAATAAGTTCTACTTGGGTCCATCAAAAATTCACTTTTTCATATTAAAACACATTTGCTCCAAAGTCCACATGATTTCTTTCTGTCATTTCTACTTACTAACCAGACTGGAGAGAAAAGAAAAAAAAGAAGAGATAATTTTGAAATACAAAGAAAGCTGATCTTTTATTTTAAAGAGTAGCCATTATCTTGTGTACATAATAAAATCAGTACCAGATAGTAGTTAGATGATGTATGTTGGGTTTAGTGGGTAGCAGAAGTTATATTTCACTGGACTCTGAGTGATTTTTCTTTCCCCTGTTTCAGCTGTTTTTATGAAAAGGATTCAGAAATGGAAGAGTATCTTTGGAAGAAGGATTTTTCGAGAAAAAATTAATGTACTAATTTATCTGCATTCCCTGAGAAATCGGGACTATTTAACTCATGGAAAATAAAATTTGGTGGAGGGGACATGATAGATAATGTCTTCAACTTTTGAAGAGCAATCCTCAGGGTTATATTTGCTTTTTTTTTTTTTTGGTCACAGAAGGCAAATCTAAGAGTAATAGTTGGAAGTTACAAAAAGATGAAATCAGAATTGATGTTAACTTTCTAATAATTAGATATATTTAATAATGGAATAGACTGTCCTAGAAGGTAGAAGATTCCTCTTCATGGGATGTCTTCAAGCAGGCTGATAATACTGTAGAACTGATAGGTGACATTAAAATATGGCCTTGAATATTTTACTGCTTGCATGATTCTGAGCAAGACACTTAACTTCTATCTACTTCAATGTCCTCATCTGTAAAATGGGGTATCTATCTCCCAGAGTTGTTGTGACAATAGAATGTAATTTATAAAGTGTTTGCAAACTTTAAAGAACTATACAGCTCTTATAATTATCATTCAAGAAAAGTGAAATGACTAGTATTTTGCAAAAACAAAGTTTCTTTTTCAAATAGAGATTACATTAAATGGCCTCCAGTGTCTGAATTCTATGATTCTATGACAGGAAAAATGAAAGATCACCTCCCTTCTGCAGACTTCTCTAAGTACTTTAAAAAAAAAAAAAAAAAAAAAAACTCCTTCCTCACTTGAAAGCTTCTGACCAAATACTTAACTCCAATTTTACAATAAGGTATTATAAACACCCCATTAAAGAAAACAAAATTCAAATCTCCTCTGGTGTGAAGGGAGGGTCAAAAAATTTTACTTGCATTTTCCAGATCACCAAAGCACTATAAATAATATGGAGGGATAACTGTGTGGAAGGGATAACTGTCGATTGTGAGCTCTATGAGAACAAGCAATGTATCTTATACATTCCTCTATGTCCTTCACTATTTAATACATATTTATCTTTTCTTCTAAAAATCATAGGTTCAAAAAGTCATAGAGCACTTTGAGAATCTCTTATGTATGTATAATTTTATGTTATTCTCATTTTTGTCTATGTACTATCTCCTTCTTAAGGTGTGAGATACATGAGACTGAGACTTATATATCTTGAGATCCAATTACCTCACCTTTAATTTGGGAATAATGATTCCTCCATACCTAGCATTTAAGATCCTTATGAGGGCAAAATGAAATAATACTTCAAGGTTCTTTTTTTATTAGTACAAACTTTCATTTTTAAGATGTTTGTGCAGATGAAATCTTCTCTGTCTTCAACAGGTTGAGCCCAGAAGAAATATGAGGATATTTTCTTTATTCAGTATTCCCAAGCTTTCAGAATCAGGAGGGGAGAATAAATAGATCAAAAAGTTCTTTGTAGATACTTTTCATTAAAAACTTCGTATTCATTTCTTTTGTTATTGCTGCTAGCTTTCATAATTATGCCCTTTTTGTCATGTAATTGAAAGTCAGAATTCCAATCAGCTTGGGCTTATTTCTGGTAATTTATACCCCAAAACATTCCAAAGTCACACTTCTTGCCCCAGCTTTGCAGGAGCTTAAGAACTACAATTATACATGGAAGTCAGAACACTCTCTTAGTCCATTGTGTATAAATGGTGAGGAGGGAGCTTTGCAGGGGAGCCCTTACATTCCAGAGCAAGACTATAATTAGCCATAATGGTACCCAGAGTAACTTCACTGCTATAATTCTCAGCAGGAAAACAATTATATTGCTGCAGTATAACTAGCTAGATATGTTGTAAATACAAAACAGTCTCTGGAAATATAAGCTCTATATTCTAAATACATCAAAAATTTTAGTGGAAAAAAAACCCACAATCCTCCTTTGCTAATTAAAATTCAAGGCAAAAATCACTTAATTCTTGTTTGCTTCCCTCCTCCCCTATTGAGCTATAAATTTGACGTCTTACACTATGTGTTAAAACAGAGGTCTAGAACTAAGGATACAAGAAAAAGAAAACATGATACAATAGAAAGACAACAAGAACTGAAATCAGAACTCAGTACAGTTTCTGGTTTTGCTGTTTTCCTATCAGTGTGACATTTGAAAGGCATATTGTGTCTAAAAGCCCCAATTTCATCATATGTAACTGATGTTTACATAATATTTTAAAAGTATATAAGGCATTTTATTTTTTATTTTTATTATTTTTCTTTTTTTCTGGTCTTATTTTAATCAATATTTTTATTATTATTATAGCTTTTTATTTACAAGATATATGCATGGGTAATTTTTCAGCATTGACCCTTGCAAAACCTTCTGTTCCAACTTTTCCCTTCCTTCCCCCCACTCCCTCCTCCAGATGGCAGGTAGACCAATACATGTTAAATATGTTAAAGTATATATTAATACAATATATGTATATATATATATATATATCATACAGTTATTATAAAGCATTTTATAAACATTATCTCACTTGTTTTTTTAATGATAAATGTAATTACAATGGACTTGAGTCCAACACTCAACTAATTATAAGAGTAGGTGAATGACGCAACTAAATTCTCCATTTCATAGCTATACCAATATCTAGTGTCAGTACTAGATATTAACACTTGAGGCCTACCCCAAAATGATTAAAGAAAAAGAAAAAGTATTCGCTTGTACATAAAAATTTTTGTAGTGGCAAAGAGCTGAGAACTAAAGTGGGGGAAGAAGATTATGCCCATCAACTGAGTAATGACCATACAAGTTATGGCATGTTAATACTATGGAATACTCAAAAAAATAACAAAAGAGCCAAATGAATAGAACTAGGAGAATAATTTATAAAATGACAATAACATTTTATAGACTAACAACTTTGAAAGACATAAGACGTCTGATCCATGTAATTGACGATACCCTGAATATTGCTTTGGACCAAGAGAAACTAAAACATTAATCCTTCCTTTGGGTCAGCCTTCCACAGCACTCCTCCTTGTGGTGTCTTCCTCCTTACCCCTCACTATGCAACTCTATCTCTATCACTACCATGCTTGTCAACCCCACTTCTCCTCCTTTCAGCTAACTAATTCTTTTAGGATATTAAGTCCCTTTCAGGATTTAGCCTGCCAGCTAAGGGCATGTTCCAGCCTCATGGAGTGCTCCCTTTCTACCGAGTAATTGTGAGTTCCACTAAGCAACTTGTTTTTCATATACTGTCCCAACTCTATTTAATATTTACTGTTCCTAGTGTCTATTGTATCCTTTAATTTTTTTCTGTAACCTTTCATTTTTTTTCATTTCCCCCTATATAAATCTACTTTTTTGCCAAAGAGAATGGACATTGTGAATTCTTCATATGAAGATCCCCAACTTTTGGTATCTTTGGTGGGGTAAAAAAACTCACATCATAATGATCAGTTATAGGACTGATGATGAAACATGTTAAGTGACTTTGTGACAGAGACATAACGGACGCATGCAGAAAGAGATGGATGTTTTTGTACATGGCTAAGGCAGGAGTTTGTTTTACTTGGCTTTGAATATTAGTTACAAAGGTTTTATTATTTTTCTTTTTCTGGCTTTCCATTAAGGAGATGAATATAGGTGGAAAATAAAATAAATGCTTATTAATTGAAAAAAGTAAAATAAGAGTTAAATTAAAATTTTCATTTACATGAATCAAAAAAGTCATATGTCTTGCTTAGGGTCCCATAGATAATAAAACCTGAAACTAAATTCAAATACATTTCTTCCTAATTCTGGATCCAGCTCTTTATCCATGCTGCTCCTATTAATATTTATAATAACTCTAAGAAGTAGTTATTATTATTATTATTATCATCCACATTTTTATAGATGAGGTAAATGAAGTTAAGAAAAGTTCAATAATATTCTCTAGGTCACACAGCTTGTATCCTTCATCTATAATATGAGATACTTAAACTAAATTATCCCTAAGGCCTTCCCCTTTTGCCAAAGGAGAAAAGAGGGAATAAGCATTTATTAAGTACTTATATGTTCAAGACATTGTGCTTGACAATATCATTTTCAATCCTCATAGCAACCCTATGAGCTAAGTACTATAATCATCTCTATTTACAATTGAAGAAATTGAGGCAAAAAGAAATTAAGTAATTTGTTCATATTCATAAAGCTGATAAGTGTCTGAAGCAGGATTTGAATTTAGATTTTTCTGACTGCAGGTCCAATGCTTTTATCCATTGCTCTACCTGATAGCTTAAGAAATCAATCAATAAGTAATAAGCAATTATTAAGTGCTTCTGCCAGATACACTGCCAGGCTCTCGGGATGCAAGTACAAATGATGAGACATATAAAGAATTAATTTCATTTTACTTTAGTGAATTGTTAGGAATGGAAACATTAGGCTTAGCATCAGGTCATATGAGTTCTAGTCTCAGTTTCACTACTGTGTCGATTTGAGCAAGCTATATCCCTTTTCTGAACTTCAGTTTCTCCATTTGTTAAATGAGGTGTGTACTAATTGATTTTTAAAAACTTACCACTAAATTTTATAATAATTATTTGGATTAATATTAATATTAGATAATAAAACAAAATATAATTTAAGATCAATAAAGTGAAGAAAAGATTAAATAAATGTCTTTCCTTTCTCTTCTCATCAACTGCAAGACCTTTGTTGACACTAGCCTATTTTAATTTCAGAGGTAGGAAAATGTGTGAGCTACTTCAAGTCCATTTCTGCAGAATTTCCTTTTCCAAATAATCACTTAAATCTGCTTTAAAAAATCCAGATCCTCAGATTTAGTAAAGGTTCTTCAGAGCCTTGGAAACTCTATAACATGGGTTTCTTTTCCTCTGACCTGTTACTTTTCTATAATACCCAAATGACAATTTTTCAAAAGCACCATTACTCCCATCCTGTTCTACAAGGACCTTGCATTTTAAAAGCCCAGTTTGTATATGGAAGAGGTTGGGGCTTGAGGGAGAGCAAAACTGCTGTGCTTCGGACATTTCAGAGGTTATCTCACACCCAAGTACTGGCTAGCTTCAGTTCTCATAAAGACAGTTTGAAGCAGTCATTGACATTGCCTCAGGGTACCTGCCACAGTGTTTTATTCAGAGAAAATGTCTCATAGAAGATTTTCTAGAATGCGACCCTGATTAGGTCTTATCTAAGTTTTATGCTTAAGAAGACCTGGACTCCAAGTCTACCACTTCTTTTAGTGACATTCAATTACCTTCAATTTGTTATTTGTCCTTCCTTTCTGAAGAGGACCATGACATCAGGAAGATAATGCTATGACTTGCAAGTGAATTGTATTTTAGAAAGGGAGGGCTCTGCAAAGTCACCAGCCTCCCTTTCTCCTCTAGAGCTATCTGGGTCCAGTGGCAAGATCAGGGGACTAGAGAGTGCCTGTATGGTGTGATTACCTTCAATAACCACATAGGCAAGAACTAAGAGCTTCATTTCAAAGAAGCCTTAATTGTAAATGCATGTACTTGGCTACATAATCAAAGTGGAACTCCATTGGCTGCATAGCTTTGTCTGGCTGTCCATTCTTCCCCTCATTTTTACTTAAGCAAATATGCAGTGAATAGAGTTTTCCCAGCAGTTTTGTTTAAGCCAAGATTTCCACAGTGTGGACTCAACCATATCTCATCTCTGATTTTCCAAACAGATCTTCCAATGGATATAACTAGATTCTAGACTGGTTCTTTTACTATCTTCATTATACCAATAACTCCAGGCTGCTTGTCTACTGCCTTCATTCTTTTCCTCCCTTTGATTTTTTATCTTTCTTTCTTTTACTGCTTTTCCCAATTGAATAGTTAAATAAAATTCCCTTCCTCCTTCCCTCCCTCTCTCTTTCTACCTCTCCTCCCTCCCTCCCTGCCTCTCTCTCTGTGTTTTGTGTCTCCTTCTCCCTCTCTTTTCTCTCTCTCTCTCTCTCTCTCTCTCTCTCTCTCTCTCTCTCTCTCTCTCTCTTTCTTTCTTTCTTTCTTTCTCTCTCTCTCTCTCTCTCTCTCTCTCTCTCCCTCTTTCTCTCTCTTTCTGTGGGTCTATTTGTCTCTCTCTTTCTCTGTTTCTCTTGCTCCCTGTCTTTTTATCTCTGTCTCTCTGTCTGCCTCTCTTTGTTTCTCTCTCTGTTTCTTTCTCTATCTCTCTGTCTCTGTCTCTCTCTTTCTCTCTGTCTCTCTCTTTCTGTGTCTCTGCCATTATCTCTTTCTCTCTATCTCTTTATCTATCTCTGTCTGTCTCTGTCTCTCTCTCAATGGATATAGACATATCTATATAGTAGATAAATAAAACTTAAAAGTAAACTTAAAAAGTCCAGCAAAGTAATTTCCCACATTATCCAAGTCTAAAAATATATTTCTCACTTTGGATTTTTAAGTCTATCATCTTTCTGATAGGGGGTGGACAGCATCTTTTATCCTTAGTCCTCCAGATTTTTGGTTTATCACTGCATTAATCAGAATCCTAAAGACTTTAAAAGTAGTTTTCTTCTACTTTCACGGACATTGTTCTCCCATTTCTGTCCACTTTACTCTGGGCATTATTTCATATAAGTCTCCCCAGTTTCCTCTGAAACTGTGCATTTTGTCCCCTTTTATAGCACAATATTCAATTACATTGATATATCACAATTTTCTTAGTCTTTATCAAATAAATAGGCATCCCTTTTGTTTCAAGTGTCCAGTTAATATGAAAAGAGTTGCTATAAACATCTTTGTAAATATGGATATTTTTACTAGTTCTATTTAGGGTATAGGCAGGAGTGTGCTGGAACCAGTTCAAGCCTGGCCCTAAGAATTTTTTTTATGTTTCAAGGTGAGTATTTACACCCCAGAAATTGACAAATAGTACAAATCAAGCTTGGCATATTGTTTTGCTCCTTGTAGACTTATGAAAATGATGGAGAAAATATTGGCTTTCCAGATATACTTTAGAATGTTTCCTAAATACTTTTTTCAGAGAACTAGTTGTTAAACATTCATTAATATGGTCTTGGGTATAATCCTAGTAGGGATATAGCTAGATTAACATCTATGTGCAGTTTACTATCTTTTGAAGCATAGTGTCAAATTGCTTTCCAGAAAAGCTCAATCAGTTTATAGCTCCATCAATAGAAAATGTTTTCCCACAGCCCCTCCAAAATTTGTCATTTTCCATTTTCATCATTTTTGAAGTATGGTGTTTTAATATATGACTTACCCACCTTTTTCAGCCATTCAAAACACTGGCTTTTTTTTTTATTTTCAATCTTCTGAGATCTAGGGCCAGTCATGGCCCCATAACATCACCAGGATAATACAGGGTTTAAAGAGATGAACTTTTCTTTACAAAATTTAATTAATTTATTTTCCAGGCCTGAAACTAACTAACCATTATTGAGCTTGATTTTCTCACTTTTGATAGACATATGAGCTTAGATCCTTAGGATCGTCCATGAGTCAAAGTTGTCATACACAAAGAAAGTATAGTAATAGATACTTCTGCACACCAATCTCAAATATTTGTATTTTTCTTGTGTCCAACAATTAGAGAGAATGCATTTTTGAAAATAGTGTATAGTTCTCAGCAGAATAGTACTGAGTACTGACTCTAAAATCAAAAGAAATGTATTCAAATTCAGTTTCTGATGTTTATTACTACTGTGGTCTTAGGCAAATCATTCAATTTCTTCAGCTCAATTTTTTCAGATATAAAATGAGAAGGAATTGGATAAAAAAGTCTTCAAATGTTCTCCCAGCTCTAGATTTATGATTCCATGATAGTTTAAAGACATAATTGCCAAATTATTTTATTTTAATGTTCTATATGAAGCCATTGTTTTTTACATTATAGTTATTTCCACATATATTCTTAATCTCTCTACACCCATTTTACATTATAACCTTCCTTTTTAATAATGAAAGATAGCCAAAATAAGTGACCACATCCACCAGAACATATAACATTCCACAGTCACAGGCCCTCACCTATCCATTTCCTCTGGGTCAAAGTTGAGCATTATAATACTCAATGTTTGGCTTTTTAAAAGAAAAAAAGTTATCTTTTTATGTTATTTAGTCATATTGTATTCTTCTATTTACTTCATTCCGTACCCAGTTCATCCCAACTTTCTCCCAGTTTCTCATATTTGTCATTTCCTATGATTCAGCAATATTCCATTACATTTATCATCAAAATTTGTCCACTCATTCTCCAATCAATGGACAGCCACTTTGTTTTCAGTCTTTGCTACCGCAAAAAGTATAATTATAAATATTTTGGTACATGTGGGAACTTTTTCTGTCTTTGTTATCCTTTGAAGTTATACCTCGCAGTGCAACAACTGGGACAAGTTCAGCAAAAATTATAGCATTTTTCTTACTTATTTCCAAGTGACTTTCCAGACAGTTTAGACAAAATTACAGTTCTAGCAACAGGGTACTGGATTTCCTTCTGCCCTTTACCATTTTTTTAATCAATCTGCAGGATTTGAGGGGAAATCTCAGAGATGTTTTGATGTGTTGTTTGGGTTTTTTTAATTGATGGTGATTTGGAACATAATCCTATGTTTTTCTATGACTGCTAATAGCTTTCAATTCTTTTTTAATTCAAAGACATGCTCCTTTTCAATATTTAGATTATGAAGTATATCCTAAAGTGCTTATAGTACAAAAACTTAAGAACATTTCCTTAAATGACTTTCAGAAATTGATAGGAGATATCCAATGGATGCATCCAGTATTAGGCTTGACTACCTATCGATTGCAACCATTATATGACAGTTTAAGGGGAGACATTGCTTTACACTCACCACGCCAGCTTACAATAGTAGCTCAAGAGGCTTTGAGAGAAGTTGAACTGGCTCTATACAATGTGGTTGAAAGAGTCACTCAAAAACTCTTGGAAATAACAATTTTTGCCTCAAAAGAGGCACCCACAGCAGTCCTTCATCAAGGACACAGTGTATTAGACTGGGTGAATCTCCTAGCACAACCAGAACAAAGCCTTACTCCTTACACAGTGCTTGTGCCTAGAATTTTATTAAAGGCCATTAAGCGAGCAGTACAATTATCTGGGATAAGACTTGACAAGATATACAACTTTTATACCAATGCACAAATTAACATAGGCTGTGAAACCATCCCAGAGTGGCAAATTTTATCAGCCACAGCTCCAAATTTTACACACCAGTCTCCATTAAAGATAACCTGGCTATTACATAATTGGCAATGGATTTTTGAGGAAAAGGTTTCTAAAGTTCCTCTTAAAGGACCAACTATCTTTACAGATGCATCCAAACATAACATTTGTGCTGTATACTCTTGTGACTTAACTATAAAGTAGTCAGAACTCCTCTTCAGTCCACTCAGCAAAATGAATTGTATGTAATCATTCTGGCTCTTAATTATTATCCAGGAGATAGTAAATATAATATCTGATTCAGCCTATTCAGTGGGTATAGTACAAAGAATTGCCACAGCCCATATAAAAATTTGTAGCTTCTCATATATATCAACTCTTTGAGGAACTTCAAGAGCAAGTGAGAAAGCATCCAGGTAAGATTTATATCTGGCATGTACACTCACATAGTGGATTCCAGGTCCTATTTTTGATGGTAATTCAAAGGCAGATAGCCTTCTAACCATGTTGGCCAATACTCCTTTATTTCAGGCAGTCCATCATCCTAAATTTTTATGAGCCAGAACTCTGAAGCAAGGATTCTTACAAAATGTTAAGTCAGTGAAATTGATGAGAATGGTTATCTAGTTTAGCAGGGTTAGTTCTTTAAGTTCAGCATGACTGATTTAATCTTACAACAAATAATGGTTTCCTAGTGATATAATGATTGGTTTATACTCAGTGTAGAGCATATAAGCTAGGAGCTTCAGCCAGATTCAGAGAGGGCAGAGAAGACAAAGATTGGAGGCAGGAGCACAAGCTCTTGGAGCCAAGGAGAGAGATTCATTCCATCTTTATCAGCCTTGTGGTGGCTGGCCTGGCTTCCTGCACTAATCCACTGAAGGATCTCAAGAAAGCTAGCTGGGTCCTAGGCAAGGAGACAAGATTTTGAAGGAGATAATACAGGATTTGGACTTTAACCCCTGACTACACTTGTGATGAGGTCTAGATATAGGATACCTAAATGAAAGTAGGGTTTAGTTGAGGTCTAGTGGCAGGTTTGGGGCACAGGGAGTCAAACAGAGATCCCCTGCAACCCCCTTGGATTCAGCGCAAGGATATGGTGGTAAATGGAGTCTAGTGGCAGTATGAGTCCCCCATAAAAGCATTTATCAGCCCAAAAAGCTAGATTGATAAAATAGGTTTATTATGGGATTTGGTAGCAAGGTTAAAGCATAGTTAAGGAAATAGGTGAAGGTAGAGATAAGGAGGGCACTAGACAGAGAGTCCAATGTATAGAAAGTCCAGGCATGCCAGGCATAAGGCTGCCATGTTTGGGACCTCTGCAAAGAGGGGGTCTCAGCGTGGCCCTTTTATAATGGGAGATTTAGCTTGAGGGGCCTGTAGATGTAGCTCCAAAGTTGGCTCAGATCTGGATAGGGGCTGGGACAGGTCTGGATCTTCTATTGGAATTCAAAGGGACCAGGATTTGTGAATCAAAAGGTAATTATATTAACTGGGGGGAGGGGATTGGGAATCAGAAATATAGGAATCTTAAAGGGACCATATCCGCATCACTTGTAGTGATTAATCTGCTGAAAAGAAAGTTGTCCCCGACAGCTCAAGAAAAACATTACACTAAATATCATCAGGCTGCTCACGCTTTACATTTGCTTGGGATAACAAAAGAGAAAACTAGGAGTATAGCAAAAGCCATACAGCTTAACTTCCTTTTCATGCTTCTACACTCCTTTCAGGGAAGAACCCTTGTGGTTTGAGACCCAATGAAATTTGGCAAATGGATGTGACCCATTATAAATTTTTTGGTTGTCTGTCTTTTATCCATGTTGTAGTCGATACCTTTTCAAGATTTACTTTTGCAATACCAGCAGCAGAGACAGCCTGAGTGGTCAATGAATTCCTTATACATGCATTTGCAATTATGGTTGAGTCACAAGCAATAAAAACAGACAATGGACCTGCATGTACTTCTAAACATTTTGCACACTTTTGTGCACAGTATGAGATTTTACATACCACTGGCATACCTTTTAGTCTCAAGGATAGGCAATAGTAGAGAGGAGAAAGAGAGACATCAAAACACTCCTCTGAAAACAAAAGAAAGTGAGAGCCACAGGTAACCCTAGAGAACTTCTAAATTTAGCTCTTTATACAATTAATTTCTTGATTTTTGATAAAGATGTACTGGCTCTGGCAGACAGATTTTATAACCCACATGGAAGGGCAGTGTTCAGTGCAAGCAGCTCCACTATCTTTAGATAATCGCCAGGTGATGTGGAGAGATCCAGAAAGTGGTGAATGGAAGGACCAGATAGGTTAACTGCTTGGGGAAGAAGGTTTGCTTGTATCTCTACAGATAGAGAAGGAATCATATGGATGCCAACAAGCTGTATTCACCTTGTCCATCAGAGAGAGAAGGAGGAGACCCAAGAAACATCGGGTGGTTCTATTGCTAATTGTGTCCACCACTGAAAGAGCATGGCAGTTATGGCAATTGACTCATGGACATCAAAAATTGTTAATGAGACTGATGCAGGACTTCAAAACCCTCAGGAATCATTGGAATCTCTGAGACATTAAAAGATTATTATAGGACTTGAAAATCCTCAAGAATCATTGGATTCCCTGAGACATAATGAGACTGTTGCAAGACTTCAAAATCTTCAGGAATCATTGGATTCCCTGACACATAACAAGATGTTGCAGGACTTCAAAAACTTGCAGGGATCATTGGATTCCCTTACACATTAAGCAATGGACAAAAGATTGGTTTTGAACTATCTCTTGGCTGCTGAAGGAGGCGTATGTGTGATTGTTGTTTACATACCCTCCTTCTAGGACTTCTGGAAATCTTTTACACCACCATGTTGATTTATATTGTTTGTTTTATCACTACTTGCATGTACAATTCATGTTTGTTACACCACATTGAACCTGCACCAGCTGTGGGGAGAGTCATCACTAATAGCCTGTGCTTTATTGCTGTGTGCTCATGTAATACTTCCCATGCTGATGGATTTGTGCATACCTGTTTCTAGTAAGATCCTTCAGCCCAGAAACCTGCTAACAATATCTGGCTTGACTCCCCACTTCCCTTTGGTGTTTTTCATCTCTCTTCCTGAGAAGTCAGGGGGTCATGATCATTTCGTTTTTGGTGTTTTCACAGCCTTTCCTGAGAAATCAGGGAGGGTATGATCACCTGCTTTTTGGGATTCTCACCTCCTTGAGAAGTCAGGAAGGTCATGACCACCTGTGTTCTAAAACAAAAGAAAGCAGGAGATGCAGAGGACTGAAATGCTGAATCAGACAAGAGAGCACTTAAGGCTATTTATTCCATGTGAGACAATGGCTCTATTAGCATATATTTAGACAATGGCTCTCCTCACCATTGGTGCTTACTGAATGTTTGGTAGTAGGTTAAGAGAGGTCAGGGTTATTTGGCTGCAGGATGAAGAGGAGAGAGGCTGGAGACTCCAGACGCCAGAATCCCGGATACATCTTTGGCAAGCTGAATGGCAGCTTGCCTGCCTCCTTCACTTCTCCCTCTAAAGACCAAGGACTTTAATTTATTCTGGCTCTGGCTGACCCTGAGGCCCTCTAGAGATCTAGCCCATATATTATAGTCCATTCCTTTATTTTTTTAGCAAAGAACTGAAAATTAAAAGTAGATATGTATCAATTGGAGAATGGGCTGAAGAAATTGTGGCACATTAATGGAATGAAATTTTATTGCACTATAGAAAACAATGAAAAATACAAAAGAGCATGACAAATCATATATGAACTAATGCAAAATGAAGTAAGCAGAAACAGGAAAACAACATCCCAAATGGGAATGAAAAGAATAAAACAAATTGAAATAATTTTGTCTAATTACTTTATTAAGATTATCTTACTCAAAAAATAATTATGATAATATACATCATCCCCCTTCTTTGCAGATGGTAAAGAATATTACACATACTGTCATATTTGGTTGATATGTTGGTTAACTTCAATGAACTTACTTTTCCCCTTTCTTTCTTTCCTTCTTCCTTCCTTCCTTCCTTCCTTTATTCCTTTCTTCTTTCCTTCTTTCCTTTCTTCCTTCATTCCTTCCTTCCTCCCCTCCTCCCTGTCTTCCTTCCTTCCTCCCCTATCTTCCTCCTTTCTTTTCTCTTTTCCTTCCTCCCTTCCTTCCTGTCTTTCTTCTTCCTTCCTTCCCCTTCTTCCTTCTTTCCTTGTTTCTTTCTTTCCTTTTTTATTATTTCTTCTTCCTTCCTTCCTTCCTTTATTACCTTCTTATATTCCTTATTATCAAAGATAGCTTTCCAAATTTAAAAAAGGGAATAAAATATTGGGAACTTAAAAAACCTTTTTTATTGTTATTCAACCACATATATACTGGGTCTATTTATCTTTGGATGATTATTGCTTGCGGTCAACCAAAATTTTGCAATGCCAAAAACTTTGTCATCTTGGTTGGGATCCTTTTAGGCAGACATGCTGTCTTATTGTTTCAAATATTCACCAGCAAATTACATCAAATCATTTTTATTAAGTATTTTCTGTAATTAAAATATTCACACAAGTATTCCTCCAATACTTCACAATGGCCAGTCATTGACTCTGGAGGCTCAAAAGCCAGAAAGCTTTTTGTCGTCCTGCCAAACTGGAAAGGACTCTAGGACTGATTGTTTGTGGCCTGTGTGTGTATTATCCAAAGACCAACCAAATTAAGTCTAGAGGGGCTTATGAGCAGAAAACAGTTTGCCAGATGATAGATATTTTTGGCCATAAAAGCTTATGATGACCATCTGCTAAGGCATGGAGGTATTGGCATTTACATGAGTAGAGATAGTCCTCACCCCAATAAAGTCACAAAAAGAAAATAAAATATTACCCATGTTCTCAAGGGGCTTACACATTTGTAAAGGAAATTACATATGTATTTTTAAAATATATGTAAATGTAGAATGTAATAAAGTGGGAAAGTAATAAAAAAGGCTTGGAAAAGGAAAAATCACATTCACCTTAGGAAATTAGGGGAAGCTTCATGGAGGAGAGAACAACTGAATTAGACTTTGAAGGATTTGAAGGAATTGTTCTTTTTATCTTCTAATACTAATAGGTAATAGAGAATTCAAAATCTAGAATCACATGTTCTTCAAATTAGAATGAATGTTAGAGGTAATTTTATTTTGATATCTACACTTTATAGATGTGGGAATCAAAGACGATGGGTTTTTTATTTTAGTTTATTTTGAACTTAAATAAGTCAGGTATTTTAAAGATATAATTGAATAGGAAAAAAGATGATTGCACATAAAACTGCAAATCCATTATATACAACTTGCTATTCCTTTTAAATATATAATAGAGTTATCATGTAACTTTATTTTTCCCTTATTTTTTTCCCTGTTCCCATCCTAGAGATGGCTACCATTAGATAAAAATATGTATAAATGTATGGATACATAAATATATGTATGTACATGTGTACACACATATATATACTATATTTATATATATATATATATCCTTCTAAATATGTTTCTATTTATCAGTTTTTTCTCTAGATGCATAGGTCTTTCTTCATAGGTCTTTTGTAGTTAATTTGTGTATTTATTTTTATAATTATCAAAATTACTTATTTTCATTACTTATTTATTATTATTTTAATATTTAATAGTATTTATTATTGTTATTATTTATTATTTATCTTCATTATTTTGTATATCTAACCATGATTTTTTTTAAAACATTGAGCTCTTCATTTCTTATTAGCACAGTAGTATTCCATTACTTTCTATACCACAACTTGTTCAGCCATTCTTGAATTGACAGGCATTCCTGCAATTTCTAGTTCTTTGCCATCACAAAAAGAGCTGCTATAGACATATATGTTCTTTTCCTTTTCTCCCAATCATCTTTGAAACAGATCTAGTGGTGGTATTTCTGGGGCAAAGGGTATAAGCAATTTAATAACTCTTTGGGCATAATTTCAGTTTGCTCTCCAAAATGATTAGATCAGTTCACAGTCCCACCAACAGTGAATTACTGTCCCATTTTTTTCAAATCTTTCAACATTTGTCAATTTTCCTGTAACTCTTTTTAGCTAATATAATAGGTATAAGATAATATGGTTGTTTTAATTTCATTTTTCTAATCAATTATGATTTAGAGCATATTTATGTGATTATAAATTATTGTGGTTTCTTCATCAGAAAACTTTCTCTTCAGATATTTGAATATTTATCAATTGGGGAATGACCATAGCTGTTTTAAAATACTGTCATTTTATATCTGTTTAAATAAACAATATTAGAGATAGGATGATAACAAGGCACCATGGTCTATATTTCATACAATCCTGAATCGCTTTTTGTGGATGGGATGACCATAAGATGGGAATAGGAGTGGTGGAGATCTGTTTAAATAAACAATATTAGAGATAGGATGATAACAAGGCACCATGGCCTATATTTCATACAATCCTGAATCGCTTTTTGTGGATGGGATGACCATAAGATGGGAAGAGGAGTTGTGGAGATCAGGTTTTTACTATTTAGCTCATTTCCCCTACCCCAGAATAAAACTACAGGAAAATATTTAAACAAAAGTTGGGTATAACCCCTGTCTAAGACCTCCCCAAAATGTGGTTCTTCTGATTTTCACAGAATCTAATAATTAGAAAGAAAAGGGTCCATTTAGTCTATCTGTTCCAAATTGTACTTGACCAAGAATCCCATCTGCTATAATGCTGAAAATTAGTTCTCTATCCTATGTCTAAAGAATTCCAGTGAGGAAGCAATCCTTATCTTACAAAGTTATCACTTAATTTTAAAACAATTCTAATTAGTAGGAGGGAAGCAAGGCGGCACCAGACCTGGAATTAGGAAGACTTCCCTTCCTAAGTTCAAATCTCCCCTTAATCATTTACTACTGTGTGACCCTAGACAAATCATTTAATCCTATTTGCCTCAGTTTTCTCACCGAAATGAACTGGAGAAAAAAAAATGAAAAACAAGTTGAATATATCTTTGCTAAGAATAGTTCAAATGATGTCATGAAGAGTCAGATATGATTAAGAAACAACTGAACATGATTATTAGGAAGTTTTTATTTTTAAAGCAAACCAAAAATCAATTTTCTCAATTTTGACTTTCAAAGTGAAGGTTTTTCAAGACAATATATTTTACATGAAAGACCTTCAAATCCTTAAAAGCATTTTCCCTTCCCCATATACCATTCTTTTCTCCAACTCTATTCTCAAGAAAAACACTTTTCTATGCCCTTTCTCAAGGAACCGCTAGTTTCTTCAATCCTTGTATAACAAGAAATCTGGATCTCTCACTACCTTGGTTGCACTCTTTTGGAAAAGTTGAATTTCATCTATATCATTTTTGAAATCTGATACCCAAAACTTAATGTAGTCTCCAGACATTGTCTGACAAAGATGGAAAACAATAGATTCTTTCTCTAGCCTTAGCCTTCTCAAATATGTTAAGATATTGAATTTGTTATCAAATGTCAGCTTTCATGTCATCATAGATAGGTGTGTGTGTCAAGGAAGAAGTATAGAATTTCTAGAAGTGTAAAAAGAATATATGCTTATCTGTGTAATTGTGAGTCTTCAACCATACTTTTCTGCCCTCCAACAATGATGCCCCCAAATAGACTTTCCAACCTTTATAGTTGCTTCATAGGCAAGAAAATTCCAGAAGTTTGGAAGTAGGTGTCAGACAATCAGAAGGGGAAGAAGTTTTGGGGTAACTGATTGGTACTAGGAAGTTATTTCAGTGAGGTGCTGAAGAAAGACCAAGATGTGCTCTGGATGGACAGAAAATCTGAACTTTAATAGTTGCTCAGCAAGATTGTCAAAGTATATGTAAAAGTTAGCCATCCCAGAAAGATTTTTTCCTTATAAAGACAATATAACAAATTCAGTGGGCTATTTGAGATGCTTTCTGTTTGTGTTAGTGCCCATCTTAATCTTGAGAAATTTTGGTGGCAAAGAAAATAAATAATTGTTCTGATAGCCATTTATTACTATGTATCTATACTTTATTAGACTATGAACTTCTTGGGACTATATATTTGCTTTCTCTTGTCGTTATAGTGCTTAGTATAGTGACTGGCACATCATAGGCATTTGAAAAATGTTTATCAATTGATTGATTGATAATTGAACTCATATTCATATTTTACTACGAATGCCTTTTCTAGATCAGTCTGTCACCAATATTTAGAGAAGATCCTTGACATGGTATTTTAGAGATTTACATGGAGATATACTGTGGGATGGAATCAATAAACTAGAGCTAGAGAAAAACCTGAACTTCTTTTGTTTTTAGTCAGTCACTTCTCCCACCCCTTAACAATAAATTAGGACTTCAAAACTATCAGTTCTATAAAGAGCTATTTACCTTGTTGGGACCCACTACCAAACCCATCGCAGCCATGGGTTAAACTTAATACCAGTTATCTTGAGTTCATTTTTTCAGTTTGCAAGTTTTTCCTTAGCTTATTTAAATTTCAATCTCAACTCAAAAATAAGTTTCCATTGTGTTTTCATGAGTGAAATGCTGTATTTTTATCTCTAAAATTATAAAAAATCCAAACTACAGATGTTGCCTTATATGCTTAAAGTGTCACAGTAGCTCACATTTTTGTAGTATATGTAAATTTCAATTCATTTTTATGTTAAATCCAACATATATATACATATTTGTGCAATTCTCTTGCTGCACAAGACAAATCAGATCAAAAAGGAAAAAATGAGAAAGGCAAAAATGCAAGCAAACAACAACAAAAAGAATGAAAATGCTATGTTGTGATGCACACTCAGATCCCACAGTCTTCTCTCAGGGTGTAGATAGCTCTCTTCATCACAAGATCATTAAAACTGGCCTCAATCATCTCATTGTTGAAAAGGGCCACATCCATCAGAATTGATCATCGTATAATCTTGTTGCCGTGTACAATGATCTCCTGGTTCTGCTCATTTCACTTGGTATCAGTTCATGCAAATTTCATTTCTTACAAGCAAATAGTTTACTTGGTATTATTATTCCTTACAATTGAGGAAACTGAGGTTCAGGTATACCATTGATAAATTTCTTAGACAGAATCCACACTCAGATTTCGTGAGGTTTGGCACTTAGCAAGATGCTACACTTATATTCAGAAAATTCCCAAATATCTTAATGCAATTTTAAGGTTACCAAAGCTTGAAATTTCCTAATACTTTTGGAAAATCCTGTATTTAGTTAACTCAGAGGCCTTTATTTTGTTTGAGAAATTCAAATTTAGACTAATTCTTCCCACATCAGTATGTCTTGAATTACATCTAATTTCTTTTAGGCCTTCTTGATACTACGTTAAAAAAAATAAATAAATAAAAAGAAGAAAAAGAAACATTTTACACAGGAAACAGTCCTCATTTACCATAAGTTTCCTCTTCACCTCTTCTCTACATTTCAAAATCTCTCAATATTATCCCACTTTGTATTTGATGAAGAAGTGGCCCTTCTCAAGGCTAAAGGATTTACATGTATCCTTTAACTTTCTCTTCTCATAGCCTCCAGAAAATTGTTCCCTCAATTATTCCCTCTATTTCTCTGCCTGTTTTTTAACCTCTATCTATTGACTCCTAGTCTGCTATCTATAATCATGTCTGGATCTTCCCCATCTTTTAAAAAATACACTAAACCCTGTCATTTCCTCAAATAATCATTCTATATCTTTCCTCTCTTCCACAGTCTTTGCCCTTCTGGTCACGCTATTGATTTTCTGCACTTTGCCCCCATGTCAGCTATCTTGTCACCATAAAAGTTCCCTGAGCATTCTTGGCCTCCTCCCCTAGAGGAATATCTGTCACCCTCATCTCTGCTTGGAGTATCTCTATGCTACATCTCTTTTTTTTTTGGTGAGTTCCTAATAAGGTCTCTAGTTTGTGGAGGGATCCAGACCAGTCAATCTCTCTCTTCCTGGCTTCCATTCTAACGTTCCATACTTTGACACCATGACTCCAAACAGGTACCCAATGCCACTTTTCAGATCTTTTTTTTCATATGTTATCCTCTCCTTTTAGAATGCAAGCATCTTGAGGACAGGAATTGTCTCTTTTTTGCTTGTTTTTTTTTAATCCTCAGTGTCTAGCATAGTGCCTAGAACATAGAAATTTTTAATATATACTTCTTCCTGGCCATTCACAGCAAAATTCTCAGAACAAGAAAGCTTCTACCCTTCCTGCTTCCAATGAAACAATAAAAAAGGAATTAAGATGCAACTATTATGTAGTAAATAAGAAAGATAAAAGTGAAATTGTTCTAGCTCTGAAAGAATATATACTCTAATGAAAAGACATGTATACCTAGAAGTATATGCAAAGCATATATGAACTAAATACAATGTAGTTTTGAAGTGGTGCCCAGAGTTGCTAAGAGGAGGAATAAAAAAATCATGGAGGAAATGGTGCTTGATCAGAGTCTCAAAGAAAACTTGGGATTCCAAAAATGGGAGAAGAGAAAGTAAATTGTGGGGTGGGAGCAGAAAGAAGGGACTGTGATGTTCATTACAAAGGCACAGATATTGAAAAAGAAGAATCATGTTTGTTGTGAAAACATCCAAGTAGGCTAATATGCTTGCTCAAAAGAATATAAAGGTAAGAATTGCATAAGAACATTCAATTTCCTCTCCACTCACTCATTTGTGAGTTCTTTGTAATCTGGCTTCACACCTCATCACTCAAATGAAGTTGTTCTCTCCAAAAGTAGCCCCTCTCTCCCTCTCTCTCTCCATCTCTCTCTCTCTCTCTCTCTTTTTCTCTTGCTCTCTTTCCATCCTTACTCCTCTCCATCCTGCCTCCTTTCTGTCCCCTTCCCCTGTCTTCCCCCTCATCCCTTCCTCACTCTTCTATCTTCTCTCCTTTTTCTTTCCCCTTTCTCTCAAAATAATTTTCTGTTGATAGCTTTCATTTTGTCATCACCTTCATTTTAAAAGATATTCTTTCCCATTTTCCTACTCAGAAATCCATTCCTTGCAACAAATAACAAAAAAGAGGGAGGAAATCAGTAAAATGATCAGCAATATAACATCAACAGAATCTGACAGTACATGAAATATTTCACAGTAAAAATCCCTATTCACTATTGCAAATAAGATGTATTTTCTAATGTCTTCATTGGGAATCATTTTATAATTTTGCCCATTGTAAGGTCGTCACCTTTAGTTTGCATGTATTTATGTGTGTGAGTGTGTGTGTGTGTGTGTGTGTGTGTGTGTGTGTGTGTATAATTATTATTTTGGTTCTGCTTATTTCATCTTTCTTTGTTTTACTCATATTGCTCCTTCTTAATTCTATTGCATTTATATGTAGCACAATTTGTTTATCTATTGATGGATACAATTAGTTTCTGGGTTAGTTTTACACTTAAAATAAAAATGACTCTCAATATTTTGATATATGTGGGATCATTTTTGTGTTTAAGTTCCTTTGGATATATACCTATCAGTATGAAGTGGGTTGTGGTCCCTTTAAGAGACTGATTTGTGATCCTTTCAATTGTGATCCTTTCAATCCTTTGATTGATTTGTGATTCAGATTACTCCCAATCCCTCCTCACTGATGCATTATCAATTCAAGAAGCTAGGACCTTTGATTCACAAATCCTGGTCAAAAGGACCCCTTTGAATTCCAATAGGAGATTCAGGCTTGTTCCAGTCCCCTACCAGATCGAGCCAACTTGGGCTCTCACAGCCCCCATAGTATCTGAACCAACTTGGGACTCCACCCACGGGCCCCTTTAGCTAAATCTCTCATTATAAAAGGTGCCAAACTAAAACCCTCTCTTTGCAGAGGTTCCAACCCCAAGGGTCTCTGCCCACTGGAATACTGTTTCCAGTGCCTCTTTACTCTCATCTATTTCCTTAACTAGACTTTAAGCTTACTTCTAATCCCCATAATAAACCTTTTTTGTCAATCTAGGTTTATTGAGTCTATAAATTCCTTTATGGGGGACTCTTGCGCTGCCAAAAATGGAATCCTCAGAACTCCCTATCCTTGAACTGCCACTAGACCTCATTTAACTCTCTAACCACCAGAAACCCTGATTTCATTTGAATACCCCAAATCTAAACCTCATCAAGTAGGCTTTCTGTGTACAAAGGCAAAAACCTTTTTATTACCTTCTTAGCATAATTACAAATTGTTTTCCAGAATGGTTAAACAAGTTCATGACTCCACTAACAATGTATTATTTCATTGGTATTTTCACAACTTATCTAAAATTGACTACTCATTTATAGATTGGTTTCTGCCACTTCAAGGTATGAGATCAAACTTCAAAATCATTTTGATTTTCATTTTTCCTAACATTGGTGATATGGAGGAATATTTCATAAGGTTATTAATATTTTATGATTCTTAAGAATTGCTTATTCATATTCTTTATACAGTTATTCATTGGAGACTTTTGGTCTTTCTTACATTAGTTCCCTATATAGCTTAGTTACATAGAGATATATAGCTTTTAAAAATTGTTTTATGCAAATATATTTTTCTTATTGATAACTTTCCTTATTATGATAGTTGTATTTATTTTGCTAATAAAAAATCCTTTTAATTTAACTTAATCAAATGTGTGGGGTTTTTTCTAACCATAGCTGTGAAAAAGTATCGGATTGGGCTCTTTCTAATTTGTTTTTAGTGGTATCATCTTAAATATGCAGGTTGCATATCCATTTTAAGCTCATTGTAGCATAAAGTGAAAGATGCCGGTATTAATCAATGATAGCAAGTTTTAATTTCCAAATGTGATAGCACTACCTCGAGCTCTTATAATCCTTAAATTTTCTACGAAATCCTAAATGTTCTTAATACTTCAAGTCATCTATTTGGCACTCTACCCTGCCTAGATTTTTTTTGTCATACTATCTTTTATTCTTTTACTATATTATTCATGATTTTTCTCCTTTGTTGGTTCATCATGCATATTCTACCTCTAACCATAAGTATATCTCAAAGTTATATCCTAGGTTCTCTTCTATCTCTCCTTCAATAACCACTTTATAATATCACACCGCCACCAAGTTCATAAATAAAAACAAGTATTGTTTTATTTTGTGTGCTAATTATGTATAGAGGTGCAAATAAA
Organism: Sarcophilus harrisii; assembly: GCF_902635505.1. Lineage (NCBI taxonomy): Eukaryota > Metazoa > Chordata > Mammalia > Dasyuromorphia > Dasyuridae > Sarcophilus > Sarcophilus harrisii. Next base: position 388,378,158 of record NC_045427.1, on the reverse strand, counting down.
TACAAAAACAAAGTTCTTGCAATCAAAATGCTTATGTTCTAATAGTGAAAACAGCACAAATAAAATGCACATACCACTTTTATTATATAAATAAGAAAGTTATCTCAGAGGGAATGCACAAGTGATGGGGAGGAAAGAAGAGGGAGGGGGAGAAACTGGGAGGAAAACTACTGCTGCTTGCTTGCATAAAGTGGGAATTTAGCTCAAGAAGAGAGAATACTTTCAAGAAATGGAGAATAGCCAGTGAAAAGGCATGGAGATGTGAAATGAAATGTTTTAAATGTTGAACTGCAAGAAAACTTGTCTTATTGTTTGATTGAATATATGTAGAAGAATGGAATGTATGAAAATTGAAAATATAGGAATGAACTTATACCCTCATTTCTAGATTATTATTCATTCATTGTTAGCTTTCACATACTCTATCAACCAATGAAGCTAACTTTCTTGTTGTTCCTTATATGTGACATTCAATTTCCCATTGGTATGTCTTTGCATAACATTTAAATATACTCATTTCTTATCCTTGTCTCTTAGAATCCTTGTTTTCTTTTCAATCTAAACTCAAGAATTAGCTTCTACATGAAGTCTTTCCTGATCCCTTGCTTATTTACCTGTGTCATATTAGATAAGGTTTTTTTTTTAATAAATCTTTGACTTATTCTTATTAAGCTACCAATCTTTATTCTAGAGGAGTTCTTTCTTTACCAATAAAAGATTAGAAAGAAGTACCTTTTTTTAGAATTGTCATTTATGTAGTTTGTTTTTCATAAGAACTAAATGAATATATAGAATAAATGAATTAAGAGATTTAAAAAATGAAATCAAACCCTGGAGAAAAGAAATGGAAAGACAAAAAGAGATTAGAAGAGAAAATAGTAAGCTTACCCAAATAATGGACTCTCTGAAAACTAGTAAAGACCAAACAAAAATCAACAATACCACAAAAATGAAAAATATTATAATAAGATACAAATATTGAAAAAGTAGAAAAAATATATATTTTTAAAATCAAGCTATAAAACAGGTCAAGGAAGGATAATTTATTAATCCTTTGATTCTGTGAAAACATGATTGGATAGAAGCCTAGACAGTATTTTTCAAGTACTCATAAATGAAAATGGCCCAGATTTTTTGGAACCAGAAGGCAATGTAAAGATAGAATGAATTGTCACATAGCCATCTCTAGGGTAGGAGGGAGAGGAAAAAAAGTAAAATATTATATGATAATTATATATTTAAAAGGAATAGCAAGTTGTACAAAATATATTTACAATGTCATATTATGCTATATTATGGAATAGCTTGGTGGGCTTAGGTTAAAAATAAAGAAAAATAAATTTTAAAATATAATTAAGGTTAAAAAAAGAAAAAAGAATGGGTGGGGAAATTGTTATATAGGTCAGAAAATTGCAAACTGTAATGGGCTGAGGTTTGAGCTGATGCACTGAGGTCCCAAGTACATGAGGCTAGATAGTAATTGGGCTATACTCTATTAATATACATGATTGGATAAAGAATGGTCCCTGCCCACTCTCCGTGCAAGTCCTGATGTGTTGTATAGGAAATGACGATTTTGGTGGGTGGAGGCAGAGAGAGAGACAGGAAGACAAGCTGGGAGAGATTGGGCTGG